>NC_044037.1:292220016-292542714 GCF_901765095.1 Microcaecilia unicolor
AGTAGATTAAAACTGGATCCAGAAAAGGGCAAGCCAAGGACAAGGCAAGGACTGGATCCGGACGGGACTAGATTGAAAGAGACAAGACAAAGCACACCTAGACAGGCAAGACAGGGTAGGAGCTAGGCATCAAGAATAACAGAATGAAGACAATAAACAAGGCAGGAACAGGATTCAGGATTCTCAAACAGGCTTGACTGGAACAGGATTCAGGATTCTCAAACAGGATTCAGGATTTTCAAACAGGCTTGGCTGGAACAGGATTCAGGATTCTCAAACAGGATTCAGGATTCTCAAACAGGCTTGCCTGGGACAGGATTCAGGATTCTCAAACAGGCTTGGCTGGAACAAAATTCTGGAAAGGGCTTGGCTTGACTGGAACAGGATGCTGGAACGAGCTTGGCTTGACTGGAACTGGATTCTGGAAAAGGCTTGGCTTGACTGGAACCGGATTCTGGAACGGGCTTGGCTTGGCGGGAACCGGATTCTGGAACGGGCTTGGCTGGAACCGGAGTCTGAAAGGGACTTGGCTTAGCAGGGAACTGGGACAGAACTAGCTCAAACATAGAGCAGGAGCAGAACCTAGCTCAAACACACACAGGAACAGAACTTGGCAGAAACAGAGTTCAAGAGCCAGGAAGCAAACATGGCAGGCAAAGGATTAAGCAGACTAAGGGAAGACAAAGAAGCAATGTGCTTACCAGCATCCACAGCTGGAAGGGAAAGGCCAGGCAGATTGAGAGGCAGCAGACACACCTGCATAGCAGTGAGGTAATTAGGGATAATGCTGGCTTCTACAAACTCTCAGAATTAACAGACAAAAACTACACACACAGGAAACAGAACAGGAAAAACAGAAAACAGGAACAGAGCTTGGCTAAACAGAGCTTGGCTTAAACACGGAGCTTAACTATAGCAAGAGTCAAAAGCAGGGCTAGACTGAAAGCAGGAGCCAAGGGTACAGTCAAACAGATACAGACACCAAGGGCAGGGTGTGGCTCTAGAGCCAGGCCTTCAGGATCAAGGTACAAAAGCAAACACATAGAAACAAAGGAAAGCACTGAAACACAAGACTCAAAGAAACACAGAACAGACCTTCAGGTGCAAGCCTCTCAGGAAGAAAGCCAAGCAGAGATATGACCTATACAGGTAACACAGAGGCAAATTAAGAGACCTCTTGCAAAGGCCATGTAGTAAAGCTCCCTGGGTCCTTATAAAGGAGTAGGCTGATGATGTCACAAGTAGGAAATTAAACAGAAGCAGGGAGACCAAAGCGAGGTTTGGTTTCATGGACACCAAGGTGAGGCTTGGCTAACAGGAAGAACAACAACAGGAAATGAAGCAGAAGCAGGGAGACCAAAGTGAGGCTTGGCTTACAGGAAGAACAACAATAGGGAAAAAGGCAGACTGGAGAGGTCGCAGAGCTAGATACAGAGAAACAGTAGGTTTGAACATAAGGGCATGGCCACAACCGTGACACTTGAAATGTAAGAAACATTGTTATGTAGAGCAGAAAGACCCAAGTGTTATGACTGGAGATGTGAGCCCTTGTGCCCCGACTGAGAACGGCGAAGACGGAGTGCACCGCACTCAGTCAGGCAGCCAGACAACCCCTAGCTTCACTTGCACTTAGCCACTATTCCCCAGGAGATGAGCCCCTGGGTTCAAGCGGCCGGCAGGACTTCCGGAACCGGCGAGGTTGCAGGACCACCGACCAGACAGGAATCCAACAGACACTGTCCAAGAGCCAGGGAAGCAGTACAGCTGAGAATAGTCAAAACACAGTCCAGGGTCAAAAGGCAGGCAGCAACACAACGCGTGGTCAGGAAACAAGCCAAGGTCGAAACACAGGAAACTCAGGAAACAGGAACACGGATGCAGACCACAACCTCTGAACAGCAGAAGCTAGAGCACTGAAGGGCTGGAGGCAGTGCCTTAAGTAGAGGAGGAATTAGGCTAAAGCATGTGCAGCTGGAGCAAGATGGCTGCCCCCATCAGCAGAACTCTAAGGACCAAATATGGGCTTCCTTCCTGTCCAAGATGACTTCCTGGGATCTGATCTATCCAAGATGGCTGAACCATTGCTGTAAGTCGGATGATGGCTGCCAGACTTAGGAAACCGAAACAGACCCTCCCGATCCTCGTCCTAGCCGGGAGGAGCGTCGTACAGGTGAGGGACGTATCACCAAGTTACCAAATTCCTTATCTCTGTGTAGCCCTATGATTCATCCTAATAGATTGAATCACAAGTTAACAAACAGTGAAATCATTTTTGCTTACAAATAATATATAGGCCTCTACTCATCATTCTACAGCATTGTGAATGTGTGAGTGGAATGGCTGCAGGTGTCCCTAAGAACACTCCCTCACTGAGGTTGCAGTTTAGCCCCCTTACAGCAGGTGGCAAAAACCAGCCAGGTCAGAGGCTAAAGCAGAGCCAATGTAATCATAGGGATGTTAGGCTGTCTGGCCAGGAGGGCAGCGCTCAACAATAAGCAGGAAGTAAAAGCCCTCTGGCAGAGCAGAACAGTGAGGCCCTGAGCGGAGAGAAGCCGCCCTACAGTGTAGGTCTCCCCTGTTTATGTGTAAGCTACCAGAACCTGGCTAAGATGGGCTAGGCTTTAACCTTAGCTTTACAAGGATGCGGTCCTTGAGGTCTGGCTGGAATCAAACCTGTGTTGTGCAACTTTGCAAGTAGCTGTGTGTACTGTGAGATTGAGACCTGTCAGTTCAGGCCTGTGGGAATGTTCCCTGTGAAACTAAGAGACCTTATTGTTTACTGTACCTGTGAGGGAACAGGGTTCAGTGTTTGTTTAATAAAAGGAGTTTTGTTTTCTTTTTTCCTTGTCTGGCAGTATTTTATGAAGGCCTCTTGCTCCAAACCCGCTCAGGTTACCACAAGTGTTATTTCTGAAGATCAGATAAATCCTTAGAGGACCAAATTTCTTTTCAATGACAAGTATTTGCAGATACCTTTCCAAAGAAAGTTGAATTTATTTGTGCTATATTTACTGCTACCAATGTAATGACCTCTAGCGATAGTGATTCAGTTGATGCTCAATGGGAAAAGTTGTCACTTGTTATTCCAGAGCAAGCACAGAATATTGTAGCAGCTCTGGACATTCGATTCAGTCCATTGAATCTCTTTTGTACTGTTCTAAAATATTTTGGTGATCCAATCACTTCAAATTGTTAATAAATCCTTGGTAATAGATGTTAACTCCTCAATTAAAGAGGCAAGTATTTAACAAGTGTAAAAAAAAACTCATTAGAATCATTTGGTGGTCCTTTTACTAAGCTGCGGTTTTACCGCATCTACAAAAAATGTTTTTAAAAAAATGGGACGGGAAGAGGGCCTGTGGTAAAAATGAAACCAGCGTGCACCCAAATCCGGCCTGAGCCCTTAATGCCACCCATTGATCTACTACTACTACTTACACTACTACTTATCATTTCTAAAGCGCTACTAGACGTACACAGTGCTGCACACTTGAACATGAAGAGACAGTCCCTGCTCGACAGAGCTTACAATCTAATTAGGACAGACAAACGGGACAAATAAGAGATAAGGACAAAGAGTAGCAAGATTCCGGAATCCCAAAGAGTAGCAAGATTCTGCGCAGAATCCCGAAGAGTAACAAGATTCTGTGCAGAATCCTGAAGAGTAGCAAGGTTCCGGAATTCCAAAGACTACTTCTACTACTTATCATTTCTATAGCACTACTAGACGTACGCAGCACTGTACACTTGAACATAAAGAGACAGTCCCTGCTCGACAGAGCTTACAATCTAATTAGGACAGACAGACAGACCAAACAAGCGATAAGGGAATATTAAAGTGAGGATAATAAAATAAGGGTTCTGAACAAGTGAATAAGGGTTAGGAGTTAAAAGCAGCATCAAAAAGGTGGGCTTTTAGCTTAGATTTGAAGACGGCCAGAGATGGAGCTTGACGTACCGGCTCAGGAAGTCTATTCCAGACATATGGTACAGCAAGATAAAAGGAACGGAGTCTGGAGTTAGCAGTGGAGGAGAAGGGTGCAGATAGCGGTAAAGGCTCATGCTCTACATGCGAGGTGACCGGTTGGCGTGCACCAAGTGCCGATTACTGCCGGAACAGGCATGCGTAGGAGGAAATAAATAAATCATCCAGTGTTATGGGTGCACGCCAAATCTGAAATTACCAACAGGAGGGCACGCTAGCCTGGCGGTAGTCTCATTTTGGGGCACGCTGCACGTGCGTAGAGCCTACTGCATCTTAGTAAAAGGGCCCCTTAGACACAATGAAATATTGGCCAATATCCTTACACTAGATTTTTTTTTTTATTTATAACAATTTAATTTTACAAGCACTAACATAACTTGCCAGAAATACACTATTATTGTCCAATATTAGTGGAAATAATACAACTGATTTCATTTTTTCTCTTTTAAAACCAGAAATTATTTAACAATACAAACACTTGAGTCTCTAATCCAATTCCCACTGATTAAGGTAATCCCAGTTTTACAGGCTTCACTCCTTTTGAATAAATATACTAAGAGGAATCATTTCAGAGGAAAAAAATTTAGGAGTCATACCCAGAACTCTGGGAAAACAACAATCTTGATATTAATCATCTGTAATAATATTCATTTTGTTCAAATTTTTCTGGTCTATTATCATCTTCAAAATCTTAACCATTTCGTACTCCTGTAGAACTTCATTTCCCGTATCAATTTTTCATTCTCAAAGGATTCGATTAGATTATCCATGTGGCTCACTAATAAGATTATATCGGAAGCAAACTTATTTACTACCACCGTTAGGTCCTGGAGCGCCTTCTAGATGATATTCAATGTAACCTCCACGGGAGCCAAAAACTCCAAGCTGATAGCTCTTGCGGGTTTAGGAGTGGCACCGCCGACACGGGTTCAGCTGTAAACGACTTCCGTTTCAGCATACACTCCTAACTCACTCCTCCACTCCTTTGGACATGGTGGTTAAATGATTTGGGAGCGATGAAGTTGACGCTCCTTCGCCGGCGCTAATCAAAGGACTCACCAACCCAGTCATCTGTGGGCAGCTCATCACGCAGCGGTCCCACACTTGCTGCACAGGGGACAAAATGCTGGCCATTGGCGGCTGACCCCCGATTGGCTCCTTCCTCTCCGTTAAGGTAACTGCAATTGCAGAGAGGAAATTTCAAGTAAACAAAGACAGAACTTCAGAGGTCAGCTGAGCCGTTGAGCGTATGAGCCTCAGGTCGCCATCTTTCCACTCTCCCTAGTTGGGACACTTTTGGTTTCTCCTCAGAGGCCTGTCTGATATGGGTAACCCTTCAGCAAAGCCCTCTGAGTCATTGAAAGACAGAAGCCCCTCTACCACTACAAGGTGGTGTCCCTTCGGAGGGGCTTACACTAGATTTTATCAAAGGTTATGAAGAACATTCTACCCAATTTCAAGATTTTATTGATTTTCCTGATGTCCTTGACTCTTTCCAATTTGGGTTCCACTTTAGACATGGAAGAAAAACATTGATGCTCTCCAGTTTTGATGTCATTTGTAGAGGGTTTGAAACGGGGAGTATGTGTATATCAGTGCTAAGTTTGTATTTCTGCTGCTTTTCATGCCATAAATCATTAAATTCTGATAAGGTGACTTATTGAAATTGGAATTTCTGGAAATGTGTTATGATTTAGATGTTTTTGATCAACTACAACAGGTTTGGATAGGGTGATGTATGTTCGTCATGGTTTGCTATGCTAAATAGTATTCCTCACTATCAACTACTTTATCCAATATTTATATATGACTGACTTACAGGTTATTTTCTGAACTAGGGGTACGTTATCAGTTATAAGCAGAGGATTTACAGGGTTTTTTTTTTGTTCCCGTTACAGCTACTCTTGAGCAAGAGATAAAGCTTTGTAATGAATATTCTGCCAAGAAAACATATCTACCTCATGCTTGTGTTTGCTGCTTTTGCCATACCATAATAAATCATTATATGCAAAGAAATCTTCTCTATCTCAACCTTCTTATTGCTGGCAAATGGTAAACCGGAAACTGGGTTAGGCATCTATAATTCCCTCGTCAAGCTGCGCCTGCCATAGACCACCTATCACTTGGTTAAAAGTATGGACAGGCAAGCGACATTCCTATGGGGATGTTTAAGAAGAGAGAGCAGAATAATGCATGGAAATTGCTTTTTCAAATGTATGCATGTTATTTTCCATTGAAAAATATCTGCAGAGAAAATCAGGTGCAAATATCTGTCTGTACTTGGTGCCTGTGAAGATTTTTCAATATGAAAGCATATGCATGTTTCCCTTTAAAAACTGGTGTGAAGACAATAAGTAATAAATACTTGTGGATCACACAACAATAAGGGCAATTTAAAAATGGTTACCTTGGGACACTGGGTCCTATATGTGGTATTCTAGAGGACTCTATAGGGCCCTTTTACTAAACAGTAATACCGTGGCTTAACCATTTCTTGCTCAACTTTGAAGCATAGTATTTTCCAAATGAAAAACATATTTTTCCACTTCAATTTCATACATTTTTCTGCTTTTCTCTGCTTTACGCAGTCTTGTGGACCTTGAACCCCTGTCACTGTCATTGCTGGCTTGTACTGTGTTCTGTGTGACAGACTGGTCAATTACTGATTTGTCTTATTCAATGACTTCATAATCTTCAGTAGCAAAAATAAATTTTTTTTTGTGGCCTTTTCTTTAGAACACCTTTGCATAGTGACCTTGTCTTTGTGCCAAAATGTTGCTCAATAGGAACAGCAAGGGGGGGGGGGGGGGTTGGAGCTCAATAGATACTTTTGATTAAGACTGCAGAAAGCTAGAAGTCCCTATATGGCAATCCTCTTACTTCTAAATAGCTGATTGTATCTAATTGTAACTTTTTGCAGATCTGAGCTGGAGGAGCATGCAGCCTGCTGTGCAAAACATTCAGGTTGCATGCTCTTTGCAAAGAAGATGTAGATTTGAATGCAAACTCCACAATACTGAGTTTATTCAAGCAGATTTCGACCTTAGCAAAAGTGTGATAAATCTGTGACTAGCGCAAAGCCCAAGGGAAAAACACACAAAACAAGTAGTTGGGATGAATGAGGGCCTAGAATTCTTTGCAGATTGGCCACACAGACATCCCAGCAGAACAGTAGGGTACCCTAGGGGGACCTGCATTGGACGTCACATAAAAGGTCCCAGGTACACATCTCACCGTTACCTCCTTATATTGTATGGGGAATCCTCCAAACCTCACCCAAAACTACTGTACACTACTACAATAGCCCTTATGCCTGCGGGTGTCACATACATTTAGGTACAGTAGGTTTTGGGTGGGTTTTGGAGGTCTCACATGTTCCAACACAAGTGCACAAGTTAGAGTGGGGGATATGGGCCTGGGTCCCCTTCTCTACAGTCCATTGCACCAACCACTATACTGCTCCAAGGACCTGCTGCCTGCTGTAATAGAACTGGCCATAACATCTGAAGCTGTCATAGAGACTGGTATGTACTGTTTGTTTCACAGCTTTGTGGGTGGGGGGGGGGGGGGGGTAGTGATCATTAGGGGAGTAAGGAGGGTCATGCCTTAATCCCTCTAGTAGTCATCTGGTCATTTAGGGCACCTTTTTGTGACTTAGGTGTGATTGAAACAGGACTAAACCAAAGCCTAGTGGCCTGGTGGTTAGGGTGGTGGACTTTGGTCCTGGAGAACTGAGAAACTGAGTTCAATTCCCACTTCAGGCACAGGCAGCTCCTTGTGACTCTGGGCAAGTCACTTAACCCTCCATTGCCCCATGTAAGCTGCATTGAGCCTGCCATGAGTGGGAAAGCACGGGGTACAAATGTAACAAACAAAAAACATTTTTGCTTTGTGTCATTATGGCAGAAAAACCTCCAAGTTTTGGGAACACCCAAATCCTGTCCCAACACGCCCCCTTGTGAAAAAACAACTCCAATCTGTGTTTCAAAAATCATGATTTGGATGTTTTCCAGAGAAAAACGTCCAAATGCCACTTTTAAGTCATTTCTGAGACATTTTTTCTTTTGAAAATGAGCCTCATAATCACAATCACTGTGGAGTATGAGTTGATAAGGATCTTCCCAAAGATGAGAATCCTATCCTCTTTTACACCTTTACAAAACCAATCCCCCAATAAGGATGCTCTGAGTCAGAGTGGTGTAAAAGATTATTGGAATTTCACTTTGGATGTGTTACTGATTTATGAGCGTGCTCCGCTTCACTCCTTTCCAGTCCTCGTCATAATGTTGGCGTCTAACTAAGGCAAATAAGACTTATAATGAACACAAACTGCTTGGACAGACTGTGATTATGGTAATTGTTAGCACAGATAAGCCATAGAAATGGATTTCAAAAGCTTCTATTATCTGATCACGGCAAAGTCAATCCACTTGGCTGGTAATTAAAGGAAATAAACTAAGACAGAGGAAGAGAGTAATTTTGATCAACTGATTATTATGAAAGCCGTAGCTATTTAGCTGACATTGTGAGCACCATAAAGAAACAACTGTGTTCTATTTTTGTAACACTAGAATTCAAATAATGGATTCTGTATTTATAAATATTATTGAAATAACCTTGAAATCCATATTTCAACATAACTGGCCCCCAAATCTTTGAAATACCAACTTCTATAGCTATTGTTCAAAACATATAAATCCCATATACATCATAACAATGCCTCAAAATATTACCCCACGTACTCCACGTCCCCGTACTCTCTCCCATTCAATATCTACCCACAGATAAAAACTGTCTACCCCATCGCTCACTTGCTATTATTCGATCAGCGTAGTAATTCCCCTACACCATATCCTTTAGTTTCCACGCCCCAAAGGCGACTGATCTGACCCTGTCTTCCTTATCTATTCACAATGTAACCCATAATCGTAATGTAATGTAATGTAAGAAACTGTATTTCCATCATTTACAATGTATTGTAAGCCACACTGAGCCCGCAAATAGGTGGGAAAATGTGGGATACAAATGCAACTAAATAAATAAATAAATAAATTGTAGCCTTTAACGTTTCTTTTGTAATCCATCCTATTCGACTTTCAAAATGCATTTAAATAAATATATTCAAACTTTCAAACTCATTGAAGTGTGTGGTGGTGGCTGGGGGTGGGGGAGCCTGTGGGTCCCCTTGAGCCTCTGGGCCCTTGGGCAGTGCCTGGTTGCCCAATTGGTCAGTCCACCAGTGGCGTACCAAGGGCCCCAACTTGACATTTTGTCCTTTAGATTGTAAGCTCCTTTCAGCAGGGACTGTCCTTTTTGTTAAACTGTACAGCGCTGCGTAACCCTAGTAGCGCTCTAGAAATGTTAAGTAGTAGTAGTAGTATTACATATAGCAGTGATTTAACCAGAGCTGAGATTGTGATGTCATAATGCCTCATTCCACCAATGCCTAAGAGCCAACCTCATCAGTGATGTCACAATGGCTTGATTGTCCTATATTTGTCTCACTCTTATCTATTAGATTGTAAGCTCCTCTGAGCAGGGACTGTCCTTCTTTGTTAAACTGTACAGCGCTGCGTAACCCTAGTAGCGCTCTAGAAATGTTAAGCAGTAGTAGTAGTATTACATATAGCAGTGATTTAACCAGAGCTGAGATTG
Organism: Microcaecilia unicolor; assembly: GCF_901765095.1. Taxonomy (NCBI): domain Eukaryota; kingdom Metazoa; phylum Chordata; class Amphibia; order Gymnophiona; family Siphonopidae; genus Microcaecilia; species Microcaecilia unicolor. The sequence continues at coordinate 292,229,657 of NC_044037.1, forward strand.
TGATGTCATAATGCCTCATTCCACCAATGCCTAAGAGCCAACCTCATCAGTGATGTCACAATGGCTTGATTGTCCTATATTTGTCTCACTCTTATCTATTAGATTGTAAGCTCTTTGAGCAGGGACTGTCTCTCTTTGTGAAATTGTACAGCGCTGCGCAACCCTAGTAGCGCTTTAGAAATGTTAAGTAGTAGTAGTAGTAGTAGTATTACATATAGCAGTGATTTAACCAGAGCTGAGATTGTGATGTCATAATGCCTCATTCCACCAATGCCTAAGAGCCAACCTCATCAGTGATGTCACAATGGCTTGATTGTCCTATATTTGTCTCACTCTTATCTATTAGATTGTAAGCTCTTTGAGCAGGGACTGTCCTTCTTTGTTAAACTGTACAGCGCTGCGTAACCCTAGTAGCGCTCTAGAAATGTTAAGCAGTAGTAGTAGTATTACATATAGCAGTGATTTAACCAGAGCTGAGATTGTGATGTCATAATGCCTCATTCCACCAATGCCTAAGAGCCAACCTCATCAGTGATGTCACAATGGCTCGACTGTCCTATACTTGGCCCACTTCCCCCCTTAGTGTGAAGAGTTTCAGTCTCTGGTATCCAGAGCTGAGATTGTGATGTCATAATGCCTCATTCCACCAATGCCTAAGAGCCAACCTCATCAGTGATGTCACAATGGCTCGACTGTCCTATACTTGGCCCACTTCCCCCCTTAGTGTGAAGAGTTTCAGTCTCTGGTATCCAGAGCTGAGATTGTGATGTCATAATGCCTCATTCCACCAATGCCTAAGAGCCAACCTCATCAGTGATGTCACAATGGCTTGATTGTCCTTTATTTGTCTCACTCTTATCTATTAGATTGTAAGCTCTTTGAGCAGGGACTGTCCTTCTTTGTTAAACTGTACAGCGCTGCGTAACCCTAGTAGCGCTCTAGAAATGTTAAGTAGTAGTAGTAGTAGGAAGATAAAGAAGTGTTTCCATAGATTATTCCTGTCTCCCCCTTTTACCATTTTCATAATTCCTGGTGTAATTCCCCCCAAGTTTATGTTTAATCAAATTTAATAGACTACTATTCAGTAGACACCACCAGAATGGTTTACAATAATTCTAATTAAGAAAAGGTGAAAGGAACACCAATGATCTCATAGGACAGTGAGAAAGGGAAAGAAAAAAAACCAGAAAAGGAAAAGATAATCATGAAGAAAGCCAGAAGGCAATGTCTACAGCTTATAGGACAGAAGATAGGACATGGTAAATGGCTCTCAAGGACTAGTCCAGCCTTCCAAGCATTGTTCAAGTTTCAGGTTTTATTTACAGTTGATATACCACATGTCATTGTACATCTATGCAGTTTGGCATTCCTTTCTTTTCTCTTAATCTCTGAACCATTAATAATTGGATGCTAACAACCAATTATAGCTGTTAATTGGAACCCATTGGAATTTGCATGCACATCGAATTGCATGCTGTTCTATAAGGCATATGCAAACGCAAATCCCACAGTCCTTGGTAGAAAAAATAGTGTACTCACTAGAAACCTAAGACTTTCACTGCTGTGTGAAAACAAGGCTAACAGCAATATAGGTCGAAGAGACTTTTGTATACTCATACTATGATACTCATGCCATTTCTTTGTATATCTCATTAATCTTATTCTTAAAGAGTGCCCTCAGAAATTACCACTCATTTAAAGAAGGCAACATCATTTCTTTGCCAGGTGGCATAGCACATCTTTCATAGGCTCACTCTTATATATAAGTGTAAGTGCTATTGCCTTAATCAAAACGTGCTCTAACATAATATAGTGCACAAAAATCAGAAAAAACGTGAACTTATCTTTAAAGGCCTACCTGTTTGACGCTGCTTTCGACTCCTGACTTGTAACTTTTATCTTATCCTTATGTGTCCTTCTGTCTGTCCTTCCCTTATCCTTTTTGGTCCTGTCTGTTTGCCCTGATTTTTTTTTACTGTGTCTAGGAAAAATGGCTTTTTTCAATGGCCCAGGAAAAGGGCCTGCGGTAAAACTGAAATCAGCACCTGCCTATTTACGGCCTGAGCCCTTAATGCCACCCATTGATCTAGCGGTAAGAGCTCACGCGCTACACGTGCAGTGATCAGTCGGTGCACGCCAACTGCCGATTAATGCAGGAAATGCCACCTGCAGTAGGAAATTTAAAAATAATTTGTCCCAGCAGTATGGGCACGCACCAAATTCAAAATTACTGCCAGGGGGGGAATGCTAACCTGGCAGTAGTTTCATTTTGGCACGCACTGCGTGCGCATACGGCCTACCATGACTTTGTAAAATGGCCCCATAGCACATCTCTGAAAAGGGAACATGGCCGTGGGAAAGAGATGGGCATGTCAGTGCCATTCCAAAAAGTTGTACTTACAGAATACCGGATCAGCGCACGCAACTTGGGCACCAGAAATTACAATGGGTTTCAGGAGGCAAAAGTCTGGCTCCCAAAGTTCAGAAATCGGCACTGTATAGAATCGTGTTTTACGCTGATCTTTTCTGGTGACCATTTTTGAGTGATTTATAGAATTTCCTCCAAAGTGTGTTTAATTGCACACATGCAGGTATCTTCTTTGATAAAGCATAGGCATAGCATATAAAAAAAAGGAATTGTTTAATGTACATTTTTCTCTACACATGAGAATTTCTGTGCTGTTGAAATTCTGATCTGAGTAACAGCTGGGAACAATTACATACATAAGTATTTTGGGCTCCGAATCTCTGAAAACATCACACTCCAGTCTAGGAAATGTATTTTTAGGCTAGACAGTGCAAACATGTGTCTCTCCAATGTTTGACTAATACATTACAAGCATAATATTTCTGGCCTTCCTGAAGTGTGATTTTACATTTGTCATAAAACAATAAGCATGATTTTTCTTTGAAGGAAAACATAGTTAAAATCTAGACAAATTAGTCTTGAAATAAAAATGTAGGTCCAGATATTCGATTCAGCCAAAATCAAGGATGAACCATGCAAGATGCCCACATTTGTAAATTTTCAAAGATATGCAATTGTTTCTTTTTGAAAATCTGAGCCATGTTAAAACTTCCTGCACAGTGTGCATTTATTTGAGCTATTTTAACCCTCCCCCTAAAATTTGTAAGTTAAAAAGGATAGCAAGTTGCCACTTAAAAAAAATTGAGATCTAATTTCTGAATTATCTCATATATTGACAATGCTTTAGAGATACGTTAGGTATTAAAAATGATCATGAAAAAGGTCTTTGAGGAAGACCAATTCCCAGCCAAGTATTAGTGTAGCCATAGACCATGTTACTGTGGGAAATAATGAATAATTATAATGATGTAGTGGGGCTGATAAGGAGTTTGAAAGACAGACATCTGAGATGAAGTTGGTCTTTAACCTAGAGCTGACTTATAACAGTGGGGTTAATCAATGGGAAATGGATGTTCTCTTTCGGACGTACTGGGGACTTAGTTCGAAGTGACCTGGAGTGGCTACTATTGGAAATAAGATGGGCAAATTAGGCTCTTCATCAGACCCAATACAAAAATAAACAATGGAATATTCATTCAAAAGACTAACCCAGTTGTTTGAAGCAACCGATTAAAACAAGTGCGATTGAGTGCTGAATATTGAGTATGCTCTATCAAGATTTTATATAAAAAATAATACATAGAAACAAATATATACACCTGAATAAAGTTTCGTTGTGTAGGGCATGGAGGATTTTTGACCGATGATTATGAGAAAGTCTGTTGAGATCACAATTTCTCATTGCAGATATAGGTCCGCAAACTATTTATGAGGTCTTTTCTTCCTTTTTTATAAATGTGATTATAACATTCTATACCATTTTGTCTAGCACATTTGTTATTCAATGAGGTCTTCATAAGACCCAACATGGGAAATACTTGTTATTCTCTTAATGGTGCTTATGCCAAAAATTACCTACTTATAAAGGCAATGTAAATACTGTGGGAGAAATTCTATAAATGGTGTTCAATTATTGGCATGAAACAAAAAAAGTGAGGAGAAACCAAGGAGGATACCAAAAACAACTTTATTGGGTATTTAAAAAACGACCCGACACGGCCGTGTTTCGGCCCTAAGGCCTGCCTCAGGGGTCTTGATCAATCTAAGAAAAAATTATAATAAATAATACATTATAAATAATAAACATGAATATATTGTATGTAATTTGGAAATAAAATAATATTCACATGTATGTCATACCATGTGGTTTATTTATTCACTATTTGTCCACATTTTTAAATGTTTGTTCTTATTATAAATGACTTGTTCCAAGTTTTTTCACTGTCATTTTCAGTATATGTTTAATGAATTATACCGCTATGATTTTGGGAGTTAGTTCTGTCAGTGTGAAGAGAACACAGCAGTGGCGTAGCCAAGGGTGGGCCCAGGCCCACCCACTTTGGTCTCAGGCCCACCCAGTAGCAGTACACCTATGATGTGGCTGGCAGGGATCCCCAAGCCCCACCAGCTGAAAACTCCCAACAACTGTCCCTCCTGCATACCTTGTAAATAGCAGATATTTGCCTGCAGTGAGCAGCAACTGATACATACTGTTCGCACTGGCCCCACAGCCTTCCCTCCGATGTATTACCGATTATGCGGAAACAGGATGTTGCCTCAGAGGGAAGGCTGTGGGGCCAACATGAGCAGTGTGTATTAGTTGCTGCTTGCTGCCGGTGGAAATCTGCTATTTAAAAAGTATGCAGGGGAGGGGGGATGTTTGAGAGACTATACTGCATGCAGGCAAGAGAGAGTGTGACCTAATCACTTGTGGGACAGGGCGGAGTTCTTCTGCCCACCCATCTTTGGCCCAGGTGTCTGGCTACACCCCTGGAACACAGATACAGTTGACAGAGGTGTGAAAGGTTTTGTGGGAGCTATGGACAGAGCTTAGGGATGAGTGAGAGCTGTGAGAAATTTAAGAAAGTTGAATTCACTGAGGTTTTGTAGTAGCTCCTGAGGGAAAGGGAGGGGAATCTACCCTTTTAATACCCTTTCTCCTTGGGTTGAGGCATCAGGGAAACAATAGAGTTGGCACCAGTGTGAGCTCCCCGAATCCAGGGAACACTCCAGAGGGGGGGTGTTATACTAAGCAGTATTCCATAAAGGGAATTCTGGGATGAGCACTCTGTATACAACAGCGCTTAGAGCCAATTCCCGCACTTAAAGTTGAGTGTCGGAACTTATGCTAGCTGAAACTTGGTGTAAATGTTGTACCCAACTCATGGCATTTCAGCGCATAAATGACCACATTCTATAACACTGCACACAAATATTTGGGATGTCCCTGAACTGCCCATGCCCCTCCCCTGGCCACACCCCCTTTTGAGTTGCACGCTATAGGATTTAGGTGCTCAGTGTTAGCACACAGCCAGATGCATGTGCAAATCCAATCAATAATTGATTGTTAAGACCAGGGGCGTAGCTAGGTGGGGCCACGGGAGCATGAGCCCCCGCACATTTAGCCGCCGTCAGGTACCTTTGCTGACGAGGGTCCCCAACCCCTGCCAGCCTAAGTCCTCTTCAGCACCGGTCTCAGCGAACGCGCCGGACTCAGAGACTGGCACTGAAGGGGACTTCGGCTGGCGGCGGTTGGAGACCCCCGCCAGCAAAGGTACCTGGCAGTGGCGGAAGAGCCAAAAAGGATGTGGAGGGGGCGCCAGCGCCGGGAGGGGGGGTCAAAAGTGGCAGGGGGGGTCGGCGGCGCTGGAGGAGGGAACTAAAATGTGCCCCCTCACCTCGGGCTCCGGACCCCCTCCCGCCGAAGTCTGGCTACGCCCCTGGTTAAGACCAATTAATTAATAGTTAATGTCTTACTAACTTATTTAATTGTACATGCATCTTGGATCTGCATTTTAATTTCAGCAGCAAAATGTGAATGCCAAATGTAGAATCCAGGGGAGGGCGTATAAAATGTGTAACAACTCTGAATGTGTTTACGCCCCTGCAAAATTTTATGAGTCATTTTCCACGAGAAAAATGTGCTTTAGACATAGAAAATACTTGTCCCTGATATGAATAATATTTGAAATAATATAAAGTATTCCTCATGTATTTGATTGAGCTCCCTGTAGGATCTGTACTGAAATTCACCAAAATGCATCTTTGTGTCTTACTTAGATGTTTGCCAAATTACTGTGAACATGGAGGAACGTGCTCACAATCTTGGACAACCTTTTTTTGTGACTGTGCCGACACAGGCTATACAGGAGCCACCTGCCATAACTGTAAGTAGGCGAGTGATGCATATTCGTGTAGGGCCAGATTAACACACTATTGAGCCCTAGGCAGACTTGCATTTGTGGGCTCACTACATAGACATCACATTCACTTTCCCTTCTAATTATGGGACAGTATTAGGGCACCAAGATTCCATAATGGAATACTAGCATAAATCAACATCAATGCACCTACATTTAGGTGTTGCCCGCTTACGCCATATTAATGGCAGACATAAGTGGATGTGCCTAAATGTGGCACTTTGGGATGCTCACTGAGCTCGAGTTGTAGTTTAAAAATTTGATTTAATGATCACTCGACACGGTACCATGTTTTGTCCAGGGGCGTAGCCAGACTTCAGCGGGAGGGGGGGGGGCGGCATTTTAGCCCCCCCCTCGGCACCGTCGACCCCCCCGCCATTACTGATCCCCCCGCTATTGCTGACCCCCCCCGCCACCGCCAACTTTGACGACTCCTGCCGACGTCCCTCTCGACCCCTCCTCCCGCTGCCAGCCCTCCGTCTCCGTGGGCTACCTTTGCTGGTGGGGGACCCCAATCCCCGCCAGCCGAGGAGGTCCTCTTCTTCTTCTGAAGGCTTCATTCTGTTTCTGATGTCCTGCACATTGTACATAAGTACATAAGTAATCACACACTGGGAAAAGGCCAAGGGTCCATCGAGCCCAAAATCCTGTCCACGACAGCGGCCAATCCAGGCCAAGGGCACCTGGCAAGCTTCCCAAACATACAAACAGATGTTCAGGACGTCAGACTCACAGAAACAGAACGAAGGACGTCAGACTCACAGAAAAGAACGAAGGACGTCAGACTCACAGAAACAGAACGAAGCCTTGCAGATCAGCCAGCGAGGTCCTCTTCCGGCGCAAGGCTTCGTTCTGTTTCTGTGAGTCTGATGTCCTACACGTACAACGTGCAGGATGTCAGAAACAGAACGAAGCCTTTGGAGGAAGAAAAGGACCTCCTCGGCTGGCGGGGATTGGGGTCCCCGCCAGCAAAGGTAGCACACGGCGGGGGAGGGTTGGCAGCGGGAGGGGGGGTCGAGAGTGTCGATGGCAGGAGGGTCTAGGGCCAAATCTACAGGGGCCCAGGCCCCCCCAGGTTCCACTTAGCTACGCCACTGGTTTTGGCACATACGTGCGTACCTCAGGAGTCTTGGTAAAGATATTTGACAATCAGAAGTGGCATCTACAAGCAACATATTCTTTTAATCAACTAACAGTCTTTTTAAAGACCAGTTATGCTTATATTTTACCAAGACCCTGAGGCAAGCACGTATGTGCCAAAACATGGTACTGTATCGAGTCATCATCAAATAACATTTTTAAAATACAACTCAAGAGTCCTTGGTCTGTTTTGAAGAGTCTGATCCTGTTCTCACTTCTTGTTTTGTTGTGTTTTTCTTGTGGGACTTTGGTGTTCTTTCCACTTCTGTGGTTCTTTTACATTGTCAGAACCCCAAAGAGTAGCAAGATTCCATTCAGAATCTCAAATAGTAGCAGCATTCCATGTAGAGACCCAAACAGTAGCAACATTCCATGTAGAACCCCAAAGAGTAGCAACATTCCATTTAGAATAATAGCAACATTCCATGTAGTGGCAACATTCCTGAAGAATCCTGAAAAAAAAAATAGACTCCTGAGTCCTAAGGATAGCTTAAAGGGTTCCTCTAAACCTTTGGGTGCTGGGCAAATGCATAGTTTACCTATGACTTAATCTAGCCCTGTATACACATAAGACTGATGCCAGATAAGTAGGTGGTAAGCACAGGAAGAATCAGATAATAAAGCTACTGAAAGTTGAGCTGAGGTGTTAAGTGCATACTGTATGTGATACTTTGAAGCTGTAAGACTTAGCATGTGGAATAGAACTGGGTGTTAACTTAGGGGGGAAGTTATCAACCTGGGCTATTGTTAAGTTGGGTTATTTTACCACAAGTCGGGTTATTTTAGCACAGGTCTCACGGCATAAAATGGGACCCTATATAAAATAACCTGACTTGTGGTAAAATAATCTGACTTTAACAGTAGCCCACACTGATAACTTCCCCCTCTTAACGTGAAGTCCACACCCATTCTCCGTCCATATCCTGTGCAGTTCCCACCCCATTCCATGGCATGCGCTTAGGATTCAGTTCTATAAATGATGCCCAAATTTGGGCACCGATAAAAATTAGTGCTAAGCACTATTCTAAAAGCGATGCTCAAAGTTGGGCGCTGTTCATAAGTACATAAGTATTGCCATACTGGGAAAGACCAAAGGTCCATCGAGCCCAGCATCTTGTTTCCAACAGTGGCCAATCCAGGTCACAAATACCTGGCAAGATCCCAAAAATGTACAAAACATTTTATACTGCTTATCCCAGAAATAGTGGATTTCCCCCAAGTCCATTTAATAACGGTCTATGGACTTTTCCTTTAGGAAGCCGTGCAAACCTTTTTTAAACTCCGCTAAACTAACCGCCTTTACCACATTCTCTGGCAACGAATTCCAGAGTTTAATTACACGTTGAGTGAAGAAACATTTTCTCTGATTCGTTTTAAATTAACTACATTGTAGCTTCATTACATGCCCTTGTCACGTCTGTGGCCGTGACCACCCTCAGACTTACCTTATTCCTGGGGGTCAGCTTCCTAGCTGGCTCCTGTTTCTTCTGTCTGTCCTTTCTGAGCTAGCTCTGGCTCTCTGTGCTGGCTGCATCCAGCAGCATGACACTAATTGCCTCACTATACTGCACCTGTGGGTGTTGCCTGGGTTAGCTCTCTCTCTCTCTGTGTGCTGGCTGCTTCCAGCATGACTCTAATTGCTTCACTACACTACACCTGGGTGTGGGAAGCCTCTCTGTGTTTCACTGTGCTTTCTGCCTGCTCTGTGGTTTGTGCCTGAACAGCCTCCGTAGTTACTTAGAGATTGCTGCAGCTGTGTCTCTGGTGTTGAAGGGCTTTATTAATCACTTAGAGACTGCAGCCTTTGCCTTTGCATCGTATAAGGTCCCTGGTATGCTAGAGTGCTCTGTGCACTGCTACATTGTCCAGTTCTGTGTGATTGCCTAGTGTTTGACTAGTTAGCTTGGGCACAGCCTTGCTTGGTAGCCTGTGTACGGCTTTACTAGTTCTTCTGTTTTGCTCTGTGTGAGTTCCTAGTGTTTGCCTAGTTAGCTTGGGCACTGCTCTGCTTGTTAGCTTGTGTACAGCTTCTAGGTCTCCTGAGTTTAGCCTCTGGTTTTCCCCGGTGGGGTTTCCTTGGTTTCTGGAGCTTCAGCCCTAGTCTTGTCCTTTGCCAGTTCTCCTTGTTACTGGAGCTCCAGCCTTAGTCTTGCTACTGGTTCTGACCCTTGCCTGTACCTATCTACTGCTCTGCTAGCTGCCTGCCCAGAGACTCCTGCTTTGAACCTGACCACACCTGTTTCTGCCTATTGCCTATACTCAGTTATTCTCTGCCAGCCACCTGTCTCTGCCTATTGCCTGTACTCAGATCTTCTCTGCCAGCCACCTGTCTCAGACTATTGCCAGAACCCGGACATTCCCTGCCTGCCTGTCTCATATTAGCCTAGGTACCTGGGAGCACTGCTGGATCCTGACTCCGGTTGTTCCTGTTGCTGGTTCCAGTTCTGGTTTTCCTGTAAGCCCTACCGGCTGCTCGAACCTGAGGGCTCAACCCTCGGGGAAAGGCAACTAAGCGTAGGTGAAGCCTACTCCAGTGTGTTCCAGTCCGGTGCGTTGCAGTCCCGAGTGTTCCAGTGCAGGACTCCAGTCCGGGGTTCCAGTCCAGCCTTGTCTCTTCTTTGCTCCGAAGGTGATCTTGCCTGCCACTGCCGCTCCTCGGCCGTGGTCCAAAGACTCACGTACCCAGGGTTCCCGGGGAAGAAGCCTGACAGAATGCCAAGGTCCTCAAGAACACGACAGCCCCCTAGTCCTAGTATTTTTGGAAAGCGTGAACAGACGCTTCACATCTACCCGTTCAACTCCACTCATTATTTTATAGACCTCTATCATAACTCTCCTCAGCCGCCTTTTCTCCAAGCTGAAGAGCCCTTGCCGCTTTAGCCTTTCCTCATAGGGAAGTCGTCTTATTCCCTTTATCATTTTCGTCGCCCTTCTCTGCACCTTTTCTAATTCCCTTATATCTTTTTTGAGATGCGGCGACCAGAATTGAACACAATATTCGAGGTGCGGTCGCACCATTGAGCAATACAAAGGCATTATAACATCCTCATTTTTGTTTTCCATTCCTTTCCTAATAATGCCTAACATTCTATTTGCTTTCTTAGCCGCAGCAGCACACTGAGCAGAAGGTTTCTATGTTTATAGAATAGAGTTTGGATCCAAGATCTTCATCCAATTTTGGGGTGCAAGGATTTGCACAAAGTAAAACCTGATGTAAATCTCCATGCCTGAATTAGGTGCGGATCTCCCTTATTCTATAAAATTGCGTGTAAATTCCAGCAATGTCCCTGATCAGCCCATGCCCCTCCCATGGCTGCACTCCCTTTTCCAGATCCATGTGTAAAATTTACATGCGGGATCCCAGCACCTAAAGATGTGCAGACAAATTTTAATTTAGTAACAATTAGTGCCGATAATTGATTATTAGTACCCAATTATTAGCACTAATTTACTCATTAATGAATTTAATTGCACCTGCAAATTGACATTTTGAGCACCATATATAGAATTAGGCTGTTAGTGTGCAAATGAATGCTTACTATCTTGCCTACAGGATAACAGTTACTGTACTCGTGTGCTAACAATTAGCACACTCTAATTTGCATAAGAGAATAATTTTATAAGGGTGTACATACTTCAGGGCCCTTTACCAAGGCGCGTTAGGTTCTACGCCTGTGCAGCGTGCACCAAAATGAGACTGCCACCAGGCTACCACGCCGCCCTGGTGGTAATTTCAGATTTGCCACGTGTCCATAACAGCTGGATGATTGATTTATTTATTTCCTCCCATATGCGGCCTTTCCAGCGGTAATCAGCAGTTGGCGTGCGCCAGTGGCGTAGCCACGTGGGGCCACGGGGGCCTGGGCCCCCAAAATTTCCTGTGGGCCCCTGGTTTTGCTATTGGGGGGTCCCCAACCCCCGCCAGCTTAAGCCTTGTCCAGCGCTGGTTTCCGGCGCCACCTCGTTGCCTGCCCTTCTCTATCTTCCCCTCATTTTCGGCATGCTCCTTTTAGTGAAACTGAGCATGCTTAATTTGTGAGGGGAAGAGAGAGCAGGGCAGGCAACATGGTGACGCCGGAGACTGGTGCTGGACAAGGCTTCAGCTGGCGGGGGTTGGGGACCCCTGCCAGCCAAGGTATTTGCTGCGGCAGTGAGTGGAGAGCGGCAGGGAGGTGAGGCAGTGGGGCGCCAGACCAAAATGTGCCCCCCCATCTCGGGCTCTGGCCCCCTCCCACTGCAAGGTCATGCTATGCCCCTGGTGTGCGCCGACCGGTCACCGCACGGGTAGCACGTGAGCCCTTACCGCTAGATCAAGGGGTGGCGTTAAGGGCTCAGGCTGGTTTTAGGTGCGTGTTGGTTCCAGTTTTACTGCATACCCTTTTCCCGTCCCCTTTTAAAAATGCCCTTTTTTGCAGATGTGGTAAAAACTGGCCCAGCGCATGCGCAAAACACACACCTACACTGCCGCAGGCCACGTTTTGCCACGGCTTAGTAAAAGGGACCATTTAGGTGATAAAGTATGTGCCCACTTTGTGATATTCTAATAATTTATACACAAATATTGCCATAAATGGCTGGAAATGAGCTCTTACAAAACTTCCAAGTGACATAAAATACAGCAATATGTAGGGGTCTATAGCGTTTAATGCAGTGGCGTAGCTACGTGGGGCCGGGGCCCCCGTAGATTGGGCCCTGGACCCCCCTGCAAATGACTCGCTCGACCCCCCCCCTCCCGTCGCCAACCCGCCTACCTTTGCTGGCAGGGGACCCCAACCCCCCGCCAGCCGAGGTCTTCCTCGCAAAAGGCTTCCTAGTCCTTCTGTTTCTGATGTCAGACTCACAGAACGAAGCCTTGCAGATCAGCTGATTGCAAGGCTTCGTTCTGAGTCTGACGTCCTGCATGTACAACGTGCAGGACGTCAGAAACAGAAGGACTAGGAAGCCTTTTGCGAGGAAGACCTCGGCTGGCGGAGGGGTTGGGGTCCCCTGCCAGCAAAGGTAGGCCGGTTGGCGGCGGGAGGGGGGGTCGAGCGGGTCATCAGGGAGGGGGGGTCGACAATGGCTGGCGGGCGGTGTTGGCGGCAATGGGGGAGGGGTAGCAATAACGGGGGGGGGGGTTCGGCGGCGCTAGGGGGGGGGCTAAAATGTGCCCCCTCACCTCGGGCTCTGGACCCCCCTCCCGCCAAAGTCTGGCTACGTGCCTTTTTTTAACGCATCCTAATTATTAGCGCACGTTAAAAATTCTAGCGCACCTTAGTAAAAGACCTCCAAGTGAATATCTTCAAAATGGCTGTAAAGACATCCTAATAAATAAATAAGTAATAACTAAATATGACACTGTTCTATGCATGTATGCCTACATGAGCACGCAGTATTGGAATAAACTGCCACGCAACTTGAGAACAATTCACGAGCAAGCTTCCTTCCGCAAATTACTGAAGACCCATCTTTTTGAAAAAATTTACGGAAAGAGCCAAAACTCACTGTTCTTCAATACACCATACATCCACTTCTAATCTCTCATCCCCCGTAATCTCACATCACTCACACACTTACTCACAGAAATATGTACACCATACGTCATTGTGTCTTAACTCTGCCCTTTAAGCTTCCCACTGTCTCCTTCCAATGTTGTAATGTTTATATCCCATTGTTATATTCCTAATGACACTTCGATTGTCTCGCATAACTCTGCACAATGTAATCCATAACCAAGTTGTAACATACAGTGGGGGAAATAAGTATTTGATCCCTTGCTGATTTTGTAAGTTTGCCCACTGACAAAGACATGAGCAGCCCATAATTGAAGGGTAGGTTATTGGTAACAGTGAGAGATAGCACATCACAAATTAAATCCGGAAAATCACATTGTGGAAAGTATATGAATTTATTTGCATTCTGCAGAGGGAAATAAGTATTTGATCCCTCTGGCAAACAAGACCTAATACTTGGTGGCAAAACCCTTGTTGGCAAGCACAGCGGTCAGACGTCTTCTGTAGTTGATGATGAGGTTTGCACACATGTCAGGAGGAATTTTGGTCCACTCCTCTTTGCAGATCATCTCTAAATCATTAAGAGTTCTGGGCTGTCGCTTGGCAACTCGCAGCTTCAGCTCCCTCCATAAGTTTTCAATGGGATTAAGGTCTGGTGACTGGCTAGGCCACTCCATGACCCTAATGTGCTTCTTCCTGAGCCACTCCTTTGTTGCCTTGGCTGTATGTTTTGGGTCATTGTCGTGCTGGAAGACCCAGCCACGACCCATTTTTAAGGCCCTGGTGGAGGGAAGGAGGTTGTCACTCAGAATTGTACGGTACATGGCCCCATCCATTCTCCCATTGATGCGGTGAAGTAGTCCTGTGCCCTTAGCAGAGAAACACCCCCAAAACATAACATTTCCACCTCCATGCTTGACAGTGGGGACGGTGTTCTTTGGGTCATAGGCAGCATTTCTCTTCCTCCAAACACGGCGAGTTGAGTTCATGCCAAAGAGCTCAATTTTTGTCTCATCTGACCACAGCACCTTCTCCCAATCACTCTCGGCATCATCCAGGTGTTCACTGGCAAACTTCAGACGGGCCGTCACATGTGCCTTCCGGAGCAGGGGGACCTTGCAGGCACTGCAGGATTGCAATCCGTTATGTCGTAATGTGTTACCAATGGTTTTCGTGGTGACAGTGGTCCCAGCTGCCTTGAGATCATTGACAAGTTCCCCCCTTGTAGTTGTAGGCTGATTTCTAACCTTCCTCATGATCAAGGATACCCCACGAGGTGAGATTTTGCGTGGAGCCCCAGATCTTTGTCGATTGACAGTCATTTTGTACTTCTTCCATTTTCTTACTATGGCACCAACAGTTGTCTCCTTCTCGCCCAGCGTCTTACTGATGGTTTTGTAGCCCATTCCAGCCTTGTGCAGGTGTATGATCTTGTCCCTGACATCCTTAGACAGCTCCTTGCTCTTGGCCATTTTGTAGAGGTTAGAGTCTGACTGATTCACTGAGTCTGTGGACAGGTGTCTTTCATACAGGTGACCATTGCCGACAGCTGTCTGTCATGCAGGTAACGAGTTGATTTGGAGCATCTACCTGGTCTGTAGGGGCCAGATCTCTTACTGGTTGGTGGGGGATCAAATACTTATTTCCCTCTGCAGAATGCAAATAAATTCATATACTTTCCACAATGTGATTTTCCGGATTTAATTTGTGATGTGCTATCTCTCACTGTTACCAATAACCTACCCTTCAATTATGGGCTGCTCATGTCTTTGTCAGTGGGCAAACTTACAAAATCAGCAAGGGATCAAATACTTATTTCCCCCACTGTATTGTATTTCCATTATTCATATCTTATTGTAAGCCACACTGAGCCCGCAAAGAGGTGGGAAAATGTGGGATACAAATGCAATAAATAAATAAATAAATAAATAATCAGTGCGTAACTCTGAGCATATTCTTATATAATTACCCTGCACTTGTGAATGGTTCTCAATTCTTCTTACTTTTTCCATTGACTAAAGATGCTGTTCTCAGACTATTTTAGAAATCATCATGCCTTATTCATGAGACATATAATTCAGTTTTTCCTACTCTGTGTTGTGAGATATGAATCTGAAGAAAAACATTCTGGGCACTGGGCCTAGTTTCCATGGCACAACTCCCTTGTAAATATTTGTTGTTGTTGTTGTTGTTATGAACAGTTTAATTAGCTAATTTTGAGCCCTCTCTCTCCGTTAAGGATTTTCCTGTGAAATAAGAACCGCATTCTATAAATAGTGCTGAAAAATTGGCGCCGGAAAATCCATGCTATGCGCTATTCTGTAAGAGGCGCTGACAGGTGTCATTTATAGTACAGTGCTTAGCATCAGCATTTCACTTTAGATGCGAGAATTAGTACCACGTAAACCCTGATGTAAATCTTTGTGCCTACATTAGGAGCAGATCCCCCTTATTTAATCAGGGCTGCCGAGAGACTCAGTCGGGCCCGGGATAGGGCCACCGCCTCCCTACCCCAGGATCATCGCTGTTGCTGCCCCCCAGGATCGCCGCCGCTGCCGTACCCCCCCCCCCCCCCCCCCCCCCGCTGCAACTCCAAATACCTTGGCTGACGGGGATCCCGAGGCTCCACCAGCAGAAGAAGTCTTCCTCCAGCGCTGCTCTTCACTCTGCCGCATTGCCTATCCTGCCCCTGCAGCTACTTTTTCTCTCATGTCACGCATGCTCGGTTTCAAAACTGAGCATGCACGGCCTGAAGGGAAAAGCAGCCGCTTGGCAGGAAATGCGGCAGAGTGAAGAGCAGCAGCGCTGGTGGAACACCTCTTCTGCTGGCGGGGCCTGAGGGGACCCTCGTCAGCCAAACCAGAGGCCCTGGCCTGAAGTCCTACTGTGTCCGCTCCTCCTCAGCCTCCAAGGGGTGCCCAGCGCCGGAGTTTTCTCTCTGCTGCTCCTGTCAGGACATGATCACCCGGATCCCATCAGAAGCAGGAGAGAGACCCTGGCACCGGGCTCCCCTTGGAGGCCGGACCCGGGTAATTTTGCCCCTCCTGTCCCCCCCTCGGTGGCCCTGGATTCAATAACAGCGCATACAAATTGTATGAACACCTCTGATCCTCCCATGGCCACTCCCCCTTTTTGGAGCCATGTATAAAAATTATGCATGGATCCCCGTGACTAAAAATGCATGCGTGAATTTTAATTAATGCCAATTAGCACCAATTATTGATCATTAGCACTCAATTATCAATGCTTGTTATTCAATTAAATTGCTTGGGCAAATAGAGAGCATTCCCAAATCTTCACGTGCAATTTAAAATGCCATCTACGGAATTTGGGGGTAAGCAGACATTGTTTTTTTCTGTCTGTTGTGATGACTATCTGATTGTGCTATTAGTGTGGTATTTTGAATAATCCGGTGGGGAGGGTAGATTTTTTTTTTCCTTTCTTTCTTGGTTCTTTTTCCATATTGTGGACTTCAGGAATTACATGTATAGTGTATTTCTTTGATTTGTTGGTAATTTATTTGTCTGACGGTATTCTTTCTTTTCATCTTTAAATTTGTGCTTCGTCTAACTTTGAAATGCCAATATAAAAGAATCATGGAATACAAGGTAATACCCTATAATGGATGTGGAACTGGCTGAGATAAATGACAAAGAGCAGGGCTAAATGGTCAGTTTTTTTTGTCAGTGAAGCAACGAATAATGGAGTGACCCAAAGCAACGAATAATGGAGTGACCCAGGATTAGTGGGTTTTAACATATTCATAAATAAGTTGGAAAAGAAAGCAGTGGGGGAAGTTATTAAATTTGCAGATGACGGAAAGTTATTAAATCACAAACAGATTTTGAAGAGCTGCATGATGAGTTAATGAGACCAGTGACGTAGACAAGGGTGGGCCCAGGCCCACCCAGTAGCAGCACATCTATGATGTGGCTGGCAGGCATAGGTGCCCCTGTATAAGAGGCTTGGAGAGGCTAAGCCTACCCCTGCTGCAGCAGAATGGATCAGCTGTGGAGTCCAGCTGCTCTGAGGGGATTAAATTGTTGATTTACCTCCATCCTCACAGCAGGAGCTGCAGTGAAAGCCCTCTAGCAGTTGTAGAAATTGGTTTATGGTTTGTTTACCTTACTGCTGGGAAAGCAGGGGGGGTTGGCTGGAGGTGTCCTGCGTTGCCAGGGAGATATTTAACGAGAATGACTTCCTGACCTGCACTGAGGACAGATAGCAGCAGAATCGGATACTGGGCCAGCATGATCAGAAAAAGTCACCAGACAACAAAGGTAGAAAAGATCATTTTATTTTAATTATAGTGTTTGGAATATGTCCACTTTGAGAATCAGGTGCTCAACATTAAAAGTTTATATTTATTTACTTATTTATGGCATTTTATCCCATATTAAACATGAATTAGAGTGTTTTGTGGCTGTACATGAGAATTGTGATATTATGATTCCTTGTTTCATATTGTTGACGGTCTGCATTTTCCGTATGGGTGGTATATTGGTGTATTAGGTTCTGCCCAGTGTAATATTTATGGTACAGTAAGGTTCTGAGTGTGTTTTTGCACAAAGTTGTGCATAGTGTTTTGCAGTTGAGCGATTGTGGTTAGTATATGCTTTGAGCAACCACTTTATTCTTTGGCATATGATACATATCTAATATCTAAATTTAATAAAAGGTATTAATTGTGACTTTTTATTTTTATTTATTTATTTTTTCTGCATGTTATCAGACAATTATGGATTTAAGCTTTATGTTTCCATGTCAATGTGTCAAATGAAAAAAAAAAAAGAGGAAAAATCCTGAAAAGGATGAACGAGTTATCTGGTTCACTGAATAGCCATTGTATACATCCTTGTCTGTTAACCACATAATAGTTACTTTCCATAATCTGTGGCAGCTTGTATTAAAAGCTATGCATGTATTCCGTTCAGATCTGTCTCCAGTGACCAAAGACAAATTGTTCTTGCAGTACGTGTGTGATAATAGCATATTAACTAAATGAATTATTATTTCAACATCTTTTTGGTCTTATCAGGGAATAGTATTACTAGAGATAGCTGGCCACAATTAGGATTTTGCTTCCCTGTTCAACAAAGCCCTTCCTACATGAAATCCATTATCTCCTTTTTAATTGCTTTAAGTACTCTTGGTGCGTGCCTCAGATGTCTGCCGCATTTTGTAAATCTGTAATTAAAAGAACTTCAAAATTGAAATTAGATATACAGAGCTAATGGCTTGTTTTTCCAGCACTCTGTGGTGGTCCTGTTTTGCTTTTCTTAATGGGGTGGTAGTACAGTGGCATTCCTAGCCTCCATGACACCCGGGGCCGATCGCCGATGCGCACCCCCCCCACACGAAATGACACCCCCCGGGTGCATGCCACTGTGTGTGGAGGGGTGCCGTGGCGCGCGCCTGTTGGCTCTGAGTTCGCTACGCTAACTTCGCTGGTTCGCTGCAGCTTCCTCTGCCCCGGAACAGGAAGTAACCTGTTCCGGGGCAGAGGGAGGGAGCTGCAGCGAACCAGAGAAGTTAGCGTAGCAAACTCGGAGCCGACAGGCGCACGCCGCGGCACCCCCCAGCGGCGTGCACCCGGGGCGGACCGCCCCCCATCGCCCCCCCTTGTGGTAGTATGATTAGTGTAGTACGATATCATTAAACCTGGGTTTAAAAATAGATGAGTAAAAACATGTTAAATCCATATATGTACTACGCCATACTTTATATAAAGGCTATTTAGGAACACAATGGTCAGTTTTCAGAAATTGCTTAGCTTCTCATTTAGTAACATAGTAACATAGTAGATGACAGCAGAAAAAGACCTGCATGGTCCATCCAGTCTGCCCAACAAGATAAACTCATATGTGTATACCTTACCTTGATTTGTACCTGCCTTTTTCAGGGCACAGACCGTACAAGTCTGCCCAGCAGTATTTCCCGCCTCCCAACCACCAGTCCCGCCTCCCATCACCGGCTCTGGCACAGACCATATAAGTCTGCCCAGCACTATCCCTGCCTCTCAACCACCAGTCCCGCCTCCCATCACTGGCTCTGGCACAGACCGTATAAGTCTGCCCAGCACTATCCCCGCCTCCCATCACCGGCTCTGGTACAGACCGTATAAGTCTGCCCTCCACTATCCTCGCCTCCCAACCACCAACCTCTCTTCCCCCACCTGCTCTGCCACCCAATTTCAGCTAAGCTTCTGAGGATCCATTCCTACTGCATAGGATTCCTTTATGCATATCCCACGCATGTTTGAATTCCGTTACCGTTTTCATCTCCACTTAGGTATTAGTTTAGTCTCTCTCCCTATCTTTTACATTAATAGTAGAAGATCTTATCTTCGTCAATCAAAGATGGTAAAGTACTAAGTGGAATGGTAGCAATAGCTGCCCTGGATAGAAAATAGGAAGCACCAGAAGAGGAATGAAATGTTCTGCAGTGCAGAAAACAGTCCAAAGAAGGCTTTATTTGTGCCACTCTGTAAAATGTCCCGACATGGCCACGTTTCGCCTCACTAGAGGCTGCATCAGGAGCTAAAACAGCTGTGTGGCGAAACATAAAATGGTATAACTTAAAACAACAATACAGAATGTCAAAAGACATTACTTACACCTCATTAAAAATGTGCATATTAATGATGGAATGAAGGAAGCTCAAAAACAACTCTAAAACCTATACTAAACCTAAAAAACAAAATCTAAAACCCTAAACACTAAAACATACAAAAAAACAGAAATAAAAAAGAGTCATTTATTGCATCTCATTAAAACATGCATATTAATGAGGGAATTAGAAAAGCTCAAAAACACCTTTAAAAACCCATATTGGACTTAAAAAGCTTCAACAACACTAAAAAAAACATGGAAAAAAACTAAAAAGAAAAAGTAAACTAAAAAGACATTTATTGCACCTCATTAAAACATGCATATTAATGAGGGAATGAAGGCAGCTCAACACAACTCTAAAACCTATACTAAACCTGAAAACTAAAACAGTAGAAGACACAACAAACAAGAAAAAAGCTAAAAGGAAAGTAAAGAATAAAATTGCATTTATTGCATCTCATTAAATATGTGCATATTAATGAGGAAAGTTCAAAAACACCTCTAAAAACCCAAATAGGACTTTAAAAAATCAGACACTAAAAACATAATAAAACATAGAATAAAACTAAAAATAAAAGTAAACCCAAATTGAAAAAAAAAACATTAATTATACCCATTAAAACATGCATATTAATGATGGAATTTAAAAAAAGCTAAAAAAACAACTCTAAAAACCTGTACTGAACCCTAAAACACAAAGAGGGGCATAATCGAACAGAAACGCCTATCTCCATGGGCGTTTATCTCCGAGAACGGGTCCGTGAAGGGGCGGACCGATTCGTATTTTCGAAAAAACATGGACGTTTATCTTTTTTTGAGCTGGGCGTTTTTGTTTTTCAGCGATAATGGAAACCGAAAACGCCCAGCTCAAAAACGAATAAATCCAAGGCATTTGTTCGTGGGAGGGGCCAGGATTCGTAGTGCACTGGTTCCCCTCACATGCCAGGACACCAACCGGGCACCCTAGGGGGCACTTTTACAAAAATAAAATAAAAGGTAAAGGAGCTCCCAGGTGCATAGCACCCTTCCCTTGTGTGTTGAGCCCCCCAAATCCCCCTCAAAACTCACCGCCCACAAGTCTACACCATTACTATAGCCCTAAGGGGTGAAGGGGGGGCACCTACATGTGGGTGCAATGGGTTTGGGGGGGTTGGACGACTAATAAGCATTAAGCAGCACAATTGTAACAGGTAGGGGGGATGGGCCTGGGTCCACCTGCCTGAAGTCCACTGCACCCCCTAACAACTGCTCCAGTGACCTGCATACTGCTGTCAGGGAGCTGGGTATGACATTTGAGGGTGAAAATAAAAAGTTGTGAAACTTCATTTTTTGTGGTGGGAGGGGGTTAGTGACCACTGGGGGAGTCAGGGGAGGTCATCCCCGATTCCCTCCAGTGGTCATCTGGTCATTTAGGGCACTTTTTGGGGCCTTATTCGTGAAAAAACAGGGTCCAGGAAAAGTGCCCTAAATTCTAGCTAAAAACGCATACTTTTTTCCTATTATCGGTGAAGTGCGCCCATCTCTGTTCGGCAGATAACCACGCCCCAGTTCCGCCTTCGCCACACCTCTGACATGCCCCCATCAACTTTGTCCGCATCCGCGACGGAGTGCAGTTGAAAACGTCCAAAATCGGCTTTCGATTATACCGCTTTATTCGTTTTTGTGAGATAAACGTCCATCTCCCGATTTAGGTCGGAACTTGGGCGTTTTTCTCGTTCGATTATAAGCAGGAAAGACATGATGAGATAAGAAATAATACTAAAAAAAAGAAAGATACTATACATCATCTCATAAAAACATGCATATGAATAGGGAAATAAAAAAGCATTAACCTCATTAAAAATGTACAAAACTCTAAAAAAAAACCCAAAAATAAACCTAAAAAACTTGGTTAAAAACAAGCATTAAAACAATAATAAAAATGAGTATTCTAATGAAGCAAGTTGATTGCATGAAAAGAAAGCTAATTAAAAATGTAACAAACAATTGCATAACATTTATGGCACTATTCCAATAGTATAGATTCTTAGAAACAAAGGATAGGTACCATGGAGAACTCAAAAAGAGGAACTTTAAATCAGATAATATAGCACAGTGCCTACCTCTAAAAATATTGAATGTGCCCTTATCTTAAATACAAAATACGCAATTATTACAGAAATACAGTCAAATCTAATTCTTGATTGAGACCATAAGGGCTCAATGTTTGCCATCTATAAATAAATCGTTGTTCAATTTTTAGTAATTCACCATCAATATCACCACCCCTCCACGAGACCTTATGTTTATGAACAATCAAAAATCTTATAATCATTAAAATTATGTTTCACTTTTACAGAATGCTCCACTAGTGTCTTGTCAAGCAACTGCCTTTTAATGGCACTCCTATGTTCTATCAATCTTTTATTGAACATTTGTTTTATTTTTCCAATATATAGTAAGCCACACAGGCATATTGCTACATAAATCACTTTTTTCTGTCCTGCAGTTTGTAAAATGTCTTAATTCATATCTTTCATTAGTCACAGGGTCATAGAAACATTTTGTTCACATCACAAATGGAACAATTTGCACAAGGAAAATGTCCTAATACATTATTGGAATAACTGGTGTGAATAGGAGGTAATGTCAGGGGTGCCAGCATATCTTTTAGATTATGATTCCTTTTGTATGTTATTAAAAGGTCCTTATCACTAAAACTGTCTACATTCTGTACTATGTGTCAATGCTTCTTTAGAATCTTAACAATATGTTTAGACAAATGGTTGAAATCTAAGCTGCATACGATTCCATCCTCATTCTTTTTATCTTTGTATTTTAAGAGAGTACTTCTTTCTATTGTAGATGTTCTATAAAAACATATCTCAACTGTTGCCTGTGGGTAACCCCTGGCTAAAAATCGATTACCCATATCAATTGATTCTTTCACAAAATCTCTCTTTGTAGAACAGAGACACTTAAGGCATAAAAACTGGCTATATGGTACATTTGTTTTCAATGCGATTCTGAGATCAGCATGTTTAATGCAAAACTTTATTAGAGTCAGTTGGTTTTCTGTTTATGAGGGTTTCTATTTTACCACACTTCTTCTTGATCAGAATGTCCAGAAATGGAATTTCCTTCTTATCATGTCATTTTAAATTTCAAATTAAGATCACACTGGTTGATCCAAGTATGAAACTCAAGCAGATCTTGCTTACTGCCTCTCAACACAAAGAAAATATTATTAATATAACAGTTCCAATGAGATACATTATCTTTGAACTGATGCTTTTTTTTTGAATATATCCTCAAATTGTGCAACGTATAGATTTGCAATTGAAGGGGCCATAGAAGACCCCATTGCAGTCCCTTTTATTTGTAAATAAAGTTTATCAAAATTGAAATAATTCTCCTTCAAAGCCAACTGATCTAACTTCAAAATGAATTCTGGTGGTATCTTTTGAAAACCATTCTGCCTAGCCCAGTGAATGACTAATGATTTCTAATGCTTTATTTTGCAGAATGTTCGTATATAAGGACTCAATGTCCATAGTTACTAAAAAGGCACCATCTTCACAAATAATGTCTTATAAAATACGAATCATATGAGATGTGTCTTTAACAAATGATGGTATATCTGGGATCAGTGGATTCAGGAACTTATCTACAAATTTTGCCAATGGTTCTAAAATAGGACCAATACCAGAAATTATTGGTCTTCCAGGAGGACAAACTAAATATCTGTGTATCTTAGGGAGTGCATTAATAACTGCTATCACCGGATGTTGAACATTTAAGAAATCAAATTCTTTACTGGTCAACAAAACTTATTTACCTATCTCCAGAACAGAATCAATATCTGTTTTTATCCTCCATGTGGGATATAAAGAAAGCTCCTGATAGAAATTCTTATCTGACAACTGTCTCTTGATCTCTTTTACATAATCACATCTATTCATTACAACTACAGATCCTTCTCCATCTGCTTGTTTTATACCTATTTTTGGGTCACCTCTCAGTGAAATGATTGCTTCTTTTTCCTTTTTATTCATATTTTAGAAAACATTCTTGTGACTTTCGTCTAGATGCATAATGTCTTTTAATACAAAACTCTCATATGTCTGAATGACATGATGTGTATTGCCTGATGGCATCCATTGACCGTCCCGCTTAACATATCTGTTGAAGTATGTTTGGCAACATAAATGTTATTGGGGGAGGGAGGGAATTAGTCAGGGGGAAATTGACCTAGTCGGAAATTGTCCAGGAGGGTAATTGGTGAGATGGAAATTGTCAAGGAGGAATTGTTCAGGTGCGAGCAGATCTAGAAGCGTCCATGACATTACCTATCCAAGAGTATTTTTTTTTAAATCAGTAACACAAAGGTAGCATGTGCAAACAGGCAGAAACCTTGTTCAATTGCGCTAACTGTGCATTACGGACTTAATGATCTTAAGTAAAAGGGTCTCTTAATCATTTCTTGATAGTGTTGATAATCTTATTTGTAGCACTGATTACAAGGTCACTAATCTATTGTCTTCTGATGACTCTTATGTCCCATTCTGGAGGCAACTGCATTTTCTAGGACAATAAGTATGTTTTAGGGAAAAGGGGGGGGGGGCAGCAATTTGAATTCCTGAAGCTTCTAGAAGTCAAAAACAAAACCTGCAGAAAAAGAAACAACTTTAGCAAACAGAAAATAGTATCCTCCTAATTCTGTATAGTGTGCCAAAAGTTTATTTATTTATTTATTTATTTGTTGCATTTGCACCCCACATTTTCCCACCTCTTTGCAGACTCAATGTGGCTTACATAGAGGGGCATAATCGACCAGAAACGCCTATCTCCATGGGCGTTTATCTCCGAGAACGGGTCCGTGAAGGGGCGGAGTGAACCGTATTTTCAAAAACAAATAGACGCCCATGTTTTATTCGCCAAGGTGTGAGCTGGGCGTTTTTGCTTTTCAGCGATAATGGAAAATGAAATCGCCCAGCTCAAAAACGAATAAATCCAAGGCATTTGTTCGTGGGAGGGGCCAGGATTCATAGTGCACTGGTCCCCCTCACATTCCAGGACACCAACCGGGCACCCTAGGGGGCACTTGTACAAAAACAAAAAAAAAGGTAAAAGAGCTCCCAGGTGCATAGCACCCTTCCCTTGGGTGTTGAGCCCCCCAAATCCCCCTCAAAACCCACTGCCCACAAGTCTACACCATTACTATAGCCCTAAGAGGTGAAGGGGGGCACCTACATGTGGGTACAGTGGGTTTGGGGGGGTTGGACGACTAAGCATTAAGCAGCACAATTGTAACAGGTAGGGGGGGATGGGCCTGGGTCCACCTGCCTGACGTCCACTGCACCCCCTAACAACTGCTCCAGGGACCTGCATACTGCTGCTTGGGAGGAGGGTATGACATTTGAGGGTGAAAGTAAAAAGTTGTGAAACATCATTTTTTTGTGGTGGGAGGGGGTTAGTGACCACTGGGGGAGTCAGGGGAGGTCATCCCCGACTCCCTCTGGGGGTCATCTGGTCATTTAGGGCACTTTTTGGGGCCTTATTCGTGAAAAAACAGGGTCCAGGAAAAGTGCCCTAAATTCTAGCTACAAACGCATCCATTATCGGCGAAAGGCGCCCATCTCTGTTCGGGTGATAACCACGCCCCAGTTCCGCCTTCACCACGCCTCCGACACGCCCCCATCAACTTTGTCCGCATCCGCGACGGAGTGCAGTTGAAAGCGTCCAAAGTTCGGCTTTCGATTATACCGCTTTATTTGTTTTTGTGAGAAAAACGCCCATCTCCCGATTTAGGTCGGAACTTGGGCGTTTTTCTCGTTCGATTATAAGCTGGATAGTACTGTGAGGTGTTAGCCACCTCCGGTGATGAAACAAACACAGAGTGATGTGGTTACAGAACATTAGAGAATCAAGAGGAGAAGACTGATATATTGTTCATTGCAGGTTATGGCTTCGTTGTGTTGCTGAGTTCAGTTACTTAAGTTGGATCAGTAGTGTATGCCTTTTCGAATAGATCGGTCTTCAGTGATTTCCGGAAATTGAGGTGATCCTGCGTTGTCTTTATGGCTTTCGGTAATGCGTTCCATAGTTGTGTGCTTATATAGGAGAAGCTGGATCCGTAAATTGATTTGTACTTGAGTCCCTTGCACTAAAAGGGGAATGAAATGGCCGTTAGGTGCCTAAGAGGCCCTTTTACAAAAGTATGTAAGGGCCTATGCGCATGAAATGTGTCAAATCATTACTGCCTTGCAAGCACATACACCTGGCGGTAATTCTGACTTTGGCACACGCTGAAAACACACGGTAGAAAATAATTTTCTATTTTCTACTGTGGGGACGTTCCCTGTGGTAATCGGCAGTTGGTGCACACTGGACAGTTACCGTGCAGGTAACATGTGAGCCCTTACTGCTAAGTCAATGGGTGGCATTAAGGGCTCAGGCCATAAATAGACGTGCGTTGGTTTTCATTTTGCCGCATGTCCATTTCCCAGCTCCCCCCCCCCCAAAAAAAAAAAAAAATCTTTTTTTCCAGACACTGTGGAGAAATGGTCCAGCACACATCCAATACATGTGCCCACAATACCACAAGCCGCTTTTGGGCATGCCTTTGTTAACAGGCCCCTTAGTACACTTAAGCTCTATTCTATAACAGGTCACTTAAGTGTTCTAGCGGGTAACTGCAAAAAACACATTCACATGGGTGGGGCATAGGTATTCTATTTCAGCGAGTGTTCTATTGCATTTAGGTTCATCTATTTACTAATACTACTACTACTTATCACTTCTATAGCGCTACAAGGCATACGCAGCGCTGAACACCATAGATGAAAAGACAGTCCCTGCTCAAAGAGTTCACAATCTAAATAGGACAGACAGACAGAACAATTAAGAGGTAAGGGAATAAAAGAGGTGGGGATAAAAGGGTACAGGGCAAGTGAGTAGTGGTTAGGAGTCAAAAGCAGCGTTAAAGAGGTGGGCTTGTAGCCTGGATTTGAAAATGGGCAAAGACGGGGCTAGACGTACAGGCTCGGGAAGTCTATTCCAGGTGTGAGGTGCAGCGAGGTAAAAGGAACGGAGTCTGGAATTAGCAGTAGTGGAGAAGGGGACAGATAAGAGAGATTTATCTACAGAACGGAGTGCCCGAGGGGGGCGTGTAGGGAGAGACAAGAGTGGGGAGGTACTGGGGAGCGGCAGAGTGAATGCACTTATAGTAAGAGAAGTTTGAATTGAATGCGGAAATGGATAGGGAGCCAGTGAAGTGACTTGAGGAGAGGGCTAATGTGAGCATAGCGACTCTGGCGGAAAATGAGTTGCGCAGCAGAGTTTTGGACTGATTGAAGAGAAGGCTAAGTGGGAGGCCGGTGAATCTACTACCACAGCATCTGAGACTCCAAACATCCCTTCCACAATTTAAGGTTGATTTTAAAAACATTCCTTTTCACTGATACTTACATCTGATTGTGTAACTTGCTAGATGAGAAGCTGGACTGTTCCCTCCCCCTCTTCTCTCTTTGAAATTATAGTTCTCCACAGGGGTGTGCTGGTAAATTGTTAACAGGGGGCTCTCTCTCGCCAGCAAAGTGAAAGAGAATTCAGGAGGGGCCCAAGCCCACATTTTGGGATCCATTTGTTAAAGTAGCCATGGAGAACCGGCTCCCAAAATTCTTAACAAACGGCTCTCGAGAGCCTGTGAGAGCCTGCTCCAGCACACCACTGGTTCTCCCCCTTCCTTAAACTTTGTTGTTGATATTAATTTCTTATATCTATATTCTTTTTAATTAGATTATAAGCTGCTCAGACATTTATTCAATGGTCAGGATAGAAAGTCTTTGCATAAATTTGAAACTTAAGAATATGATAGGGATGAGGGGAGATGGTGGTTCATGAGGCTTTGGACTTGCCAGAGCGGACAGCCAGAAGGGAGGACATGAGTTTTGGGGGTGCCCGGGTGCACCACCTCACTGTGGATGGCAATGAAGGCTCAGCATGCCCTGTGCAGTACATGCTGGGCAGATGCTGGTCACACTTCCTGCATGTACCACAAAGGCTTTGCACTTACTCTCTGTATTCTGCAAGTCCAAAGCCTCATCAACTACCACCCCCCCCCCCCCCCCCTCACTCCCAACATACTCTTAAGTTTACAGATAACACAGGGTAAGTGCAAACAGTTCCTGACTCTTCCAACAAGGGTCCCCTGGACGTTCCAAGTGGCAGGTCTAAATACAGATGCCCATCTTTCTAGACATGGGCATTCCTTCCCCTTTTAGATAGTAACATAGTAGATGACGGCAGAAAAAGACCTGCATGGTCCATCCAGTCTGCCCAACAAGATAACTCATATATGCTACTTTTTGTGTATACCCTACTTTGAATTGTACTTGTGCTCTTCAGGGCACAGACCGTATAAGTCTGCCCAGCACTATCCCCGCCTCCCACCACCAACTCTGGCACAGACTGTATAAGTCTGCCCAGCACTATCCCCGCCTCCCAACCACCAGTCCCATCTCCTACCACCAGCTCTGGCACAGACCGTATAAGTCTGCCCAGCACTATCCCTGCCTCCTAACCACCAGCCCTGCCTCCCACCACCGGCTCTGCCACCCGATCTCGACTAAGCTCCTGATGATCCATTCCTTCGGCACAGGATTCCTTTATGCTTATCCCACGCATGCTTGAATTTCGTTACCCTTTTCATTTCCACCACCTCCCGCGGGAGGGCATGCCAAGCATCCAGTACTCTCTCCGTGAAACAATACTTCCTGACATTTTTCTTGAGTCTGCCCCCCCTTCAATCCCATTTCATGTCCTCTCGTTCTACCGCCTTCGCAACTCCGGAAAAGGTTTGTTTGCAGATTAATACCTTTCAAATATTTGAACGTCTGTATCATATCACCCCTGTTTCTCCTTTCCTCCAGAGTATACATGTTTAGTTCAGCAAGTCTCTCCTCATACGTCTTGTAATGCAAATCCCATACCATTCTCGTAGCTTTTCTTTGCACCGCTTCAATTCTTTTTACATCCTTCGCAAGGTACGGCCTCCAAAACTGAACACAATACTCCAGGTGGGGCCTCACCAACGACTTATACAGGGGCATCAACACCCCCTTTCTTCTGCTGGTCACACCTCTCTCTATACAGCCTAACAACCTTCTAACTACGGCCACCGCCTTGTCACACTGTTTCGTCGCCTTCAAATCTTCAGATACTATCACCCAAGATCCCTCTCCCCATCCGTACCTATCAGACTCTCCCCGCCTAATACATGGACTTCCATGTTTTATGCCCACCTATGCCCTACCCCAAACATGCCCAGACCATGCCCTTTTGCCATATGGACATACATCAGTTTCAGTCATATCCTGGCTTTTTAAAATAGGCATTTGGACATCTAAAACATGAACAGGACTTCTAAAATCAGCACCTTAATGAGCCATGGGAATTGCAAACTGGCTAAATCAGAATAGGACTAAATTATTAGAAAGGGTCACTAATGGAATGCCCTGAGGGTCTGTACTAGGATCTTTGATGTGTAACCTATTCATAAATAATCTGATGAGTAAGGGGATCAGATTTATAGATGGCACAACATTATTCAAAGTTGTTAAAATGGAACGGGATTATGAGGATTTACAGAACGATCTATCAAAACTTGAAGAGTGGGCATGGGAATGGGAGATGGCCTTTAATGTAGGCAAGTGCAGTGTGAGGCACATAGGAAAAAAGTAATCTCAATTACAGCTACAAAATGCTGGGTTTTGACTTAGATGTAACAAAAGAGAGGGAACAAAGTACAAACTAAAGTCCAAACAAAAAAAAACAGCACCACGGGCCTTTAAAAATGGAGCACAGTTCTTCAATGCCCGTGTCGGGTCTTTTTTTGTCGCCCGTGTCGGGTCTTTTTTTGTCAAGGCTCATTCATTAAAGAACTGTGTTCCATTTTTAAAGGCCCGTGGTGCTGTTTTTTTTGTTTGGGTTTTGACTTAGCAATTATCACCCAAGAAAAAGATCTTAGAGTCATGGCAGACAGTATATTGAAATATTCAGTCATGTTCTGCAACTGCAACAAAAAAAAAAAAGTTTTTAGAATGTTAAGGGTTATTTGGAAGGAAATGGAGAAGAAAATTGAGAATATTATTATGCCTCTGTTTAGCTGCTTGGTGTAAATGAATCCTGAATATTGTTTGCAGTTCTGGTTGCCCAGTGGTGTGCTGGAGACGGCTCGCAAGAGCCGGTTGTTAAATTTTTAAGAATTTTGCGAGCCGGTTGTTAAAGTAGCTACTTTAACAACCGGCTCCCAAAATTTGGGCTCGGATACCCTCCTGGTATCGGCATCCTCCTCCCCTATGTCTGTGGCTTTTAGGCATCTTTTGCACCCCCCCACTTTCTGTGCTCAGGTTTTGCCCCCCCCCCCCCCCCGCACCTCCTTGCCTCTTGCCGGCCGCGCGGGGCGCTTCATCTCTTAAAAACAGTACTGGTACACATCGGCAGGAAATAGGAACAGACTGTTTCAGCCAATCCCGGGGCCCCTCCTAAGCCCTCGTGGGTGGGGCAAGCTGAAGGAAAGCCCCTGGGATTGGCCAAAGCAGTCTGTTCACTGTCAACGTATACCAACACTGCTTTAAAAATAACTAATTACGCCGCGGCCTTTTCTGAGTGACTGGCTCTCCACTCATTGCCATCAGCAGTGGTCTCCGTGCCCCCCGGCCTCCCTTCAAACGGCCTGGCCTGTGCCCCAGCTCGGAGACAGACGCCAGATGGATGGTGTGACAGGTCCCCTTCCGATCCGCTCCCAGAGTCAGAGAGAGCAGATCATCAGGAGAGAGGGAGTCGTGACGCCAGCAGAGAGGATGGAGCCAAAGGAGTTGCAGAAAGCATGAGTCTGGGATGGGAGATGGAGGGAGCGTGGAGGGAGCCGGAGTGGATCAGATCGGATATCATATGAGCTGCTGCAAGTGCATTGTTGTGCTTAATTGTTGGTAGCATTTTTATATAACGTCATTTATATTTTCAAACATGCCAACCATCTTGTGCAGCATACAGATGTACTAGAGAAAGTATAATTTTTATAAGTAGACTAGTAATTTGTTATAAATCGTAATCTGTGTGTCATTTGGAGGGACTGGTTATAGGGACACCCTAGCAAGTGTTATATACATGCAGAGATTTTTTTCTCCTGGTAAAGGACCACTAAAACAGATGTCATGTTATGAGAATCAGGTGCTCAACATTCAGTTTCTATCTACCGTATTTTTCGGACTATAAGACGCACCGGACCATAAGACGCACCTAGGTTTTAGAGGAGGGAAATAGGAAAAAAAATTTTTCCTTTTTCCCTCCTCTAAAACCTAGGTGCTCCGGTGCGTCTTGTTCGAGTTTTGGATCGCCCTCCCCTACTTACGTGACGTGATGTTCCCTGGTGGTCTAGTGACGTCGGGGCAGGAAAGAGCCCCCTCTTTCCTGCCCAGCGCGCTGCTCTCCGTGCTCCTGACTGCTTCCTGACGGTCTCGGAGAGATTCAAAATGGCCGCCGAGAATCTCGCCGAGACCGTCAGGAAGCAGTCAGGAGCACGGAGAGAAGCGCGCTGGGCAGGAAAGAGGGGGCTCTTTCCTGCCCCGACGTCACTAGACCACCAGGGAACATCGCGTCACGTAAGTAGGGGAGGGCGATCCAAAACTCGCTACCTTCGGACTATAAGACGCACCCCCCCATTTTCCTCCCAAATTTTGGGGGAAAAAAGTGTGTCATAGTCCGAAAAATACGGTATCTATCTATTTATTTACTTATGGCATTTTATCCCACATAAATTACATTGGAACCTGGGAGCATTCAAAATCTTTTTTTTCCTTTGTGAGAGTAATGCATTGCCCCCCCCCCCCCAAGCTCTCTCCCCGGCTATAGCTAGCTCTGCAATTGGTGGGGGGGGCGCAGAGGGGGACGGGGGGGCACAGAGGGGGACGGGGGGGCCACAGAGGGGGATGGGGGCGCAGAGGGGGACGGGGGGGCGCAGAGGGGGACAGGGGGGCTGCAGAGGGGGACGGGGGGGGCGCAGAGGGGGACGGGGGGTGCAGAGGGGGACCGGGGAGAGAGCCTGTTGTTAAACATTTACCAGCACACCACTGTGGTTGCCCCATCTCAAAAGACATATAGCAGGTTCCCTTATGTAAAAAAAAAAGACTACACAGGTTAGGGCTTTAAGAGGGGATATGATAGAATATTATAATACAAGCCGTTAAGACCGTTAAAACGGGCGAGATTTCCAGCTACCCTCCTCGCCGCCGCTCCCTCCCCCCTCTCTGCCGGGCCCCCTGCACTGACCTGACAGCGCCTCCCACCTCCTTGTGAAAGCGCTGCAGGCAGCAGCAGATCATTCTGCTGCCTGCAGTGCTTCCACACGGAGGTGAGAGGCGCTATCAGGTCAGTGCAGGGGGCCCGATACGGAGGGGGGCGGGAGCGGCGGCGGGGATGGGGGGGTGGAAGTTGGTGCGCGCGATGTTCGTTTCCAGGCGGCAGCGTCCGACAGTCCGACTCTGTTACCCTCTCTGTTCCGCCCTCTGACGTGACATCATCACATCTTGACGCGAGGGCGGGACAGAGAGGGAAAGCCTCTGCTGCGCATTTGCAGGTGAGTCGGTCACTTGCCATTTATATGTTTGATTACAACTGGAATGAAATAGCTTAAATAAGGAACAGTCGTTCTGTCTTTCAAACTACATAAAACCAAGAGGGCATTCCATGAAACTGATGACCAGTAGATTGAAAACTGATTATTGAAAGTTACTGTTTGAAAAATGCTGGCTGCTGTAGTTAAAATAAAACTTGATATTCACACGGATACTCATACCTGCTATATTCGGACTGCTAACAAAATAGCAATCGGTATAAAGTTAAGGGAGCCTTTTTACTCTCCTATAGTAACCTAGTTTGCTATCCTGTTAGTGGTTCAAATATGGCCGCTAACAGGATACTACTACTACTTATCACTTCTATAGTGCTACAAGGCATACGCAGCGCTGTACACCATACATGAAAAGACAGTCCCTGCTCAAAGAGCTCACAATCTAAAAATGGAATGTTGCTAGTGGAATAGCAACATTCCATGTAGAATCTCAAATAGTAGCAACAGAATCTCCAATCGTAGCAACATTCCATGTAGAATCTCAAGTAATAGCAACATTCTAGAATCTCAAATAGTAACAACATCCCATGTTCCACTGCACTAACCACTAGGCTACTCCTCCACTAGCAACATTCCATCTAGAAGCCTGCCCTTGCAAATCAGCAACGCAGTCGCGCAGGCTTCTGTTTCTGTGAGTCTGACGTCCTGCACGTACGTGCAGGACGTCAGACTCATAGAAACAGAAGCCTGTGCGGCCGCGTTGCTGATCTGCAAGGGCAGGCTTCTACATTACTACTACTTATCACTTCTATAGCGCTACAAGGCATATGCAGTGCTGTACACCATACATGAAAAGACAGTCCCTGCTCAAAGAGCTCACAATCTAAATAGGACAGACAAACAGACAGAACAACTAAGAGGTAAGAGAATTAAAGAGGTGGGGATAAGAGTGTACAGGCCATGTGAGTAGCTCTTAGGAGTCAAAAGCAGCATTAAAGAGGAGGGCTTTTAGCCTGGATTTGAAAACGTCCAAAGGCGGGGCTAGACGCACAGGCTCGGGAAGTCTATTCCAGGCATGAGGTGCAGCGAGATGAAAGGAACGAAGTCTGGAATTAGCAGTAGAGGAGAAAGGGACAGACAAGAGAGATTTATCCACAGAATGGAGTACCCGAGGGGGGACGTAGGGAGAGACAAGAGTGAAGAGGTACTGGGGAGCGGTAAAGTGGATAACCTCCAAATCTGCCCAAGATCCGCTCATGGACTGCCCCACCACTGGCCAAATACCAGCAGATGTTGAAAACGAGTTAACCGGCCGGGAAATGCTGTTGACCGGTTCACTCACATCTTGGAGAATAACTTGGTCATTTTAATTGGCATTTAACAGGTTATCGACGCTGAAAATGCCCGGTTAGCGCTGTAAAAAAGGCAGACGATTTTGGGGGTGTTCTGGGGGCACCGCTGGTTAAATCCCAGATATTCGGAACTTAACTGGCCAAGCTTAACGGGCAAGAAAGGTTGCGTAAGAAGCAGGCCTATCTTGCTTGCTAAGCCATAGCTGGTTAAGTCTGAATATCGACTTAACCGACTATGTCCTGGCCAGCACTGAAAAACCTGGATATTCAATGCCAGTCGCCAAAAATTGCCTGGCATTGAATATCCAGGTTGAACGCCAGTGGCAGGCAGTTAAAGTGCGGTCAGCTGAATATCGGAGGGATAGTGCTAAGGTGGCCAGAGGAAATATTTAGTGGCACTATCTGGTTTGTACCATTCAATATCTCTTTGGTTGGCAATTATTTAGTTTAACAGAAGTAAAGAGAGCTCAGCTAGCATGGAATAATAGCAAACAAGGATGAATGTGAATGCATCAGATAAACTTTATAAACCAGGCTATCGGATCTCTTATAAGCGCTAAGCTATTTCAAATCCCAAGCCTGCTTAGCGTTATCAAACACTTGCATTCAAAATTCTGTATTACACTTTATTGAAATGTGTGCATATTTATTTACTTAGCAGCGTAAATATTGTACATAATGATAATTATGCACTGCAATGTGAGCCGCGAGCATGGAATTTTGGTTCATTCTTTTACCCATTAAGTCAGTAGATTTAAGGTCCTTGTTTGGAGAATAAGGCAGACGGTCTTTAGATGTTTTGTTCTTCCTCATTGCAGACTTGACTATCAAAGAAATGTGAGACAATTGTTGCTTGCTATGTCCTAAAACTTCCTACACTCAATATTTATTATCTGAATTTCGTTTAGTTGGTCTAACTGAATTAGGAGTTGACCAAATGGATATGTACAGGTCTTGAAGTATAGGGAGCCACAATACTCTCCTTATGAAGGTCATATAATGGACATAACTCTTCCTCTCTACGATTCCCTAATGTGTCTGTACACACGAACCTTATTCTACCACAACATTACTGTATTTGTTCATACCGGAATTGGCGAACGCCTTTACGGTACTACGTAAGCCACATTGAGCCTGCAAATAGGTGGGAAAATGTGGGATACAAATGTAATAAATAAATAAACAAACAAACTAGGTAAGAGTCTTTAAATATAGGCCCCTTAGTTTTCCTGCAGTGTATAATAATACTGTGTAATGTGTTACCAGAAAATGGGATCACGGGGACTAACATAGCAGGATTCAAAAGAGGTTTGGACATGTTCCTGGAGGAAAAGTCCATAGCTTATTATTAGCCAGATAGACCTGGGAGAGACATTAGTAATCCCTGGAAATGAGCTATGAGAGATGAACAGAGAAGTGAGGTAAACTCAAGGAGGATATTAAGACGTCTTTAATGTAAACAGCATAAAAACGACCCAACACGGCCGTGTTTCGGCACAAAGGCCTGCCTCAGGGGTCAAATGTATCTCTTGTATTATGGTGGGAAAGCTTAACTCAAGAGTAAAAGTCAGAATTATGGCTATTGAACCTCTATAAAATCCTCAGTAGAGAAGACACTGGGCTGCAAACACCGTCTGACCTGCATTTGCATAATTTACATATCTGACGTTTGCCGATCAGATGGTGTTTGCAGCCCAGTGTCTTCTCTACTGAGGATTTTACAGAGGTTCAACAGCCATAATTTTGACTTTACTCTTGAGTTAAGCTTCCCCGCCATAACACAAGAGATACACCTGACCCCTGAGGCAGGCCTTTGTGCCGAAACACAGCCTTGTCGGGTTGTTTTTATTCTGTTTACATTAAAGACTTCTAGATATCCTCCTTGAGTTTACCTCACTTTTTTGTTTGTCGCTCACATTTACACGAGGTTATTTTTCCTCCTCTTTTCCCAATGAGCTATGAAAAATAGATCTACAATTTTGTTATTTGCTGGATAATTTTTATCTTGATCAGCCACTGCTAGAGACAGGACGCTAGACCAGAAAGACCTTGGTATGCCTCAGCATAGCTTTTCTTATGTTGTTATGCAAAACTTGAATGCGACCATAACAGTTAAATTCTTTGCTATCTAAACTACAAAATAAGGATAACCAGCATATCTCGATTCAGAAAAATACATCTTAGGCGTATATTATATGTTTCTCTGATTTTCTGTATCTCATTTTTTGGTTCCATCTGTGCCTTACCTATTTCAGCTATCTACCAACAGTCGTGTGAAATATACAGACACATGGGGAAAACCTCAGGCTTTTTCTATATAGATTCAGATGGAAGTGGACCACTTGTACCCTTTCATGTCTACTGTAACATAACTGGTAAGAACCCTGGTGTTTTCGTTCATATTTAATTACTTTATGATGAGATAATGTTTCATATTCAGTTCAATAAAACAGTCATGGACATTTCTAAGTTGAAAATCTAAGGGCCCTTTGGACACCTAGAAAAAGCAAATTGTCTGGGTCTTCAAGCTGCGATTTATGTTGGTCCTGTAAGCAAACCACAGGAACTCCTATGCACCTTTTGCTAGAATGTCCAAATTTGGTATTGTTCTGGGCAGATGTTCGGGATAAGTTGCAAAGGATTTTGGGGTTTCAGGACTCTTTTCTACCAAAGCATGTCATCTGGAAGTCAATTTGTACCCCATTTCTATTTGCAGAGAGAGATAAAATGCTTTTGTCTTCTTGGCAGAGAATGTGGTAAAGGTGTTTAGCTTAGCGGAGTTTAAAAAAGGTTTGGACAGCTTCCTAAAGGAAAAGTCCATAGACCATTATTAAATGGACTTGGGGAAAATCCGCTATTTCTGGGATAAGCAGTATAAAATGTTTTGTACTTTTTTGGGATCTTGCCAGGTATTTGTGACCTGGATTGGCCACTGTTGGAAACCGGATGCTGGGCTTGATGGACCTTTGGTCTTTCCCAGTATGGCAATACTTATGTACTTATGGTCTCTATTGCGTTGAAATTAATAATATCGCATTAGAAAGACAACTCTCCAGTCAATGTCATTCTTCGGTGGAATTGGGTCTTATTGTACAAGAAATAGGAGCAGCTTTCAGTGCCTGCTATCCCTGGGTCTCATTATGGTTCTCAGAAATGGAAAACTCTCGACCTCTTTCTGCAATCAGCTGTCTAATTGTATTGCCTAATGTTTGATCTCAGCTTCCTGTGTAGCATTGTTTTGTATAAGTTGATTTTTTTTTTTCCTTTCTCTCTTTTCTTTGTTGTGTTATTGAAAACCTCAATAAAAACATCTAATACAGAAAAAAAAGAAGAAAATCTAAGGGCCCTATTTACTAAGCCGCATTGTAGGCGCGGTAGCGTTTTTAACGCGCGTTAACCGTGTACATGTCTACAATATCCCTATAGGCGCCTACACGTTTAGCGCACATGCTAATTATAGGCGCATTAAAAATGCTAACGCACCTTAGTACACAAGGCCCTAAGAAAGCAACGAGCAGGTATTTTTCTGTGTATGCTTTGCATTTGGAAGAAATAAATTATGGTTTGTCAAGGATTTTAAGTCTGTTATTTAATCTGGAACAATGTTCAGAGAAATAAAATGAAGGGGTCCTTTTACAAAGGTGCGCTGAAAAATGGCTTCCGGTAGTACAGGCGCGGGTTTTGGGTGCACACTGATCCATTTTTTTTTAGCTCGCCTGTAAGAAAGGCCTTTTTTTTTGCCCAAAATGGACGTGCGGCAAAATGAAAATTGCCGCGCGTCCATTTTGGGTCTGAGACCTTACCACCAGCCATTGACCTAGCGGTAAAGACTCATGCGGTAACTGGGCAGTAATGACCTACGTGTGCCAAAAATGAAATTACCGCAATGGCCATGCGGTAACTGAGTGTTAAGTCCTTTTTGGCACACATTGGGCAAGCGTAGGCGCCTACGCGGCTTAGTAAAAGGGCCCCTAAGCCAATTGCAACCTCAAAGTAAGAAATAAGGAAGAAAAAATAATTTATTGAGCCTTCTGATATATGTGAAATTCAGAATAAATTTGAGTTACACAAACGTAACTGAGCTTTGTGCCCTCTGCCTGATTTTCTGATCTAGTGTTCTCCTCTGTTTAAATTCCCATTGTATTTGTGGTTTTCCAAGGGGGAGAAACCTTAAGGGAGCATTTAGGAAGAGAAAGGGCAGATAATTAGCAGGATGTATCTGCTCGAGCCAGTGGCGTTGCCACAGGTGGGCCTGGGAGGGCTGGGGCCCACCCACTCAGAGCTTAGGCCCACCCAACAGTAGCACATGTTTAGTGATAGCTAGTGGGGATCCCAAGCTCCGTCAGCTGAAGGCTTCCCCCCTGATGGTAATGAAAATGCTAATGATACCGGCACCTGTGCATGCTCAGTTTTCATCGCCTGCCTGCTGCAGACTGCCAAGGTGGAAAGAAGCATTTTCCTGCCAGCTGAGATATATTTTTGGTGGTGATGGGGAGAGAACACTTGGTGCCCACCCTTTTCTTGCCTAGGCTCACCCAAAATCTGTTGTCTGGCTATGCCCCTGGCTCGAGCACCCCCAATATTTTGACCTGCCAGAAGTTCCCAGCCAGCACGACCTGCCCGCCCTCTTCTCCCTCCACAGTCCTCCTCCCTCGCCTTCCTGCATGACACCCAGAATTTAAAACTCATCTTACCTTGGGGTCCCGGCGGCAGCAGTGAAAGGCGAGTAGGCTCGGCACTTCAGCCTTCCCTTCTCTCTCAGCTCTGGTCCTGCCCTTGTGGAAACAGGAAATGAGGGCAGGACCAGAATTGAAAGAAAAGGGAAGGCTGAAGCACCGAACCTGCTCGCCTTTCACTGCTGCCACCGGGATCCCGAGGTAAGATGAGTTTTAAATTCTGGGCATCACGCAGGAAGGTAAGGGCGGAGGACTGTTGTGGGAGAAGAGGTCGGGCTGGGGTTGGGACTGGCACTCAGACGAAAGTGGGGGCGTGGAACTCTGAGGACAGGGAGGGGGGCTTGGAACTTGGAGGAGAGGGAGGGGGCCTGGAATGGAGGAGGGGGATGGGGAGGGGAGAGGAGAGGGGAGAGAAGATGGGGGAGAGAAGGGGGACAGGGGAGGGGGGAATGCACCACCTGTCAAAAAAAAATCAGCACCCCCAATCATTTTGAAAAGTTGGCTCCTAGGGTCCCACTTATCAGCTCATATCAGAATTTTCAGCGTCACTTTCTTAGATCTGGTTGGTTTTCCCCTTCATTTGGTTATATTGTCCTGATACCTATTCCAAAAGCCACAGGACTGGACTTATCAGAAACGTCAGGTTTAGACTGCTCACAAGCATTCATTTTTTTTTTAACTAAGCTTATTGAGTTTATTGTGGTTTCTCAGCTTTCAGAATTTATTCCGCAATCAGACAGACTGTAATCATCTCAACATGGGTTCAGTAGGTTTCACAGTACAGAGACACTGCTAATTGCATTAAAGTCAACTAACTGTTCAATCACAATTGAGGAAGGCAAATCAAATGGTCCGACTGCAGTTCGATGTTTCCGCTACATTTGATGCCGTAGACCTGTTACTGAATAGATTAGAGGGATTTGGACATGGGGAATGTACTAAAATGGTTTGATGGATTCCTGGGAATAGACAATATATGGTCAGGAATGACAACATAGTAACATAGTAAATGACGGCAGAAAAAGACCTGCACGGTCCATCCAGTCTGCCCAACAAGATAAACTCATATGTGCTACTTTTTGTGTATACCTGACCTTGATTTGTATCTGTCCTTTTCAGAGCACAGACCGTGTAAGTCTGCCCAGCACTATCCCCACCTCCCAACCACCAGCCCCGCCTCCCACCACCAGCTCTGGCACAGACCGTATAAGTCTGCCCAGCACTATCCCCGCCTCCCGCCACCGGCTCTGCCACCCAATCTCGGCTAAGCTCCTTAGGATCCATTCCTTCTGAACAGGATTCCTTTATGTTTATCCCAAGCATGTTTGAATTCTGTTACCGTTTTTATTTCCACCACCTCCCGCGGGAGGGCATTCCAAGCATCCACTACTCTCTCCGTGAAAAAATACTTCCTGACATTTTTCTTGAGTCTGCCCCCCCTTCAATCTCATTTCATGTCCTCTTGTTCTACCGCCTTGGCACCTCCAGAAAAGGTTTGTTTGCGGATTTATACTTTTCAAATATTTGAACATCTGTATCATATCACCCCTGTTTCTCCTTTCTTCCAGAGTATACATGTTCAGGTCATCAAGTCTCTGCTCATATGTCTTGTAACGCAAATCCCTTACCATTCTCGTAGCTTTTCTTTGCACCGCTTCAATTCTTTTTACATCCTTCGCAAGGTACGGCCTCCAAAACTGAACACAATACTCCAGGTGGGGCCTCACCAACGACTTATACAGGGGCATCAACACCCCCTTTCTTCTGCTGGTCACACCTCTCTCTATACAGCCTAACAACCTTCTAGCTACGGCCACCGCCTTGTCACACTGTTTCGTCGCCTTCAGATCCTCAGATACTATCACCCCAAGATCCCTCTCCCCGTCCTTACCTATCAGATTCTCCCCGCCTCACACCAACTGCTCATCCCCCTTTTGGGTCTCTCCCTGTGGAGTCCTTCAGGGATCACCTATTTCTCCTTTGCTTTACAATATTTTTATGACCTCATTGAGTACTGTTATGCTGAGTTAGGTGAGTGGATGTTTTCATATGCAGATGATATATTTGTATTGTTCTCTATAAATGAGAACTTTAATTTGTTAATGGGAAAGCTGACGCCTGCTATTGATAAGATTAAAAGCTGATCTGTTCAATATCACTTAAAACTGAATGCTGGTAAAACTAAGCTACTATGGTTTGCTATTAATCAGAGTTCTAAACCAGTTCAGATTATATTGTTTGAACGGGTCCCGTCTTTCAGTGGATAAGAAGTCCAGGGTCTCGGAGGTGCTTTTAGAATCATCTTTAATGATGGAACCTCAGATTAATTCTGTAGTTAAAGAAATCGATGCTAAAATTGAAGCAATTATGTTTAATCCCTTCTTTATTTTTTCCCCTCAACATTTCAGAGTATTGGATCAAGCTGTTATTTTGTCATCTCTGGACTGTGATAATTCTCTATGGGGCTCATTTTCGAAAGAGAAAAACGCCCACAAAGCGGCAGATGGACTTCTTTTTGCCAAAATGTCCAAATTGTTATTTTTGAAATATATATTTTTAAAGACATTTTTCTATGTGGTTCATCTGTATCCAAGTCACAGTGGGGCGTGTTCTGGGCGGGACTTGTGCATTCCCAAAAACGTGAACATTTTTCTGCCAGAATGGAATGAAGCCAAATCCCTCCATTGCCCCATGTAAGCCACGTTGAGCCTGCCATGAGTGGGAAAGCGCAGGGTACAAATGTA
Source organism: Microcaecilia unicolor (assembly GCF_901765095.1). NCBI lineage: Eukaryota > Metazoa > Chordata > Amphibia > Gymnophiona > Siphonopidae > Microcaecilia > Microcaecilia unicolor. The sequence continues at coordinate 292,270,573 of NC_044037.1, forward strand.
ACAAAAATAAAATAGATACTATTGGAGATTCTACCTAGAATGTTGCTACTATTGGAGATTCTACATGGAATTTTGCTATTCCACTAGCAACATTCCATGTAGAAGCCTGCGCGGCCACATTGGTGATCTGCAAGGGCCGACTTCTACATGGAATGTTGCTAGTGGAATAGCAACATTCCATGTAGAATCTCAAATAGTAGCAACAGTGGAGGAGTGGCCTAGTGGTTAGGGTGGTGGACTTTGGTCCTGGGGAACTGAGGAACTGAGTTTGATTCCCACTTCAGGCACAGGCAGCTCCTTGTGACTCTGGGCAAGTCACTTAACCCTCCATTGCCCCATGTAAGCCGCATTGAGCCTGCCATGAGTGGGAAAGCGCGGGGTACAAATGTAACAAAAAAAAAAAAAATCATTGGTTCCAGCAAGGAGTAAAGGGGAAAAACCAATCAGTCACAAAAACTCACTGTGAGTAAGAAAATCGAGTGATTTAAAAAAAAAAAGCCCTTATCTCCTTGCTAATTACCTAATGAGGGACACCAAACACCAAACTGCATTAGACTGAATCAAACTCAAGTAATTAATAGAAACTGCATAAACCCACCCCCTAGCTCCACCACACCAAACTGGTAACTTCAAGTTTTATCTAAATCCCATGTAGAAACCAGCAGTACTTAGCTTGAGAACATGGGAGAGAGTCCAATCCAGTACCGGTAGGGGAGAAGTGAGTCGGCAGTCTCTTTCGTTTCCTGGTACCAGCCTCTTATACAATCCTTCAACAAGTGCGCCTTGTTTCACCAATGCTATAGCTGCTTCAGGAAGGATGCAGGATCTAATCCAAAAAATCCAACACGACCAAAGAACCTGAGCCCCAACCGCTGAAAACACAAAGATGGCGAAACCTCTCCGAGAAAAACTACATTGGCTACCAATCAAAGAATGTATTGCTTTCAAAATCTGCACCCTGGTCCATAAAATTATATACGGTGAAGCCCCAGGCTACATGACAGACCTCATAGACCTACCAATAAGGAACACAATCGGTACAACATGAACATACCTAAATCTCCACTACCCAAGCTGCAAAGGACTCAAATACAAATCAACTTATGCATCCAGCTTCTCCTACATAAGCACACAACTGTAGAACGCATTACCAAAAGCCGTGAAAACAACGTACCACCACCTAAACCTCCGGAAACCGCTAAAAACCAACCTGTTCAAAAAGGCATACCCTATCAACCCAACCTAAATACCTAAACCCTGCAACACAATGAAACCAAAGCTTGTTACAGACTCTGCATAACTCTTCCTCTCTACGATTCCTAATGTAACATAGAGGGGCATAATTGAACGAAAACGCCTATCTCCATGGGCGTTTATCTCCGAGAACGGGTCCATGAAGGGGCGGACCGAACCGTATTTTGGGAAAAAATAGACGCCCATGTTTTATTCAACAATGTGTGAGCTGGGCGTTTTTGTTTTTCAGCGATAATGGAAAATGAAAGCGCCCAGCTCAAAAACGAATAAATCCAAGACATTTATTCGTGGGAGGGGCCAGGATTCGTAGTGCACTGGTCCCCCTCACATGCCAGGACATCAACCGGGCACCCTAGGGGCACTTTTACAAAACCAAAAAAACAGGTAAAAGAGCTCCCAGGTGCATAGCACCCTTCCCTTGTGTGTTGAGCCCCCCAAATCCCCCTCAAAACCCACTGCCCACAAGTCTACACCATTACTATAGCCCTAAGGGGTGAAGGGGGGCACCTACATGTGGGTACAGTGGGTTTGGGGGGGTTGGACGACTAATAAGCATTAAGCAGCACAATTGTAACAGGTAGGGGGGATGGGCCTGGGTCCACCTGCCTGAAGTCCACTGCACCCCCTAACAACTCCTCCAGTGACCTGCATACTGCTGCCAGGGAGCTGGGTATGACATTTGAGGGTGAAAATAAAAATTTGTGAAACATCATTTTTTTGTGGTGGGAGGGGGTTAGTGACCACTGGGGGAGTCAGGGGAGGTCATCCCCGATTCCCTCCAGTGGTCATCTGGTCATTTAGGGCACTTTTTGGGGCTTTATTCGTGAAAAAACAGGGTCCAGGAAAAGTGTCCTAAATTCTAGCTAAAAACGCATACTTTTTTCCCATTATCGGTGAAATGCGCCCATCTTTGTTCGGCAGATAACCACGCCCCAGTTCCGCCTTCGCCACACCTCTGACACGCCCCCATCAACTTTGTCCGCATCCGCGACGGAGTGCAGTTGAAAACGTCCAAAAATCGGCTTTCGATTATACCGCTTTATTCGTTTTTGTGAGATAAACGTCCATCTCCCGATTTAGGTCGGAACTTGGGCGTTTTTCTCGTTCGATTATAAGCAGGTTAGTAACATAGTAGATGACGGCAGAAAAAGACCTGCACGGTCCATCCAGTCTGCCCAACAAGACAACTCATATGTGCTACTTTTTGTGTATACCCTACTTTGATTTGTACCTGTGCTTTTCTGGGCACAGACCGTATAAGTCTGCCCAGCACTATCCCCGCCTCCCAACCACCAGCCCCGCCTCCCTACCACCGGCTCTGGCACAGACCGTATAATGTGTCTAGAACACATGGACCTTAATCGACCACAACAACTCCTTGTAACTGTCTTTCTACCGGAGATGGTGAACGCCTCTACAGTACTATATAAGCCACATTGAGCCTGCAAATAGGTGGGAAAATGTGGGATGCAAATGTAACAAATAAATAAATAGACAATTTTGCCTTTTTGGAATCATTTAATAGGAATGTCCTAACCAGAGCCATCATGGTTGTTGTTTTCAGTTCAGAAGAGGATAAATATGTTATCTTTAAGCATTATTCACATTTAAAGACATGCTTTGTAGTCAGAATTTTACTTTATTCCTGGAAGTGGCTAAGGCAACCTATTCATGGCGGTTGTTCAAAGAGAATTTCTGAGCACACCTAAACAAGGTCGCCTGTACATGTTATATCTTACGAACTCCAGAGGGAAGCTCTGTTTGGAAAGATGCAAGTTCTATGGCAAGAGTCGACAGTAAATTTAAGAGACTGAGATCATATTCCAGAAACTCTGGCTTAGGACAGAAGTTATTCCTGTCATGATATGCACAAAACTAACCCATTTAGAAACATTGCCCTATAGAAAAAACGTATAAAATTTAAATAGTAGTAAACAAACACATTACTCCCCATATTTCTTCCAATGCCCTTCCATTCAGTGACATTTTACAGTACTACTACTACTACTAATCATTTCTATAGCGCTACTAGACGTACGCAGTGCTGTACACTTGAACATGAAGAGACAGTCCCTGCTCAACAGAGCTTACAATCTAATCAGGACAGACAAAGAGTAGCAAAATTCTATGCAGAATCCCAAAGAGTAGCAAGATTCCGGAATCCCAAAGACTACTACTACTTATCATTTCTTTAGCGCTACTAGCTGTACGCAGCGCTGTACACTTGAACATGAAGAGACAGTCCCTGCTCGACAGAGCTGACAATCTAATTAGGACAGACAAACAGGACAAATAAGAGATAAGGACAAAGAGTAGCAAGATTCTGGAATCCCAAACAGTAGCAAGATTCTGTGCAGAATTCCACAGAGTAGCAAGATTCTGGAATCCCAAAGACTACTACTACTACTTATCATTTCTAAAGTTTTACTAGACGTACGCAGCGCTGTACACTTGAACATGAAGCAGTGGCGTAGCCAAAGGTGGGCCCAGGCCCATCCACTTTGGGCTCAGTCCCACCTAGTAGCAACACTCCTATGATGTGGCTGGCAGGGATTCCTGAGCCCCACCAGCTGAAAACTCTCAACAACTGTCCCTCCTGCATACCTTGTAAATAGCAGATCTTTGCCTACTAATGTTGGGCCCACAGCCTTCCCACTGATGCAACTTCCTGTTTCTGCATAGGCAGGAATATGTCAGAGGGAAGGCTGTGGGGCCAGTGCAAGCAGTATGTATCAGTTGCTGCTCGATGCAGGTGAAAATCTGCCATTTAAAAGGTATGCGGGAGATGGGGGATGTTTCAGAGACCATATGGCCTGCAGGCGAGAGAAGGAGAGACCAAATCACCTGTGGGACGGGGCGGGGTTCTTCTGCCCACTCATCTTGGGTACAGGCCCACCCAAAATTGGATGTTTGGCTACTCCCCTGACATGAAGAGACCGTCCCTGCTCGACAGAGCTTACAATCTAATTAGGACAGACAAACAGGACAAACAAGAGATAAGGGAATATTAAAGTCAGGATGATAAAATAAGGGTTCTGAACAACGTTCTCATTTTTGTTTTCCATTCCTTTCCTAATAATACCCAACATTCCACTCGCCCTCCTAGCCGCCACCGCATACTGAGCCGAGGGCCCCAATGCATCACTAACGACGACAACCAGATACCCTTCATGGTCGGTGAATCCTAACGTGGGGTACCTCAGGGGTCTGTGCTAGGACCGCTGCTTTTTAATATATTTATAAATGATTTAGAGATGGGAGTAACTAGCGAGGTAATTAAATTGGATGATAACCCTTGATTCTTCTGTGTGCTCGTCCTGTTTACGTTCCCTTCATCACATTTGTCAGAATTCCGATCACTCACTGTCATATCCTAATGGAAACTTCACTAGACGGGAAGATAATAGCTGTCAGGGAAGGATGGCTTTTATGATGCACTGTATGAATTGTTTATGCTCTATGCCATCTTAATCTTCTGGAATAGTAACATATACATTTTTAATTAATTTAAATTAAAATTTAAATATACTCATTCTTGTCTTCTTGGAGTCAAGAAAGTATGTCTCGACTTACTGGATAAACTTGGCAACATTTTTCAGATTTGTTTACTTGCTTCCAAATCAGCAGAAGCAATGAATTGGTCCAGCATAACAAGTAGCCTAACGGTTAGAATAGAGGGCTGAGAACCGGGGAAGACCAGTTCAAACCCCAGACTAACCTTGTGATGTTGAGCAGGTCACTTAACACTTCATTTTCCGAGATTTAACGTGTGTTATCGATTAGTACGTGCTAAATGATAAGATACCCAAAGGAATATAACGGGCATCAGCATTTAATGTGCGCTAAATCCGTTAGCGCACAGTAGCAAAAGGACCCCTAAGTTGGTATAGTCCTGAATACCGAAGCATAGTGGGCTAATAAGGGTCCTGAAAGAATCTTTAAATTAGAATCTGGTGTCAGGAGGAAGACTTCAGAGGACATCATTTCTGTATCACTGCTAGACGTACAAGATATAGTAGAATTGGAAAAGGTGCAGCAAAGGGCGACTAAAATGATAGCGGGGATGGGACGACTTCCCTATGAAGAAAGACTAAGGAGGCTTTTCAACTTGGAAAAGAGACGGCTGAGGGGAGACATTATAGAGGTATATAAAATAATGAGTGGAGTGGAACAGGTGGATGTGAAGCGTCTGTTCACGCTTTCCAAAAATACTAGGACTAGGGGGCATGCGATGAAACTACAGTGTAGTAAATTTAAAACAAATCGGAGAAAATGTTTCTTCACCCAACGCATAATTAAACTCTGGAATTCGTTGCCGGAGAAAGTGGTGAAGGCGGTTAGCTTAGCAGAGTTTTAAAAGGGGTTAGCTGGTTTCCTAAAGGACAAGTCCATAAACCACTACTAAATGGACTTGGGAAAAATCCACAATTCCAGGAATAAAATGTATAGAATGTTTGTACGTTTGGGAAGCTCACCTGGCCTGGATTGGCCGCTGTCGTGGACAGGATGCTGGGCTCGATGGACCCTTGGTCTTTTCCCAGTATGGCATTACTTATGTACTTACTTATGTACTTATGATCTCAAATATATAATACTGAGTAACGTCAAAATGTAAGGCTTTCTGTTTAGAAAGAGGCAGGGTATGAAGGTTAGACTGTGGAGCAATGTAAATTATTTGTTCAGAGAAAGCATGATGCCTGCATGGAACAGCTTCCCGCAGAGAGAGAGAGAGAGAGAGAGAAATAAGAAAACAGAGAACAGGTAGATATGATAGAAGTGGGAAAGCAGGGGTGAAACCAGAGATGAAGAATTTCCATTATTCCAGGACATGGGAAACAGAGGCAGACTAGATGCTGTCATAGTTTGTTTAGAATGGATCTTTCTCTTTATGTGCCTGATTTAATAAGGCTTTTTTTTTTGTCTAGTGCCGAGTCTATGGGAAAAAGCTTAGTAAATTAGGCATGTAATGAGTGATCCACTCAGCAAAGTTAAACAGTTCTGTTATTCAAAGATCATACTGAGAACAGCTGGGGACTCCACTAATATTCTATTGTTGCATTGCCGTGAAAATAATCACATGTTCTTTAGCTCGCTTTAATACATGCGGGGAGTAATCATGAAGCGTCTTAATAATCACGTTCTGCATTGCAGTTCAAAGTAATCCTTTTTATGGGGGTCAATGTAATCATAATACAGAGTCATTAAAATTCTGTCTCTTAGCCCACTAGTTAGGGATGTGAAAAGCTTTCATCAGTAAAGCTTTTTTTTTTTTTTTTTTGAAGTGTTAAACAAATTTGATATGTAAAAATAATCCTAGATATTTAGAATGCTCTTCAGTCCTTCTGCAATTGCCACAGTTCTGCTACTGCTAGGCAAGTACCACCCTCGTGTAATTAAACTCTCGTGTAATTACACCCAACGTGTAATTAAACTCTGGAATTCGTTGCCGGAGAAAGTGGTGAAGGCGGTTAGCTTAGCAGAGTTTAAAAAGGGGTTGGACGGATTCCTAAAGGACAAGTCCATAAACCGCTACTAAACGGACTTGGAAAAATCCAAAATTCCAGGAATAACATGTATAGAATGTTTGTACGTTTGGGAAGCTTGCCAGGTGCCCTTGGCCTGGATTGGCCGCTGTCGTGGACAGGATGCTGGGCTCGATGGACCCTTGGTCTTTTCCCAGTGTGGCATTACTTATGTACTTATGTCCTCTACTTGGCTCACCTTTATTACATAGAGCAGTGATTTAACCTATTGTGATGTCATAGTGGCTCATTCCACCAATAAGAGCCAACCTCATTAGTGATGTCACAATGGCTTGATTGTATAGAATGTTTGTACGTTTGGGAAGCTCGCCAGGTGCCCTTGGCCTGGATTGGCCGCTGTCGTGGACAGGATGCTGGGCTCGATGGACCCTTGGTCTTTTCCCAGTATGGCATTACTTATGTACTTATGTACCCTCAGTGCTTATGGCAGTGGTTCCCAACAGGGGCGTAGCCAGATGGCCAATTGTGTGTGGGCCTGAGCCTAAGGTGGGTGGGCATGGAATTCATCCCCCCCCCCCCCCGTTTGCTCCTCTCTCCACCCCTCCCTGCCCACAAACCCCAAATATTAAATACTTGATCTGGCGGGGATCCCCAAACCCTGCCAACTGAAGATTTCCTCTTCCTCCTGCTCAAGCAGCCAGCACTCTTCCAAATGGCAGCCAGCAGCACTTGCTTCAAATTGATGGTGCTGCTGGCAGGCCGTGCGTGCTCAGTGCTTTTGCTTGTGCGAAAACTGAGCATGTGCAGAAGGGCCAGTCTCAGCCTCAGTTCAAGGCGAGTGCTGGTGGCCAACATTTGGAAGAGTGGGGACTACCCAAGGACAGAAAATCTTCAGCTGGCAAGGTTTGGAGATCCCCACCAGCCACAGCAAGAGTGTCACAATTTTGGGTGGGCCTGAGTTCAAAATGGGTGGACCCAGGCCCACCTGTGTCTACGCCACTGGTTCCCAAACCTTATGTTCTCCCCCCCCCCCCCCCCCCACACACACACCCTCACCCCAAGAGCCTGCCCATGATTCATAGGGTGATGTGCAGCCACTGGCATCAGTGAGGGCTTCAAGCCAACTAGCATGATTACATCACAGATAGATGTCCCTAAACGTAGGTCTCCCAGCTTGCAATATGTAAATGCCTTTCTCGTGGGGGTCCCAGCAGAGGTGGCCAGAATGATGGAAGAATCAAACAAGGTCCCCTTCAATCTCCCAGCCTTCTGTAGGCCACATAGGTATAGGTAGGGTTACCATATGTCTGGATTTACCCGGACATGTCCTCTTTTTGAGGCCATGTCCGGGCACCCGGGCGGGTTTTGCCAATCTGCCCGTTTGTCCAGAACTCCAGACAAACGGGCAAATTGCTAGCCTCCCCTCCCCTTACTTACTACTGCCCTGGTGGTCTAGTGACCTCTTCTGCCTTCAGGACAGGAAAGAACCCCGTCTTTCCTACCCGGAGCGCTGCCCTGCATGCATCCTTCCTGTTGCTGATCTCGGTGCCGATTCAAAATAGCCGCCTAGAGTTGAAGTGACCTCGCGAGACTTCAACTCTTGGTGGCCATTTTGAATCGGCGCCGAGATCACCAACTACTACTACTACTACTATTTAGCATTTCTATAGCGCTACAAGGCGTACGCAGCGCTGCACAAACATAGAAGAAAGACAGTCCCTGCTCAAAGAGCTATGTAATAAAAGTGAGCCAAGTATAGGACAATCAAGCCATTGTGACATCACTGATGAGGTTGGCTCTTATTGGTGGCCTGAGGCATTATGACATCACAATATTAGCTCTGGTTACAAGAGACTACTACTACTACTATTTAGCATTTCTATAGCGCTACAAGGCGTACGCAGCGCTGCACAAAAATAGAAGAAAGACAGTCCCTGCTCAAAGAGCTATGTAATAAAAGTGAGCCAAGTAGAGGACAATCAAGCCATTGTGACATCACTGATGAGGTTGGCTCTTATTGGTGGCCTGAGGCATTATGACATCACAATATTAGCTCTGGTTACAAGAGACTACTACTACTACTACTACTATAGATCATTTCTATAGCGCTACCAGTCGTATGCAGCGCTTCACAATTTAACATGTAGAAAAGACAGTTCCTGCTCAAGAGAGCTTACAATCTAATAGGACAGACAGACAGGACAAATAAGGGATAAGGGTGGGACAGACAGATAGGACATATGGGAAGGGACTATTGAAGAGAGGAAGACAAGATAAAGGTTACAAGCAGGTGACAAGTTAGGAATTAAAAACAGCATCAAACAGGTAGGCCTTTAGCCCAGATTTGAAGGCGGCCAGAGATGGAGCTTGACGTAATGGCTCAGGGAGGCTATTCCAGGCATAAGGTGCGGCAAGATAAAAGGAACGGAGTCTGAAGTTAGCGATGGGGGAGAAGGGTACAATTAGGAGAGATTTGCCTAGTGAACGGAGTTCCTGGGAAGGAGTGTAGGGAGAGATGAGGGTGGAGAGGTAGTGAGGGGCAGCAGAGTGAATGCACTTATAGGTCAATAAGAGGAGCTTGAATTGTATACGGAAACGGATAGGGAGCCAGTGAAGTGACTTCAGGAGAGGGCTGATAAGGGCATTGCGACTTTGGCAAAATATTAATCGTGCAGCAGCATTTGGAACAGATTGAAGAGGAAAGAGATGGCTGAGTGGGAGACCTGTGAGAAGCAAGTTGCAGTAGTCCAAGCGAGAGGTGATGAGAGTGTGGATGAGAGTTCTGGTAGCGTGCTCAGAAAGGAGAGGGCGAATTTTGGCGATATTACAGAGGAAGAAATGACAGGTTTTAGCAATCTGTTGAATATGTGCAGAGAAGGAGAGGGAGGAGTCGAAGATGGCCCCAAGGTTACGAGCAGAAGAGACAGGAAGAATGAGCGTGTTCAATGAGAGGAAAATGAGAGGAAGACCATAGGAACTGAACGGGCTTCCTTTCATTTGCCACATAGGAATCACTGGCGCAGCTTTGTAACAGACGCCTCCAATGAGTTACTATAAAATCAGGACTGAATAAACCTGCCCCCATAAAATGGAAACAAAGGGAAAAATTTGGTTCAGGCAGAGAGATTGAAAAGAAGACAAGGTTAAGAAGGGAGGAAGCCAGACAGATGAGGATGAAACACGGGAGAGGAAGGGGATTGTGACACATCCCTAGTACAGTAACGGTACGGTAACGGAGTTTAAACATGCGTGGGATATGCATAGAGGAATCCTGTGCAGAAGGAATGAATCCTCGGAAGCTTAGCTGAAATTGGGTGGCGGAGCAGTTGGGGGGAAGAGGGGGGTGGTGGTTGGGAGGCGAGGATAGGGGAGGGCAGACTTATACGGTCTGTACCAGAGCCGGTGATGGGAGGCGGGACTGGTGGTTGGGAGGCGGAAAATATTGCTGGGCAGACTTATACGGTCTGTGCCCTGTAAAGGACAGGTACAAATTCAAGGTAAGGTATACACATATGAGTTTGTCATGGGCAGACTGGATGGACCATGCAGGTCTTTATCTGCCGTCATCTACTATGTTACTATGTTACAGTGGTTCCTAAACCTGGTCCTGGAGGCACCCCAGCCAGTCAGGCTTTTGGGATATCCACAATTAATATTCACGAGAGATATTTCCATGCACTGACTTCACTGCATGCAAATCTCTCTCATGAATATTAATTGCGGATAACCTGGAAGGCTGATTGACTGGGGGTGCCTCCAGGATCAGGTTTGGGAACCACTGCTCCAGTATGTTGTACCACAGAAGGCATAGAAAAAAAGTGAGGATAAACCAAGGAGGAATACCAAAACTTTATTAAGGGTTTTGTCAGTTGATAACACCCTCATCGTCCCCGTCTCATCTGCCCGCAACCTCGGTGTCATCTTCGACTCCTCCCTCTCCTTCTCTGCACATATCCAGCAGATAGCCAAGACCTGTCGCTTCTTCCTCTATGACATTAGCAAAATTCACCCCTTCCTCTCCGAGCACACCACCCGAACTCTCATCCACTCTCTCATTACCTCTCGCCTCGACTACTGCAACCTACTCCTCACTGGCCTCCCACTTAGCCATCTATCCCCCCTCCAATCCATTCAGAACTCTGCTGCACGTCTCATCTTCCGTCTGGACCGATATGCTCATATCACCCCTCTCCTCAAGTCACTTCACTGGCTTCCGATCAGGTACCGCATACAGTTCAAGCTTCTCCTACTCACCTACAAATGCACTCGATCTGCAGCCCCTCCCTACCCTCATCTCCCCCTACGTTCCTACCCGTAACCTCCGCTCTCAAGACAAATCCCTCCTCTCAGTACCCTTCTCCACCACCGCCAACTCTAGGCTTCGCCCTTTCTGCCTCGCCTCTCCCCATGCTTGAAACAAACTCCCTGAGCCCATACGCCGGGCCCCCTCCCTACCCATCTTCAAATCATTGCTCAAAGCCCACCTCTTCAATGTCGCCTTCGGCACCTAATCACTACACCTCTTCTCAGGAAATCTCAACTACCCCAACTTGACATTTCGTCCTTTAGATTGTAAGCTCTTCTGAGCAGGGACCGTCCTTATTCGTTAATTTGTACAGCGCTGCGTAACCCTAGTAGCGCTCTAGAAATGTTAAGTAGTAGTAGTAGTATTAAGGGTTTTCAAGAAACGACCCAGGGCCGTTCCTTGAAAACCCTTAATAAAGTTTTGGTATTCCGCCTTGGTTTATCCTCACTTTTTTTCTATATCTCACGGTGCGTGAGGTCTTTTGCCTCCTTTTTTTTTGCTGATTTTGTACCACAGAAGATTGCGTGTAGGGATGGGGAGCCAGAACATTTTCATTTTGTGTTGTTTATGTGTTTGTTGTTGTTAAATTCAGATTGTTTCTGGCCATTTTGTCAGTTTCTGATATGTGGAAAGAGGGTGGACTATTTCACAAAGAGGGACACTCTCTTTTCCTGAGTTTGCACGTGCACAATGATTCACACATTCATGGTGGTTACACTGTCAGGAAAGAGTGTGCCTATTTCCACATTGTGGGGTGGGGATTCAATAAATGCTACTGAAAAATAGGTGCTAAAATAACATTTGGAGGGGCATAATTGAAAGGGGCCTGCCATCTATATGGCCGGCCCCGTAAAGCGGCATACCCGACCGCATTATCGAAACAAGATGGCCGGCCATCTTTCGTTTCGATAATACGGTCGGGCTGGCCAGATCTCAACATTTGGGCCGGCGTTAGAAATCGTTGCCATTGGTTTTTGCCGATAATGGAAACTAATGGCGGCCATCTCAAACCCAGCCAAATCGAAGCCATTTGGTCGTGGGAGGAGCCAGCATTTGTAGTGCACTGGTCCCCCTCACATGCCAGGACACCAACCGGGCACCCTAGGGGGCACTGCAGTGGACTTCATAAATTGCTCCCAGGTGCATAGCTCCCTTACCTTGGGTGCTGAGCCCCCAACCCCCCCAAAACCCACTTCCCACAACTGTACAACATTACCATAGCCCTTAAAGGGTAAATGGGGGCGCCTACATGTGGGTTCAGTGGGTTTTGGGTGGGATTTGGAGGGCTCCCATTTACCACCACAAGTGTAACAGGTAGGGGGGATGGGCCTGGGTCCGCCTGCCTGAAGTGTACTGCAGTACGCACTAAAACTGCTCCAGTGCTATGATGGAGCTGGGTATGACATTTGAGGCTGGCATAGAGGCTGGCACAAAAATGTTTAAATTTTTTTTTTTGGGGGGGGGGGGGTGGGAGGGGGTTGGTGACCACTGGGGGAGTAAGGGGAGGTGATCCCCAGTTCCCTCCGGTGGTCATCTGGTCAGTTTGGGCACTTTTCTGAGGCTTGGTCCTAAAAATAAATGGACCAAGTAAAGCCGGCCAAGTGCTCGTCAGAGCCGGCCTTCTTTTTTCCATTATCGTTCGAAGCCAGCCATCTCGTAGCCACGCCATGCCCCGCATTCGGTACCCTGCCGACACGCCCCATTTATCTTTGGTCGGCCCTGCGACGGAAAGCAGTTGAAGCCAGCCAAAATCGGCTTTCCATTATACCGATTTGGCCGGGTTTAGGAGAAGGCCGGCCATATCCCGATTTGTGTCGGAAGATGGCTGGCCTTCTCCTTCGAAAATAAGCAGGTTGGTGTCCAATGCTATTTTAGAAAGGGCACTCCAGGATGGCACTTAACTTTCGGCACAAAGACTTACACCAGCTGAAACCTGCTGTAAATCCTGGCACGCAAGTTCGGTGTGGATCTCCGCTATTCCGAAAGACTGCACACATCTTTTGTGACCAGCCCATGCCTTTCCTGTAGCCACACCACATTTTCAATTGCACACAATCCAATTTAGGTGCTCATTGATCCAGAATAGTGTGCAGCCAGATTGGTGCCCAAATCACAATTAGTGACAATTAAGTGCTTGTTAACGCCAATGCTACTCTTTAAGAGGACCCAGCCTGATGTGCTGAGGCAAAGGAGACTTCATGCAGTTGTCTCCATTAATTTCTGACCCTGGAATGAATTTTGCATTAGTGCTAGGATAGGCACTGATTACCTGGCTTTAGTAATATTCTGTAGGATGTAGGGTTTATCAGTCACTCTTTGATCCTCCCTCCTCATCAGGGAAGGCCATATTTAAATGACAACTTCCCTATGAGGAAAGGCTAAAGCAGCTAGGGCTCTTCAACTTGGAGAAAAGGCGGCTGAGGGGAGATATGATAGAGGTCTATAAAATAATGAGTGGAGTGGAATGGGTAGACGTGAATCGTTTGTTTACTCTGCCCAAAAATACTAGGACTGAGGGGGGGGGGGGGGGCATGCGATGAAGCTACAAAGTAGTAAATTTAATACGAATCTGAGAAAACGTTTCTTCACTCAAAGTGTAATTATACTCTGGAATTCGTTGCCAGAGAATGTGGTAAAGGTGGTTAGCTTAGCGGGGTTTTAAAAAAGATCTGGACGGCTTCCTAAAGGAAAAGTCCATAGACCAGTATTAAATTGACTTGGGGAAAATCTACTGCTTATTTCTGGGATAATCAAAAATTGGAAAAATGGCACCACTCCAACCTAATTTTATTGAAACATACCTGCCTATATTTTTAAGCTTTATGTATATCGATAGTCACTGGGACGTTAAATATTAGAATGTATTAAGACTTTAAAGGGCACTTATTAAGCAAAATTGTGCACTATCGGAGGTTGGAGGTTGTCTATGATTAAAAAACGTCACACAAGCGTATGCTTTGATATAGCACACTGCAATGGTGCTTTAGTGACTGTATGAGACACTCCATTAATTAATTAATTAATTATTTAATTGTACATATTTCTGGGATAAGCAGCATAAAATGTATTGAACTTTTTCAGGATCTTGCCTGGTATTTGTGACCTGGATTGGCCACTGTTGGAAACAGGATGCTGGGCTTGATGGGCCATTGGTCTGTCCCAGTGTGGCAATACTTATATACTTATTTGGAGCTCATTAACTAATTATTTTGGGTTCTGATCTGGGATCCATGTCCAGTTTTGGGCAACCTTTATAGAATCTGGGGGAGTGCGCAGTATCGCTAAAGAGGACACGCTCTTTTCCTGAGTTTGCAGTTTCTGGACCCTTTTTCTATAGGACTCAGTGCTGCGTACGTCTAGTAGCGCTATAGAAATGATTAGTAGCAGTAGTAGACTTGTTGGGGATGCACAAAAGCAGCAAGTCTTCAGCTTCAGTTGCTTGCCTGCCAGGTAGAAACACAGAGATTACTACTACTACTACTACTACTTAACATTTCTAGAGCGCTACTAGGGTTACGCAGCGCTGTACAATTTAACATGGAAGGAGAGTCCCTGCTCAAAGAGCTTACAATGTAAAGGACACGTGAGCAGTCACTCTGATAGTTGGGTCTGCAGACTGGAACAGTCAAATTGGGGCAGTCTGGATTTCCTGAAAGGTAAGAGTTAGGTGCTGAACGCAGCATTGAAGAGGTGGGCTTTAAGCAAAGACTTGAAGACAGGCAGAGAGGGGGCTTGGCGAAAGGGCTCGGGAAGGTTGTTCCAAGCATAGGGTGAGGCGAGGCAGAATGAGCTGAGCCTGGAGTTGGCGGTGGTGGAGAAGGGTACTGAGAGGAGGGATTTGTCCTGTGAACGGAGGTTTCGGGCGGGAAAGTCTGAGGGATGCCAGAGGCTTAAAAGTAATGTCTGTATTTGGACAAATAGCTGTTTTTGAGGTAAAACTAGTGCTGCATGATAAAATATCATGATTCTCTGCACTGTATCTGCGGAGCTGATTCCTTGAATATTTTCTGGAGTCATTCCATTAGTTGACCTGGTAACAGGAAGAACAGAGCATTTCCACTCGGATTCACATTGCTTCTGTTTTCCTTTTCTGCCTAATCTATTTGCACAGCTCTGTCAGCGGGCCATTTTTTTCCCCCTATCTGTTCTTCGGTTTATCATTGTATAATAGTGGTGAATTAAACTGATTCCAGTCTCACACTTAGGCTTAACCTCCCTCTAAGTTTGAATGACGGGATTATGCAGAAGTGTTTTGCTGTCTCTGTACAGATGTAGGGTTTTCTTTTGGCACTTAGACCCTGTTATGTCAAATCAATAGTACTTAGAAGCTGGTACGGTCTACCCGATGACATGATCCAGGCTTAGTTTCAGCTCAGCTGGATATGTATTCATTACGGAAAGCCTTTTACAGCAGATGGAGAGAGAACACACAATGAAGACGCCTTCCCATCCAGTTCTACCTGCTGCTACACCCTTTTTCATTCAGCCGTGGTTTAGCTTGGAGATTTCCACAAAATACCCCCCCCAAGTTTCCCAACAAAAATCTGCGGAAAGAGTAGTGTGAAACGTAGGCAGCCTTTAATAAATGTGATAGGGTCTCTTTTAATAAGCTGCGGTAAGAAGCGGCCTCCGGCAGTGTAGGCGCGTGCATTAGGTGCGCGCCGGGCCAGTTTTTAACCGCGTCTGCAAAAAAGGTTTTTCTTTTTTAAGGCGATGGGAAAAGGGCAGGCAGTAAAACTGAAACCAGCGCGCGTTCTGAAACCAGCCTGAGCCCCTACCTCCACCTATTGATCCAGCAGGATGGGCTCAAGCACGACATGCGCGGTGACCGGTCAGCACGCGCCAACTGCCGATTACCGCCAGAAACGGCACGCTCGGGAGGAAATAAACAAAGAATTCGTCCAGGTGTTATGGGCACACGCTAAATCTGAAATTACCGCCAGGGAGACGCGCTGGCCTGGCAGTAGTCTCATTAGGGCGCACGCTGCACACGCGTACAGCTTGCCACGGCTTGCTAAAAGGGCCCCGTAGTTTGCCACATGCCCACTTCACTCTCGAGTATTTTAAATAAATATACACGGCCTGGTATTTGAAATGATTTAGCCAGTCAGTAAAGGCACTAAGCTGTCAGGAGGGGACAATCGGCAACCCTTAAATTTTATTTATTTATTTGTTACATTTGTACATTGGTGCAGCAGTTGTGCTTTGAGCCGACAATTAGGCCGATAACTTGAACGACTTAATGACTATCCACTGGAGCAGTGATCCTCAGTTCGGCGTCCTTATCCCCTGAAGAAGCCCATCGGTGAAACGGGTCCGTTGGGTGGGGATGCCCATTCAAGACGCTGCTATTAGTTAAGTGGTCTTTGTCTTTTGAAGTTTGTTCACCCTCATCCTCCCCGTCTCATCTGCCCGCAACCTCGGAGTCATCTTTGACTCCTCCCTCTCCTTCTTGGCACACATCCAGCAGATAGCCAAGACCTGTCGCTTCTTCCTCTTCAACATCAGCAAAATTCGCCCTTTCCTCTCTGAACACACCACCCGAACTCTCGTCCACGCTCTCATTACCTCCTGACTTGACTACTGCAACTTACTCCTCACCGGACTCCCACTTAGCCATCTATCCCCCCTTCAATCTGTTCAGAACTCTGCTGCACGTCTTATATTCTGCCAGAACCGATATACTCATATCACCCCTCTTCTCAGGTCACTTCACTGGCTTCCAATCCGATACCGCATTCAGTTCAAGCTCCTCCTTCTTACCTACAAATGTACTCAATCTGCTGCCCCTCACTACCTCTCTACCCTCATCTCCCCTTATGTTCCCACCTGAAACCTCCGTTCACAGGACAAATCCCTCCTCTCAGTACCCTTCTCCACCACTGCCAACTCCAGGCTCCGCCCATTCTGCCTCGCCTCACCCTATGCCTGGAACAACCTTCCCGAGCCCTTTCGCCAAGCCCCCTCCCTGCCCATCTTCATGTCTCTGCTTAAAGCCCACCTCTTCAATGCTGCCTTCGGCACCTAACTCTTACTTTCAGGATATCCGGACTGCCCCAAATTGACTGCCCCCATCGTATCGTCTACTCACTTGTCCTTTAGATTGTAAGCTCTTTGAGCAGGGCCTGTCCTTTTATGTTAAATTGTACAGTGCTGCGTAACCCTAGTAGCGCTTTAGAAATGTTAAGTAGTAGTAGTGTTACACACAGCATTGTCTCTACTAAAAAATTTTTGAAAAAATATTTCCTCATTAAAGGAGGAGGAGGTGGGGGATAAGACCAATGACTAAAGAAAGTACAGTGACTCCTTTGGGAATAGTTTCAGCAGTCTTGCTTGCTGTCTGTCGACTTTCTGAGGTCTTTCCCCTCTTCTCCCAAATTTTATTACCCTGTATGACTAGATTCGCCTTCACAGTATTGTTGTGTTACATTTGTATCCCACATTTTCCCACCTATTTGCAGGCTCAATGCGGCTTACATAGTACCGTAAAGGCGTTCGCCAAGTCCGGTAGAGAAACAAATACAAGGTGATGTTGTGGTCGAATAAGGTTCATGTGTTTCAGGCACAATAGGGATCGAAGAGGGGAAGGGTTACGTCGTGTCCATTACGAGCTTTGGTTTTGCTGTGTTCACTGCTGCTGAATATCCCCTTTAATTGGTGTCAGTGCCCGGGGGCGGTTCGAGGGGGTTTCTGGGTGGAGTCAGGCATTCTGAGGCTTAAATAACACGCCTATCTTTGCCCAACTAACTACTTGGATATGGCACTGAATATCAGCCATAACAGCATAACTCCTGGGTATTGCCGCTGAACACTGAATATTTGGGTTATTTTATAGACCTCTATCATATCCCCCCCTCAGCCGTCTTTTCTAGAAGCTGAAGAGCCCTAGTCCGCTTTAGTCGGGCCATCTCCAGGCACCAGCATTGAAATTCTGTGTTTCCAGAGCTGGTTAACACATAGCCAGTGAAATTGATATTCAGCATCAACTAGCTAAGGGTTATAGTATAACGATAGGACTGACTTTTATACAGTGCTATTTATGTGGTTACCTTGCATGGTTTAGTGCTGAATATCGGCACTTGCATGGTTAACTACTACTACTTATCATATCTATAGCGTTACTAGACGTACGCAGCGCTGTACACTTGAACATGAAGAGACAGTCCCTGCTCGACAGAGCTTACAATCTAATCAGGACAGACAAATAAGGGATAAGGACAAAGAGTAGCAAGATTCTGGAATCCCCAAAGAGTAGCAAGATTCCGGAACCTCAAAGACTACTACTTATCATATCTATAGCGTTACTAGACGTACGCAGCACTGTACACTTGAACATGAAGAGACAGTCCCTGCTCGACAGAGCTTACAATCTAATCAGGACAGACAAATAAGGGATAAGGACAAAGAGTAGCAAGATTCTGGAATCCCAAAGAGTAGCAAGATTCTGGAATCCCCAAAGAGTAGCAAGATTCCGGAACCTCAAAGACTACTACTTATCATATCTATAGCGTTACTAGACGTACGCAGCGCTGTACACTTGAACATGAAGTGACAGTCCCTGCTCAACAGAGCTTACAATCTAATCAGGACAAACAGAACAAATAAGAGATAAGGACAAAGAGTAGCAAGATTCCGGAATCCCAAAGAGTAGCAAGATTCCGGAAACCCAAAGAGTAGCAAGATTCCGGAATCTCTGGAATCCCAAAGACTACTACTACATATCATTTTTATAGCGCTACTAGATGTACGCAGCGCTGTACACTTGAACATGAAGAGACAGTCCCTGCTCCACAGAACTTACAATCTAATCAGGACAGACAAACAGGACAAATAAGAGATAAGGATAAAGAGTAGCAAGATTCCGGAATCCCAAAGAGTAACAAGATTCAGTGCAGAATCCCACAGAGTAACAAGATTCCGGAATCCCAAAGACTACTACTACTACTACTTATCATTTCTAAAGTGCTACTAGACGTATGCAGCGCTGTACACTTGAACATGAAGAGACAGTCCCTGCTCGACAGAGCTTACAATCTAATTAAGTGATGAATATTGGTACTTAACCGGCCAAGTACTGACTCTGCCCCCGGAACATCCCCAAAATAGCCAGTTTTCAGTTCAGTGCTAACTGGTTATTTTCAGTGGCACTAACCGGTTAACACTGAACATTAACAGTCAGCCTTGAACAAGTGATTTAACCAGCTGGGTGACCTATTATAAAATGACCCTACAAATTTTGCTTCCTTTCTTGCTTCTGATAATTTTGTTGTAAACCCACTTTGCTTTATATACTGCAGGGCCCTTTTTATGAAGCTGCGGTAAAATTTGGCCTGTGGAAGTGCGAGTGCGTCTTTTGGGCGCACACCGGACCATTTTTTTTTACCTCTTCTAGGAAATAGGGCTGTTTTTTTTAAGATGCTGGAAAATGGACGTGCTCTAAAATTGAAACCAGCGCACATCCATCTTCAGCTTCAGATCTTACTGTGTCACCCATTGACCTAGCGGTATGCTCTCACGTGCTACCGTGCGTTAAGCATGCACCATGCGCCAACTGCTGTTTACCGCTGTGTATACAGCCCTCGGTAGAAAATAGAAAATTATTTTCTACTGTGGGATTTGGTGTGTGCCAAATTCAGAATTACCGCTCGGCTCATGCGCCAGCCGGGCGGTAGTGCCGATTTGGTGCACGCTGTATATGCGTAGGCCCTTACGCAGCTTAGTAAAATGGCCTCTAAGAAAGTTGGTGTATCAGGTTTAAGAAACCATTCTATATAGTAAAACGCACTGCCAACATTCTGAAGCTGACTGCATGGCTGAGACATTCCTGCTCTCTGTATCCATCTCCTGAATTGACATCACGTACTTCCGGGTTCGTCACAAGCAGAAGTGACCAACCACACGAGGTTTCTCGGCTTCAGAATGTTGGAGGTGCATTCTATTAAATAGGATTGGTCAGTTCCTTGAAGCACAGCCAGAGCTCAGCGTCCTGCACAGTAACGCTCAGACACCAGAGAGAAAGAGGGGGGGGGGGGCTGACACCAGAGAAAGGGAGGGAGGGAGGGAGGGGGGGCTGACACCAGAGAGAGAGGGGGAGGCTGACACACACTCTCTCTCTCACAGTCAATGTCTTTCTCACTCTCACACACTGTCTCTCACACACTCTATGTCTCACACTGTATCACATTCACTCTCTATGTGTCACACAGTCACTCACACACTCTCGGTCTCATACACCCGGTCTCACAGAGAGTCTGTGTCTCACACACACTCTCTCTCTTGCACACATTGTATCTGTGTGAAACACACTCTCTCACACTGTCTTACACATACGCACTTGCACACACTCTCATTCTCACACACACCCTCTCTCTCACAGTCAATGTCTTTCTCTCTCTCTCTCTCTCACACACTGTCTCTCACACACTCTATGTCTCACACTGTATCACATTCACTCTCTATGTGTCACACAGTCACTGACACACTCTCTTGGTCTCATACACTCAGTCTCACAGAGAGTCTGTGTCTCACACACACTCTCTCTCTCGCACACATTGTATCTGTGTGAAACACACTCTTTCTCTCTCTCTCACACTGTGTCTCACATACACACTTGCACACACTCTCATGCTCACGCACACACTCTCTCTATCACAGATACAGTCACACCCAGACTCAATCTCTGTCTCTCACACACACACACTCACACATTCACTCTCTCTCTCACACATAGTCACTCTCACATACACTCTCTCAAACATACACACTCCGAGGAAAACCTTGCTGCGAAAATAACTGCTGCTGAAGGGTTCCGAATTAATTTACTGCAGTGGTCTGACTTATTGAATAAGGGAAGAGAGTAGCATGTGTGCTAATTGCCTCTGGCCCTCCCGGCGCAATTGCTTTGAATATCGACCCTCCCTGTATTTATTCTTCACAACAACACTGTTAACTAATCAGCACTTGTAGGTGTGAAACATAGTGAAAATATCAAACAGCTAATGGATCCCTGTTGAAAATAATAAGACATTCCGGAGTACGGTCATGTCCCCTTTAAATAAATGTCTGCTGTATATCTTTTCCTACATAAAATCCTGATATTGAAATTCAAATACAGACTGTCTGCAGACAGCTAATGTGCACTCATTTCAAAGTGAAAGTACCTGAAGAGCTAAAGTAAACACAGCTCAGAGAAACTCATTGTGCTTTCAACCACTTTGTCACTGATTCAACAAGGGAATTGATTTTAATTATTTTAGGGATTTTTCACCAAAAGCAGAAGCTCCATATACTTAAAACTGTTTTCTGTTAGATAATACTGAAGCTCTGCTTTCCAGTGGAACAACCTTCCATAGCTAGTGGAATATAGAGAAGGGAAAGGGGATGGGATTTGATGTACCACCTTTCTGTGGTTACAGTCAAAGCAGCTTACATATTATATACGGAAATGTATTTTGTGTCTGGGGCAATGGAGAGCTAAGAGACTTGCCCAGAGTCACGAGGAAATGCAGTAGGAATTGAACCCAGTTCCCATTAGGATACCAGGAGTCAACAGGGAACTGCAGTCTCAGGAGCTGAGTTGTACCAGCTAATACCTTCATGCTATATGAGGTCTAATATAGGCCTCTACCCTAATACCAGCCAATCACTGTTGAATAAGGGTGTGGTCCGAGTTGTCTGGTAATAGCAAATTTACTAGAGCCGGTGTTAGGCATGCAGGGGTCTGGGGCAAAAACTTTGGATGGGGCTCCAAAGCCTGCCCTCAGCCTATGTCTCCTTTAGTTTGAAGGCTCTGTGGTTGTATCTCCTTAATGCCAGCCCTAACTACTGCAGGATGCTTTACTCATGTTTATATGGCTTTTCTGCCTCTTTGCTTATAGAGTTACATCTGGCCCTGGAGATTGTCGGTTAAAGTCTACACTAGTCCACAAGATCATTCATGGTGAAGCCCCTGCCTATATGTCCGAGTTGATAGACCTACCAACCAGAAATGTTAAAAGATCATCCAGAACATACCTCAACCTCCACTTCCCTAATTGCAAGGGTGTGAAATACAAGACACTACACGCGTCAACCTTTTCTCACAGGAGCACGCAGCTTTGGAATACACTGCCGCGCAACTTAAGAATGATTTACGAACAAGCCTCCTTCCGCAAATTACTGAAGACTCATCTGTTTGAAACAATTTATGGCAAGAGCCAAAACACATAGAGTCCACACTCACTGATCATCAATGCATCATACATCCACTTCTAACCCTCATCCCCCGTAATTCCACATCACTCATACATTTACTCACAGGAATATGTACACCATATGCCTCTGTGTCTTAATACTGCCCTTTAAGCTTCCCATTGTCTCTTTCCAACATTTCAATGTTGATGTCCCATTGTTATATTCTTAATGATACTTCGATGGTTTCACAAAACTTGTACAATTGATGTAACCCTTAACCAAGTTGTAACAAATGTATTTCCATTATTCATATCTTATTGCAAGCCACACTGAGCCCGCAAAGAGGTGGGAAAATGTGGGATACAAATGCAATAAATAAATAAATAAATAAAATATGCTTGATGAACATGGAAGATAGGAATAGAAAAGGATCAAGTGGTCCCACATTTGACCACTTCAGCAGACCTACCGTCTTATAATGGGTATTACTTGTTGTGCGATCTTATTCCTATCTCCCTTGTCTCTCTGCTAAAACCCCTGTCTGACGAATACTCAGATTCTACCATTGTTTTGGATCTTATCACCCTCACCAGAAGGTATCCATCCAGCTTCCTCTCAGTGAAAAAGTATTTTCTCGCATTTCTTTTATAACTATCATCCATTCAACTGTATACAATGATCAGTTGCTTTCTATGCGTCATGGAAATGATGTTGTCGTAAGCTATGCAGATGTTTGTTCTGAGGCAAAACTGGCACAAGAAGATACAAATTTCTGACCCCTTTCAAAAAATTAAAGGTGGACTTAACCATACAGAGGTTGGTAAAATAACCAAAAATGAATTTTGGTAACAAGTTGAATAATCCATCAAATCTTACTGGCTTTGACGTATAGAGAACTGTTTGAAGACTTTAAACAAAGCAAACTGAGAAGTGCAGTATGATTCAGTATTTGCTTTTGCTTTTTCCATTTGAGAAACATATACTTTGTGATGCTGTTTTATTCTCCACAGTTTGTTTTTTTTCTTGATATTATCTTCCTGCTTCACTGGTTTTCAACTCAGTCAGAACTGTGGCTGAGATCCAGCGGCGTAAACCTTAATTTGCAGTTACCTAGAGATTGCATCCTCTTATCTGACCTTCTAACTTAACCAGCACAGGCAGCGCAGGGACGGTCCTTGGCTTGTAGGGATGTGCTTTCATTAGAAAGAAAATATGATAGGGAACAGGACATTTTGTTGTTGTTTTCTTTCTGTTTCAAAAAGGAAAGAAACACGAGTGACATTTTGTTTGTTTTAAAATGAACCCCACCCCTACTGCAATGAAAGTCCTCCAAGGTCTATCTGAATCCCCAGGCCCCCTTTCAGCTTCTTTCCTTATTTTGCCACCATCACAGCAGTGATCCCCAAGTCACTTCTGCCCCTCCAGTGCAGTTGTGGACAATTGCGTTGAGTGACCAAGATCAATGCCATTTTGAAATTCTGCCATACTACACATTGGTGCCAGTGTTCCTACCCTGTGAAGGTGATCGACAAGGGGTAAAAACAAGGAGTATCGTTCACCTTCAACCCCTTGTCGAAGGTGATCGACAAGGGGTCGAAGAGAGCCTAGAAGGTTTGCATTCTCACTACAGGGACTTACCCAGCATTTTAAAATTGTCGGAGTAAATAGTCAGCCATTGGTGATCAACATTTTGCTGACTCAGGGCCAGATGCACTAAACGAGCCTTTAACGAGCCATTAACGAGCAAGTAGTAAACCCTGGCATGCACTAAAGGCTTCTCCAAGCCTTTTTCCGACGACGGTAGCAGTTAACGAAAACGGAATGCAGATGAGCAAATTGTGTAGAAACCCTATTGTAATGAGATGCACTAACCTTTTCTGATTGCCTTAATGCTGGAGAGGTCTGTACCTGTCGTTGGGGCTGCGCGGGGTTGAAAAACGTCTATAATATTAACAAAAAAAAAAAAAAAATCGGGGAAAAAAGTGCTCGTCAGGGACGTCCTTTATGGACGTGCTTCACTATATATTAAAAAAAAGATGAGCTGTGCCTATGGATGTCCTTTATGGACGTCCTTCGCCTCCCCCCCCCCCCAGATCGCCGCCGCTCCCCCTCCCCCTGCATTGAAATGACAGCTTCCCGCAGCCCCGGCCTCCCCGCCATCCTCCGCACCCCTGAGGCCCCGCCCCCGCTGTCCCCCCCTTGAGGTCATCACCACCGGCGCTCCCCCCTCCACCCATCCCCCTCCGTCTGCCACTGGGCTGGGCCCTCACAGCGCCTCTCACGTCCGTGTGAAGGCGCTGCTGCAGGCAACAGCTGATCGCCTCCCTTCGGACTTCCCTCCTCTCCTCCCTAGCCCGCCCTCGTCTGACGTAAGTAACTTACATAAGTAATTTACGTCAGATGAGGGCGGGCCAGGGAGGAGAGGAGGGAAGTCCGAAGGGAAGGGATCAGCTGTTGCTTGCTGCAGCGCCTTCACACAGAGGTGAGAGGCACTGTGAGGGCCCGGCCCGGTGGCAGACGGAGGGGGGCGGGTGGAGGGGGCGGAGCCCCGGGGGTGAGGAGGATGGCAGGGAGGCTGGAGCTGCGGGAAGCTGTCATTTCAATGCAGGGGGGAAGGGGGAGCGGCGGCGATCTTGGGGGGGGGGGGGGACAAAGGACGTCCAGCTCGTCTTTTTTTAAAATATATA
Source organism: Microcaecilia unicolor (assembly GCF_901765095.1). Lineage (NCBI taxonomy): Eukaryota > Metazoa > Chordata > Amphibia > Gymnophiona > Siphonopidae > Microcaecilia > Microcaecilia unicolor. The sequence continues at coordinate 292,295,475 of NC_044037.1, forward strand.
TAGAGAAGGACATCCATAAAGGACATCCTTGGCATGCACAGAGCAGCCAGCATAGCGCTTGGCTGCTCTGCGCATGCCCAACCGGCTGACTGGCCGACTGTTTAACGATGGAATAGAGAATGCAAGTGAGCTACAACGAGCAGCTCATTTGCATTCCTAGTCCTTGATGCATGCCCGTTCCTTACCGATTCACTAAGGGAATCGGTAAGGAAAAGGCTTTAACTTTAGTGCATCTTGGCCTCAGTGCTAAACCTGGAAATGCAATGCCAATGCAATGCCGGGTCATCACCTGCATTGAATTTCTGGGTTTGCAGGGGCAGCCACATAGCCAGTTAAGTATGATATTCAGTCTATGGGTTACCGCATAAGGATAAGACTATTCTATTCTATTGGAATCTTATATACCACCCAATTTCCAAAAGGATTCAAGGTGGTTTACGGTACAAGAAGGTCTCAAAAGCTGAGGGAAATTAACATCTCAATTGAATAAACAATATGATGAACCCCATCCCCCCTAGAAAGATGGTTTCATGACCATACTTACATCCAAACTATTGGTCAAACAGGTAAGTCTTCCTGAAGGAGAAGTAGGAATATATACGTGTTAGATCTGGTGGCAGCATGTTCCATAGTCTCATCCCAAAAAAAAGGGAAGGTGTTTTCGAAGCGAATACCCTTCAGAGACGGAAACCCAATCTCCTAGCCTCTCTGAGGTCAGTCCAAATATAGATTTAAAAATGAATTAGATGACCTTAAAATGTATACACTGGTCAGTTGGCAACCACAAACCAACCAGACAGAGGTATTTTATAGTAGTTGCAAAGGGCTGCGTAATTTGCTTGCAATTCGAAAATATAACGAAATGGAATAATCTAGTCGTGGTAACAAAACTGCCTGGGCTTTTACGCTGTCCTATTTATGCAGTTAAACTGGCCAGTTAAGTTCTGAATATCAGCACTTAACCAGCCAACTGCTGACTCCACCTCGGAATACCGCCAAAATAGCCAGTTTTGAGTTTGCCACTAACCAATTATTTTCAGCACTGTTAACTGGTTACATTTCATTGGTTAGTGCAATTTAACTGGCCAGGAGATGTTTCTGACCAGTTAAATCACGTTGAATATTGACCCTGTCATGTCTTTTTCATTTTTTAGATGATTATTTTTTTTAATATGTCAAGTAAATGAAATGACACAAGCAGCAGTAAAAGTGAAATGAAATAACAAATAAAATCAATAAAATGTGAACACGCTGAAAAAAGCAGGGATTACTTTTCGGCAGACCTGAGGATAGGCATTTCTGGGGACAAGGTTTGGGCATAGTAGGTGTGGAGTTGTGGATTGCACACACACATTTAGAAGAATGGTTTAAGGTTTGGCAATTAAAATTCAGTGCAAAGAAATGCAAAGTGATGCACTTATGGAGTAGAAATCCACGGGACACGTATGTGTTAGGCGGGGAGAGTCTGATATGTACAGATGGGGAGAGGGATCTTGGGGTGATAGTATCTGAGGATCTGAAGGCGACGAAACAGTGTGACAAGGCAGTGGCCATAGCTAGAAGGTTTCTAGGCTGTATAGAGAGAGGTGTGACCAGCAGAAGAAAGGGGGTGTTGATGCCCCTGTATAAGTCATTGGTGAGGCCCCACCTGGAGTATTGTGTTCAGTTCTGGAGGCCCTATCTTGCTAAGGATGTGAAAAGACTTGAAGCGGTGCAAAGAAAAGCTATGAGAATGGTATGCGATTTGCGTTACAAGACGTGTGAGGAGAGACTTGCTGACGTGAACATGTATACCCTGGAGGAAAGGAGAGACAGGGGTGATATGATAAAGACGATCAAATATTTGAAAGGTATTAATCCGCAAATGAACCTTTTCCGTAGATGGGAAGGCAGTAGAACTAGAGGACATGAAATGAGATTGAAGGGGGGGCAGATTCAAGAAAAATGTCAGGAAGTATTTTTTCACAGAAGTAGAGTGGTGGATACTTGGAATGCCCTCCCGCGGGAGGTGGTGGAGATGAAAACGGTAACGGAATTCAAACATGCGTGGGATAAACATAAAGGAATCCTGTTGAGAAGGAATGGATCCTCAGAAGCTTAGCGGAGATTGGGTGGCAAAGCTGGTGGGGGGAGGCGGGGCTAGTGCTGGGCAGACTTCTGCAGTCTGTGCCCTGAAAATGGCAGATACAAATCAAGGTCAGGTATACACAAATAGTAGCACATATTGAGTGAAGAAAAATTTCCTTCGATTCGTTTTAAATTTACCACACTGCAGCTTCATCGCATGCCCCCTTGCTGCCAAGATCCATCTGTACAATCAACGACCATCTACCATTCAGAAAAATGTTGAAGACCCATCTCTTCAAGAAAGCTTACCCTAATGACCCAACTTAACTTTTAACCCCACCCACATGATTCCTGTCCTGACGATTATTATACCTTAGACCATGTCTCACAATCTCCTTATGCTCATTCCTCAATCTCTTCCTCTTCATCCTTCCTACTCCTTACCCCTCCCAATCTCTTCTCCTTTTGCTCATCCTATCTTTGTTTACCTCTCCATGCTCAATTTACATATCCTCAAAACCCCACTACTACTATGTTTACTACAGCTTGTAACATTCTCCTTCAAGACTTTGTAATTCTATTTACTATGTAAGCCGCATTGAGCCTGTTATCTGTGGGAAAGCGCAGGGTACAAATGTAATAAATAAATATTGTTGGGCAGACTGGATGGACTGTGCAGGTCTTTCTCTGCCGTCATCTAATATGTTACTATGTAAATTTATTTATTTTTTTATTTATTGCATTTGTATCCCACATTTTCCCACCTATTTGCGGGTTCAGTGTGGCTTACAATACATTGTGAATGATGGAAATACAATTTATTATAATACGATTATGGGTTACAAGTCAAAATCGTTTGGGGTGTAGAAACCCTGGAATGTTACAATGGGGAAAAGATAGGGCGATAGAACAATAGTAAGAGAACATAGGGTATAACATTTTTATCTGTGGGTGGACTTTTAAGTGTTGTGAAAATATGGGGTAAGAGAATTCAGAAGAGAGTGTATTGATGCATTTCTATTAGTGTGTTTGGACTTCATGTGTTTTGATCCTTGCAATAAATTTTCTCAAAGAGATGGGATGCGCGCCAATTTTTATTTTGCCGCATGTCCATATTCGGGCCCCTCCCCCCAACAAAGGCCTTTTTTGCATGCACGCTGAAAAATGGACCTATGAGAGCGTCCAATACACGCGCCTACAACAGTGCAAGCCATTTTTCGGCGCACCTTAGTAAAAGGACCCCTATGCTATCATGATTTTGAAAGCAACTGTATGAGTTGACTCCTCAAAATATCTCATTTCAATTTATTGCCTCTGTTGCATTTCTTCTTGGCTTACTGTTACATCTCATTTCTTTTTTTCTACTGTTCCATTCCATGGCTCACATTTTCCTACCTTAATTAAGTGTAAATATGAGTACCTGGTAGTATGAATTCCTTCCTATGTTTAAACCTTTCCATTTACATACATTTCTCATGGTATGTTGACGCTTCACAAGAAATACTTAGAACTTAATCAAGGGCAATTTGAAGTATACGCCAATGAAACCGCAAAAACAAACTTCACATAACAATCATTAATTATAATGCTGAAATTAAATGTTCTCAGAAAAGGAGGAAAAAGTCCCAGAATGCTAGATGTGGTTTTAAGTATCCTAGTGTTCTGAGGCATTTTCCCTCCTTTTCTGAACATTTAATTTGAGCATTATAATTAATGACAGTTAGTGAAGTTTGTTTTTCAGGTTTTAATTGATGTTTCATAAGAATCCGGATGCTTGCACTGTGTTTATGACAGGGATTAGTGGAGCAGCATCTTGATTTATGCAGATTGATAACAGTGTGTGTGAATAAGTAACTGACATTTTCAAAATACTTTTATTTTTTGTGCATTGAATCAAAAATCACACAGAAAATGGGGAAGCTTAATAATTTGGTTGGACTTTATAGACTGATTGATGAGACTTTGTTGTCCTTTTGGGGGGGGGGAAAGTGGTGTGATATCTGAATTAATATTAAGAGGTCCTTTTACTAAGGTGTGCCAAAAAGTGGCCTGCGCTGGTGTATACACGTGGATCGGATGTCCATTTTTCAGCGTAAATGCAAAAAAAAAAACTTTTATTTTCTTTTTTTGCAGAAAATGGATGTGCAGCAAAATAAAAATTGGCCTGCGTCTATTGTGGGCCTGAGACCTTACTGTCACCCGTTGACCTAGTGGTAAAGTCTCACATGTTAATCGGGCAGTAATCATTAGCGTGCGTACAATACTGATTACCGCAAGGTTAGCACCGCCCCAGAAATTTTCCGGAGCGTGTAGTGGGTGTGCGTAGAAAATGAAATTACCGCATGGGTGGGGTTACCATATGTCCGGATTTACGCAGACATATCCTCTTTTTGAGGACATGTTCAGGCAACCGGGCGGGTTTTGCCAATCTGCCCGTTTGTCCAGATTTCTGGACAAACGGGCAGATTGCTAGACTCCCCTCCCCTTAGTTACTACTGCCCTGGTGGTCTAGTGACCTCTTCCGCCTTCAGGGAAGGAAAGAGCCCCCTCTTTCCTGCCCTGAGCGCTGCCCTGCGTGCATCCTTCCTGTTGGTGATCTCGGCGCCGATTCAAAATGGCCACCGAGAGTTGACGTGACCTTGCAAGACTTCAACTTTTGGTGGCCATTTTGAATCGGCACCGAGATCACCAACAGGAAGGATGCATGCAGGGCAGCGCTCCGGGCAGGAAAGAGGGGGCTTTTTCCTGCCCTGAAGAGGTCACTAGACCACCAGGGCAGTAGTAATGTAAGGGGAGCGGGGTGACGGGGTGTGGGGGAGGGGGAGGGGAAAATGTGATAGGGGCAGAGCGAGGGCGTGAAAGGGGCGGGGTGTGGTGTGAAAGGGGACGGGGCATGTAGTGGGGGCGGGGCATGTGTCCTGCTTTTTGGGAGACAAAATATGGTAACCCTACATAGTAACATAGTAACATAGTAGATGACGGCAGAAAAAGACCTGCATGGTCCATCTAGTCTGCCCAAGACAAACTCATATGTGTATACTTTACCTTGAATTTGTACCTGTCCTTTTCAGGGCACAGACCATATAAGTCTGCCCAGCAGTATTTCCCACCTCCCAACCACCAGTCCCGCCTCCCATCAGCGGCTCTGGTACAGACCGTATAAGTCCGCCCTCCCCTATCCTCGCCTCCCAACCACCACCCCCTCTTCCCCCCAACTGCTCCGCCACCCCATTTCAGCTAAGCTTCTGAGGATCCATTCCTTCTGCACAGGATTCCTCTATGCATATCCCACGCATGTTTGAACTCCGTTACTGTTTTCATCTCCACCACCTCCCGCGGGAGGGCATTCCAAGCGTCCACCACCCTCTCTGTGAAAAAATAATTCCTGACATCTTTCCTGAGTCTGCCCCCCTTCAATCTCATTTCATGTCCTCTCGTTCTACCGCCTTCCCATCTCCGGAAAAGATTCGTTTGCGGATTAATCCTACGCATGGGCCATGCAGTAGCCAGGCAGCAGTTCAAAACTGACACTCATAGGACATGCGTACGTACCTACGTGGCTTAGTAAAAGGGCCCCTAAATATTTTTTCCTCCAATGATGTGCAGCCAGTATGAAGGGATGCTTATACAGGGAAAACCCAGCCTGAAAGGATTTACAGGCGTTACAGCCTTTTACTGCAAAACTGTCTCCCAGGACTGATAGCACAGGACATTATCCACTGTTAAACTGAGCCATTAAATAAAACCACTAATAGTATCCTAAAATTAAACAGGATATCTCTTTTTTTTTTTTTAAGAAATACATTGTGAAAGAGTCATTTAACTTTTGATATGCTGGAATCGGTAAATGGATCCTTCGTCTTCCAAGCCTGTCCATCTCACTCTACATTTTGCTTTCAGCTCTTGGCCAGTTGCTTCACTGGAAATGAATTCATGCCACAGTGATAAAATGAGAACTAGAGCTCAGACTTAATGACTGCAAATGAAATTAAATTGTAAAGGAAAATGACTAAAAGATGGTTAGCCTATTTTACATTGCGAAATCGCCGCTATAAATTTAAAAGCAGTTCTGGGTTATTGTCAAAAACCTTTTCTTACTGAAAGACAGATTATGCAGAGTGCGGGCAGAACCCCTGGGAATCTGGGGGGAGATAAATTAAGGCCTCTGTCTGTGAACCTAAGGTATGACTGGGGCTGAGGTTAGGAGTATTTCCTAGTTATATCACTCTGTTCTCTATTCTTCAGTAATTAACCGACAGATCAGTGGCGTAGCCAAGGGTGGGCTTGGGTGGGCCCAGGCCCACCCAGTACAGCACATCTATAATGTGGCTGGCAGGGATTCTCAAGCCCCACCAACCAAAAACTCCCAACTGTCCCTTCTGCATACCCTTTAAATAGCAGATCTTTGCCTGCAGCAAGAAGCGACTGATACATACTCTTCGCACCGGCCCCGAGGCCTTCCCTCTGATGTATTCCGGCCTATGCGGAAACAGGAAGTTGCATCAGAGGAAAGGCTGTGGGGCCAGCATGAGCAGTGTGTATTGGTTGCTGCTCGCTGTTGGTGAAAATCTGCTATTTAAAAGGTATTCAGGGAAGGGCAGATGTTTGAGAGACCACATGGATTCAGGCAAGAGAGGGAGAGACCAAATCACTTGTGGGACAAGGCGGAGTTCTTCTGCCCACCCATCTTGGGCCCAGGCCCACCCAAATTTGGGTGTCTGGCTACGCCCCTGCGACAGATCCTGTAAAGGTTGCCGAAATTTGACACCCAAAATTGGATGCAGATCCCACATCTATGTGCAAACTAATTAATGAGGTGTTAACAATCATTTATTGAGGTTAATTGGAACTAATTAGGAATTATGCATGGATCTGCCTATTCACTATTCTATAACACTGCATGCCTAAATTGTCTCTTGGGCAACTCAAAAGGGGTTAAGGCCATAGATGGGGCATTGGAGGGTCAGGGACATTCCCAAAATCTAGGCACGGTGTGATAGAATTGTCAAGGGTACAGTGGTGATCCTAGCTCGGCTACCACTGGGGGCGGATCGCTGCTGCACCCCCCCCCAGCGCATCACCCCCACGCATCACCACCCCGCATACTCCCCCACATGCATCACCTCCACCCACGCGCATCTCTCTTACCTCCTGGGGGGTGCAAGGTCCAGTCGAACGGCTGTCAGCTCCCCCGGTTCCCTGTCCCAGAACTGGAAGTAACGTCAGAGGAAGCAGAATCAGCTTCTACCCAGTCTTAAACCTCACAGGTCTCAATGTATGAGTATAAAACATTTTTGGATAGTATTCTGTTATTCTGTGAAATGCAGACTATCTGACTTCTGTAAATAAAACTCTGTGCTCTACAATTCCTATCTGTTTGGGGCTAGGTATATATCACAGGGACGTCTGGACTGAAGATGCTGCTGCTGTTACTGCTCTGTTTCTCCAAAAGATAACAAAAAAATATATATAACTTGGTTTTACCTCTTCATCTCTTTTACGATAACACCACCATCATTTTGTTTTCCACAGAAGATAAAGTGTGGACAACGGTAAAACATAACAACCCAGGGCTCATCAAAGTCCAAGGATCTGATACCGGAAGACCATATTCCATGCACCTCAGCTACAACGGCAGCACGGAGCAGCTCGAGGGAATGATAAATGGCGCCGAATACTGTGAGCAGGAGGCGGCCTATCACTGCCGAAAGTCACGCCTGCTGAACTCCCCCAGTAAGTGCCACAACCGAGGTTTTGTTCTTGTTAACTGTTATTGATTGCATGCTCCTGACTTGGCTCTCACTGCGTGCGAGATGAAAATTTAAAAAGATAAATGACAAGGACATTTTTTTTTTCCCCCTGAAGAGCGGTCTTCCAAAGAGATGGCCCACATGCTAGCAATAGTGCAATTGACTTTCTTTCCACGTGCTACTGTGAAATAAAAATGCTTGATCCAGAGGATAATGCAGGAAACCATTGGTGCAAATGATCTATGCTTCTGCTATGCAATCAGGGTACACCAGACAGCAATGAGAGACAGAGAGAAATGGAAGCAGAGCTGCAGTTCAGGCGGCTTCGAAAAAGACCCTGTGTGTGTTTACTTGAGGTCTCTTCTGCAGAGCTTCCAAGTTACCCAGTTCCAGGAGGGAGACTTTTTTTTTTCACCAGTGCTGGTTTTAAATTTACATCTCAAAGCAGTGTGATATTTGTAGTCCTTGATTCTACCCTGAAAATGAGTGCTGCAGGTCCTATGATGCATCGGGATTAGGGTTACCATATGTCCGAATTTACCCGGACATGGCGGGCCTATCCTAGCCTCCCGTTCCCTTACTTACTGTCTACTGCCCTGGTGGTCTAGTGACCTCTTCGGGGCAGGAAAGAGCCCCCTCTTTCCTGCCCGGAGCGCTACCCTTGCCCTGCATCCTGTTGCTGTGATGGTCTCGGGATTCAAAATGGCCGCCGAGAGTTGAAGCGGCCTTGTGAGACTTCAACTCTCGGTGGCCATTTTGAATCCCGAGACCGTCACAGCAACAGGATGCAGGGCACGGGCAGCGCTCCGGGCAGGAAAGAGGGGGCTCTTTCCTGCCCCGAAGAGGTCACTAGACCACCAGGGCAGTAGATAGTAAGTAAGGGGAGGGGAGGGGAAGTAACAGGGGGAGGGGCAGGGGAAGGGAATATGTGACCCGGGGGGGGGGGGGGAATATGTGACAGGGATGGGGCAAGGATGTGAAAGGGGCGGGGCAGGGGGCGGGACATGTGTCCTTTTTTTTTAGAGGACAAAATATGGCAACCCTAATCAGGATGAGGTTGTCAGAAATCTAGGACTGGCCTAAAAATCTCCCTCCTGGAACTGGGTAGCTTGGAAGCTCTGCGGAAGAGACCTCAAGTAAAAATAGGCAGGGTCTTGTTTGAAGCCTTTTCTGCAGCTAGAACAGTGCTTTAACTGCAGCAGTGGGCTTTTATAAAATTAACCACTAATTTTACCCACTCTAGGGGGAGACTATTTCAGTGGCCCAATTAACTTGTAGAGGTTATGCACAGAGCAGCTGAATTTTGCTCCTCTGCTTATAAATTTTTGGCCGGTCTCTAGCCCGCGCCTCACGCCTCCCATTTTATGGATTTTTGTGGAAGGTTTTATCCGTATAACCATTATCAAAATGCAGCCTATTCAGCTAGCTCTGACACTGGTTGCATAAGAGGCTTAAGAGGTCCTTTTGCTAAGGTGCACTGAAAAATGGTTTGCGGTAGTGTAGGCGCGTGTTTTGGGCGCACACAGATCCATTTTTTAGCGCACCTGCAAAAAAAAAAAATGCCTTTTAAAACATTTTTGACGAAAATAGACGTGATGTAAAATTAAAAATGCCACTTGTCCATTTTGGGTCTGAGACCTTACTGCCTGCGGTTGACCCAGTAGTAAGGTCTCACATGTTAACTGGGCGGTAATGACCTACGCGCATCAACTGCCACTTGGCGTGCTTAGCGGGTGCGCACCAGAAAATAAAAAAATATTTTTCAGATGTACGTATTGGACGCACGCCAAAAATGAAATTACCACAAGAGCCACACAGTAGCCGGGCAGTAACTCCAAATTGGTGCACTTAGACGCTTACGTGGCTTAGTAAAAGGGCCCCCATTGGGCTCATTTTCGAAAGAGAAGGGCGCCCATCTTTCGACACAAATCGGGCAATGGGCGTCCTTCTCCCAGGGTCGCCCAAATTGGCATAATCGAAAGCCGATTTTGGGAGCCCTCAACTGCTTTCCATCGCGGGAATCACCAAAGTTCCCGGGGGCGTGTTGGAAGCATAGTGAAGGCGGGACTGTGGCGTGCATAACACATGGGCGTCCTCGGCCGATAATGGAAAAAAGAAGGGCATCCCTGACGAGCACTTGGCCGACTTTACTTGGTCCATTTTTTCTTGCGACCAAGCCTCAAAAAGTTGCCTGAACTGACCAGATGACCACCGGAGGGAATCAGGGATGACCTCCCCTTACTCCCCCAGTGGTCACTAACCCCCTCCCACCCTAAAAAAAACTTTAAAAATATTTTTTGCCAGCCTCAAATGTCATACGCAGGAATGTCATACGCAGGTCCATCACAGCAGTATGCAGCTCCCTGAAGCAGATTTAGTGGGTACTGCAGTGCAATTCAGACAGGTGGACCCAGGCCCATCCCCCCATACCTGTTAAACTTGTGGTGGTAAATACGAGCCCTCCAAAACCTACCACAAACCCACTGTACTCACATGTAGATGTCCCCCTTCATCCCTAAGGTCTATGGTAGTGGTGTACAGTTGTGGGGAGTGGGTTTTGGGGGGGGGGTGTTAGGGGGCTCAGCACACAAGGTAAGGGAGCTATGCACCTGGGAGCTTTTTCTGAAGTCCACTGCAGTGCCCCCTAGGATGCCTGGTTGATGTCTGGCATGTCAGCAGGATCAGTGCACTATGAATGCTGGCTCCTTCCACGACCAAAGGGCTTGGATTTGGTCGTTTCTGAGATGGGCGTCCTCGGTTTCCATTATCGCCAAAAATCGGGGACAACCATCTGTAGGGATGACCATCTCTAAGGTTGACCTAAATGTGGAGATTTGGGCATCCCCGACCGTATTATCAAAATGATAGATGGCCGCCCATCTTGTTTCGATAATACGGGTTTCCCCGCCCCTTCGCGGGGACGTCCTGCAAGGAAGCCCTCAGGAAATCTTGGGCGCCCCATTCGATTATGCCCCTCTTTGTATATCTGGCCCTTTGTATCTTATCTGCTGATACAGTGGTATGCATAAGTCTGGAATAAGCAGCTCTTAATGCCATTTTGAAGATATAGTACAAGAGTTTTCTTATTACTATAGCTCAGGAGTTCTCAACGCAGTCCTCTGGACACTCCTAGCCAGTCAGACTTATACCCACAATGAATATGCATGAGCTAAATTTGCATGCACTGCCTCCACTGTTTACAAATCTATCTCATGCATATTCATTGTGGATATCTTGAAAACCTGACTGGCCAGATGTGTCCCGAGGATTGCGTTGAGAACACCTGCTGTAGATGTTATAGTGGAACATCCCATACCATGTGTTTCAGTGTTCACTCCTCTTTCAAATGCAATCCAGCCAATCAGAGTTATGTGTTGCACCGACCTACAGAAATGCTGAGTTGACGGCCAATCCCATACTCTGAATGTTTTATGGAGAGAACTATATAAATGGCTTGAAATTGTGCTGTATCGGTTGCAGCAGTTCTGAGGTCTAGAAATGGAGAAAAACAGAAGTTAATCTATGGAACAGCAAGTTCTTGTGTTAGTTATGAGCAAGAAAGGGTACCCAAACTGGAAGGAAAGGTGAGTGCAGTCAGCGTGCACTAGTTAAAATTCTTCAGAAAAAAAAAATGGGAACCAGACTCAGAGCATAGAAAGTCAAAGTCTGAGGCAAGACTTCACTCTTTGAAAGACATCCCTTGCTCACACAAGCTCACCTCACCATAACTGATAGGTGTGGAGTAAGGATGTGGGTACTTTTAGCTATACTGTATGTTGTCTGTATGTTTAAATTTAAAACAGTTCTGGGGTATGGTTTAGGAAAGGGTTACAGACATTTTTAATATTCAGTTGATCTTACTTATAAGATTGTTATATTAAGGTTAGTGGCTTTATCTCATCTGTTACATAAGGATAAGTTGAGGCTATTTGATGTGCTGATGGGGTTAACGAGTCAGCATAATTTGTCCAAATGGAAAGAGAATACTGCAGCATCTACCATTGCTTGGTGGAATGTTGTTTGCCTTGTGTGGAACTATGAAGAAGTCATTTTTGAAGTGTTGGATTTTTTTGGATATTTTTTTGGCAATCTGTTGATGTGCAGATTTGGTGGGATCAAATTATGTCCTGTCCTGTGGATTGGTGGGGAGTGGTCTTGTATTTGTTCTTGAATTTGGCTTAAATGCTAATAATTTGAACTGGGAAAAAAAAGAGAACATTTTTGTTTCTTGTTGTTTTCATAAATGTTCATTTTGTTCATTATTTCAGGTATTTTTGTGTTATGAAAGTTATGTTATTAAGAGAGGGCACTCATTAGATAGTGTGTCCTTTTTGGAAAGAGTATGCATTATTTGCAAAGAGGTTGCGTTCTTTGCTGACAGTGCATGCAGTGGCATTCCTAGGGGGGCTGACACCCGGGGTGGATCGCCGATGCGCCCCGCCCCCCCCCCCCCCCGGGTGCATGCCGCTTGCCCCGGAACAGGAAGTAACCTGTTCCAGGGCAAAGGGAGCATGAAAACGAAGAGCCGGCAGGTGCGCGGCACCCCCCCAGCAGCGTGCACCCGGGGCAGACCGCCCCCACCGCCCCCCCCCCCTTGGTGCGCCACTGAGTGCATGCTATCAGGAGACCCCCATATATTTATACACAGATATAAATATAGGGGTATTGCTATTGCAAGATTATACATGATTAAATTACGCGCATGCATTTTTTAAACAAGGTGTGCAAATCATGTCTCTGTGTATGATGCAGTTCTCATTTTTGTTTAGGTCTTGGCAAATTAACAATAACAGGGGCATTTTCGAAAGACAAGGGCGCCCATCTTCCGACACAAATCGGAAGATGGGCGTCCTTCTCTCAGGGTTGCCCAAATCGGCATAATCGAAAGCCGATTTTGTGCGTCCTCTACTGCAGTCCGTCGCAGGGATAACCCAAGTTCACGAGGGCGTGTCAGAGGCGTAGCGAAGGCGGGACTGGGGTGTGCTTACGAGATGGGCGTCCTCGGCTGATAATGGAAAAAAGAAGGGCATCCCTGATGAGTATTTGGTCGACTTTACTTGGTCCATTTTGTTTCATGACCAAGCCTCAAAAAGGTGCCCAAACTGACCAGATGACCACCGGAGGGAATCGGGGATGACCTCCCCTTACTTCCCCATTGGTCACCAATCCTCTCCCACCCTAAAGAAAAATTTTAACAAATTTTTTGCCAGCCTCTATGCCAACAAATATCATACCCAGCTCCATGACAGCAGTATGCAGGTCCCTGGAGCAGGTTTAGTGGGTGCAGTGCACTTCAGGCAGGCGGACTCAGGCCCACCTCCCACCCCTACCTGTTACACTTGTGGTGGTAAATGGGAGCCCTCCAACCCCCCCCCAAACCCACTGTACCCACATGTAGGTGCCCCCTTCACCCCTTAAGGCTATGGTAATGTTGTACAGTTGTGGGTAGTGGATTTTGGGGGGGATTTGGGGGCTCAAAACACAAGGTAAGGGAGATATGCACCTGGGAGCAATTTTTGAAGTCCACTGCAGTGCCCCCTAGGGTGCCCAGTTGGTGTCCTGGCATGTGAGGGGGACCAGTGCACTACAGATGCTGGCTCCTCTCACGACCAAATGCCTTGGATTTGGCCGGGTTTGAGATGGCCGGCATCGGTTTCCATTATCGGCGAAAACCGATGCCGGCCATCTCAAACCCGGCCATCTCTGACATTTGGCTGGCCCCAACTGTATTACTGAAACAAAAGATGGCCGGCTTTCTTTTTCGATAATACGGTTCGGGACTGCTCTTTGCGGCGCCGGCCATGTAGATGGCCGCTGCCATTCAATTATGCCCCTCTATGTGGCTTAGTAAAAGGGCCCCATATTTATTTATTTAACACATTTATACCCCACATTTTCCCACTTAGTTGCAGGCTCAACGTGGCTTACACAGTACCGTGGAGGCAGGCTCCAGTTCGGTAAAAATACAAATACACAATATAGTAGTAAGCATATAAGTAACGTGAGTATAAAGCAACGAAATAAGGAGAGAGTGGTGTTAAAAGTCCAATACGGTCCATAGTTTTACTGTCGCAGGAAGTAGAAAGTTAATTTGGGTCAGAAGGGTAGGCCTTCCTAAACAAGTTGGTTTTCAGCGACTTCCTGAAGTTAAGATGGTTATAGATAGAGTTCACGGTTTTGGGCAGAGCGTTCCACAGTTGTGTACTTATGTAAGAAAAGCTGGATGCATAAGTTGATTTGTATCTAAGTCCGTTGCAGTCTGGATAATGCAAATTTAAGTAAGTTCAGGATAGACTGGAACTGTTTCTGGGTGGTAGACTTATGAGGTTATTATTATTATTATTACATTTGTATCCCACATTATCCCACCTTTTTGCAGGCTCAATGTGGCTTACAATTCATCGTGGATACTGGAAATGGAAAAGAATGTACATTTGGTTTTACAGCAAGTTTTAGGTACATGATGGTGAAATACATAATAGTGTTGAAGTCATAGACATTAGGTACATGATAGTGTGAAAGCAAAAGACATTAAAGAACATTCCTGAGTAACTTAAAGAAAGTAGAGTTATGCGTGTTGTTCTTTATGATATATTTTGTCGAAGAGATAAGTTTTCAGGAGTTTGCGGAAATTGGTCATTTCGTAGGCCGATTTCAGGTTACGTGGTAGTGAGTTCCCGAGCTGTGTGCTTGTATAGGAAAAGGTTGATGCATGCATTGATTTGTATTTCAAGCCTTTACATTTGGGAGGATGAAGGTTGAGGAATGTGCGGGAGGATTTTTTTGCATTTCTGGGTGGTAGTTCTATTAGGTCCGACATGTAGGCTGGGGCGTTCAACATGCATCCAGGAACTTCGCCGTAAATAATCCTGTGGACCAAAGTGCAAACCTTGAAGGCAATACGTTCCTTGGTGGGAAGCCAATGCAATTTTTCACGAAGAGGTTTGGCACTCTCAAATTTTGATTTTCCAAAGATCAGTCTGGCTGCTCTATTCTGTGCGGTCTGAAGTTTCTTATTTAGTTGTTCTTCACAACCTGCATAAATTCCGTTGCAGTAATCCAAATGGCTCAAAACCATTGATTGTATCAAGTTGCGAAATACATCTCATGGGAAGAAAGGTTTTATACGTTTAAGTTTCCACATTGAGTGGAACATTTTCTTTGTAGTGGAATTTACTTGGCTTTCAAGTGTCGGGTTGCGATCAATTATGACGCCGAGTAGTTTTAGGCTATCCGAGATAGGGAGGGAATAGCAGTATGGGATTAGCATGTGCTGAGCAGGAAGCTACCACGGTATGCGTCAGTGCATCCCACGGTAGTGGCCTTTTAGTGCACGGTAGGCCTGCATTAGGCCTACTGCACCTTAGTAAAAGGGCCCCTTAGTCTCAAATTATAGGCCAGTTGACTCAATTCCATTATTTACAAAGCATGTGGAAGGTCTGTTTTGTTCTCGATTGAATGACTATTTGTTTAAACATGATATTTTGCACTCATCCCAATCAGGGTTTAGATCCTGTCAGAGTACTGAGGTGGTTTTAATTTCTTTGCTTGATAAAGCGAGATCTTCATTGAGTGAAATTCATAAGGCACTTATTTTACAGTTTGATCTTGTGGGGCATGACATTCTGCTCTCTGAGGGGCCCTTTTATTAAAGGGTTGGCATGCAGCAACAGACTTGAGGTTCAATTCTGGTCGCCGTATCTAAAAAAAGATATAGTGGAATTAGAAAAGGTGCAAAGAAGGGCGATGAAAATGATAAAGGGGATGGGACGACTTCCCTATGAGGAAAGGCTAAAGCGGCTAGGGCTCTTCAGCTTGGAGAAAAGGTGGCTGAGGGGAGATATGATAGAGGTCTATAAAATAATGAGTGGAGTTGAACGGGTAGATGTGAAGCGTCTGTTCACGCTTTCCAAATATACTAAGACTAGGGGGCATGCGATGAAGCTACAATGTAGTAAATTTAAAACGAATCGGAGAAAATTGTTCTTCACTCAACATGTAATTAAACTCTGGAATTTGTTGCCAGAGAATGTAGTAAAGGAGGTTAGCTTAGCAGAGTTTAAAAAAGGTTTGGATGGCTTCCTAAAGGAAAAGTCCATAGACCATTATTAAATGGACTTGGGGAAAATCCACTATTTCTGGGATAAGCAGTATAAAATATTTAGTACTTTTTTGGGATCTTGCCAGGTATTTGTGACCTGGATTGGCCACTGTTGGAAACAGGATGCTGGGCTTGATGGATCTTTGGTCTGTCCCAGTATGGCAATACTAATGTACTTATGTAATTGACATTGACATTTCAAATGAATGCATATTCCTAGAAAAGAGTCCATTTGTATCCAGCCTCCCAGGTGACTCCAGTAGATGCCTTATTTTCAGAACACTGTAGAAAAGTGAAGATTTCATCTTTTGTCTCCTAAAATCATATCCTATATAATAATTCTCACTTCCAACGTTGTGACACTGCCTGGGACCGTGGCTCCCTCGGATGTGGTCTGCTACGTGCAGTAGATAACACTGACCTCATACATCCCTTTGAGTATGCTGCTTTCCCTTCTCTTTGCTCTGACTCTGGTCCTGCCCTTGCCCAAACAGGAAATGAGGGCGGGACCAAAGTCAGAGCTCAGAGCGAAGAGAAGGAAAGGCAGTACACTCGCCAGGGCCGTGCCGATGCGGTAAGCGAGGTAAGCGCCGCAGGGGGGCGCCCTCCTCTGGAGGGCGCCGCCGCGGTGCTTACCTTCGCCCCGGCGCCCCAGCCCAATCGTGGACTTCAGACTTCCCTGCTGCCCTCACAAGCGTAGCGCTTTTGTGAGGCAGCTCGGGCTCTCCCTCCTTCCTTCCTTGGTTCCCGCTCTGGCTCCCCGATCGGCAGCCCCCCCCCCTGCGTGTTTTAACCTTTACTCTCCGACGTGGCAGCGATGTCAATCAATGAAGAACGTAGAACAGACTCGCTTCCAGCTTCTCTCTTCACAGTGTCCCGCCTTCAGCGTCAGCGATGATGCACTTCCTGTTCCCGCGAGGGCGGGACACTGTGTGAAGAGAGAAGCTGGAAGCGAGTCTGTTCTACGTTCTTCATTGATTGACATCGCTGCCACATCGGAGAGTAAAGGTTAAAACACGCGGGGGGGGGGGGGGGGGCAGCTGATCGGGGAGCCAGAGCGGGAACCAAGGAAGGAAGGAGAGAGAGCCAGAGCTGCCTCGCAAAAACGCTGCAGCCTGCCACATGTAGGGGGGAGGGCAGGGGAGAGGAGAATTGTTGGCCATGTATGGATGCAGGGCAGGGAGAGAGAAGAAATCACTGGACAGGAGGGGAGAGGGCAGAGCAGGGGAGAGAATTGCTGACATGGATGGATGGAGGGGAGGGCAGGGAAGAGAGGAGAATTGCTGGGCTTAGATCGAGGGGACAGGGGAGAGAGGAAATTATCTGGAGATAGATGGAGGAGAGGGCAGGGGAGAATGGAGAGTTCCTGGACATGGATGGATGGATGGATGGAGGGGAGGGCAAGGTAGAGAGGAGAATTCTGGACATGGATGATGGGAGATGGGAAGATGGGATCCGGAGATGGGAAGGCGGTAGAACAAGAGGACATGAAATGAGATTGAAGGGGGGCAGACTCAAAAAAGATGTCAGGAAGTATTTTTTCACGGAGAGGGTGGTGGATGCTTGGAATGCCCTCCCGTGGGAGGTGGTGGAGATGAAAACGGTAACGGAATTCAAACATGCGTGGGATATGCATAAAGGAATCCTGTGCAGAAGGAAGGGATCCTCAGGAGCTTAGCTGAAATTGGGTGGCGGAGCAGGTGGGGGGAAGAGGGGTTGGTGGTTGGGAGGCTAGGATAGGGGAGGGCAGACTTATACGGTCTGTACCAGAGCCGGTGATGGGAGACGGGATTGATGGTTGGGAGGTGGGAAATACTGCTGGGCAGACTTATACGGTCTGTGCCCTGAAAAAGACAGGTACAAATTCAAGATAAACTCATATCTTGGGCAGACTAGATGGACCATGCAGGTCTTTTTCTGCCGTCATCTACTATGTTACTATGGATAAATGAATGGGGACAGGGGAGAGAAGAAATTTTCTGGAGATGGATGGAGGAGAGGGCAGGGGAGAACGGAGAGTTCCTGGACATGGATGGATGGATGGATGGAGGGGAGGGCAAGGGAGAGAGGAGAATTCTGGACATGGATGGATGAATGGGGACAGAGGAGAGAGGAAATTTGCAGGATATGGGTGGATGGATGGAGGAGAGGGAAGGAGAGAATGGAGAGTTGTTGGACATGGATGGATGGAGGGGAGGGACGTCAGGAAGGAGATGCACATGGATGGAGGGGAGGGAAGAGAGGAGAAATGCTGGACATGGATGGAGTGGAGGGCAGGGAAGAGAGGAGAAATGTTGGACAAGGATGGGGGGAAGGAAAGATAAAGGAAGGAGATGCACACGGATGGAGTGGAAGAGAGAGAGGAGAAATGCTGGACATGGATGGAGGGAAGAGAAGACAAAGGTTGTAGATGCACATGGATGGAGGGGAGTGAGGAGAAATGCTTTATATGGATGGAGGGGAAATTGCTGAATTTAAAGGCTGGATTGGAACACTTTGAGGGCAGATGTTGAAACTGGAGAAAGGATAGGGTGGTAGACAGGACGCATAAGGACACAGAAAGATGGTGGACATGATGAGAGAAAAAAATATCAAATGGAAAGAAGACACTGGGACCAAAGCTAATAGAAAAACTAAATGCTCTGACAGCAAAGGTAGAAAACATTTTTTATTCAAAATTTATTAATTGGAATATGTCAGCTTTTGGAAATGTACATCTGTGATATTTTGCATGTAAGTTTCAATGTTTCTAGTATTGCTGCATGCTGAGTCTGACTTCTTGTATTTTGCCTTCATATCTGTTAAGCCATGTGTTTTTCATGTGTGATCAAGATGCAGTATTCTGCTAGCGTGAAGTATTTGCAGCCCTTTTTGTTTTATTTTGGTTTCACTAGGTTGTGTACTGGTGTTTTAGAGCCCGGTGTAATTATAGTGCTGCCTTTCCACACATAAAGGTTGTAGCTCGTCCTGTCCTTGGAATTAGTGCTGTTATGGTTTGGTAAGGCTATGAGTGTGTTTTGCACAAGTTTGTATATAGTGTTTTGCAGTGGAGAGATTGTGTGTTGGCCTTACTAAGTTGGCACCAAAACACCAGAAAGGGTGTACAGCGTAAATCATGACACACTACCTCTTGAAGGATCTACATATGGTCGTTAATAAAAGGAGCTCATTGTGAACACTAGCCACCCTAAAAGGGTGTTTTTTGGCTCTACACGTATCATGATATTACGATCCCTTGTTTCATATTGTTGACGGTCTGCATGTTCCGTATGGTGGTATATTGGTGTATTAGGGTCTTCCCAGTGTAATATTTATGGTACAGTAAGGTTCTGAGTGTGTTTTTGCACAAAGTTGTGCATAGTGTTTTGCAGTTGAGCGATTGTGTTTAGTATATGCTTTGAGCAACCACTTTATTCTTTGACATATGATACATATCTAATATCTAAATTTAATAAAAGGTATTAACTGTGACTTTTATTTTTACATTTTTTTTCTGTGTGTTGTCAAACACTTATGGAGGTAAGCTCCGCCCCTGGCCCACCCCTAACCCCGTCCCCTTTAGCCTCCCCAAACAGTTGGGCCACCGACCGCCTATGGCAGGCATGGATGGGAGGGCATGGATGGGAGGGCAGCAGCAGGGCCCAGGGAGAGGACAAATTGCTGGAAGTGGAGGGGAGAGAGGAGGATTGCTAGCTATGGATGTAGCAGGGAAGGGCAGAGAGGGACAAGGATGGACATGGGGGCCCAGGGAGAGGACAATTTGCTGGAAATGGAGGGGAGGGGAGAGAGGAGGATTGCTGGCTATGGATGGAGGAGGGAAGGGCAGAGAGGGACAAGGATGGACATGGGGGCCCAGGGAGAGGACAATTTGCTGGAAATGGAGGGGAGGGGAGAGAGGAGGATTGCTGGCTATGGATGGAGGAGAGAAGGGCAGAGAGGGACAAGGATGGACATGGGGGCCCAGGGAGAGGACAAATTGCTGGAAATGGAGGGGAGGGGAGACAGGAGGATTGCTAGCTATGGATGGAGGAGGGAAGGGCAGAGAGGGACAAGAATGGACATGGATGGGAGGACAGGACCCAGGGAGAGAGAAGAAATTGCTGGAAATGGATATAGAGCAAGAAATGAAGAAGAAAGGAGGAAAGTAAAGAAATAAATTAGCCCTGGAAATGGAGTTAAGAGGACAGATAGCAGCAGACTCAGATACTGGGCCAGCATGATCGGAAAAAGAAAGTCACCAGACAACAAAGGTAGAAAAAAATCATTTTATTTTCATTTTAGCGTTTGGAATATGTCCACTTTGAGAATTTACATCTGCTATCTTATTTTGCAATGTATAGCAATTTGTTTCTAAGAATATTGCTGACAATTCCTGTCAGTGTGGCAAGTGGTGAGCGATCATTTTCACCGGGGGGGGGGGGGGAGGGGGCGCCAACTGATAGTCTGCAGGGGGGCGCCAGAGACCCTAGGCACGGCCCTGACACTCGCTGAGTCTGTTCGCTCTTCAATGCTGCCGACGGGACCCCGGTAAGAGAGGGGGAGAGAGGGGTTGGCGATTTTAGAGGGGGGGACTGGCACTCGGAGGGAGGACAGAGCGAAGGAGAATGACAGAGGGAGGGAGGGGGCGGGCCTACAACTCGGAGGGAGAACAGAGTGACGGAGGGAGGAAGCCATGGAAAACGGAGGGGAGGAAAGGAAGCCGTGGGACTTGGGGCGGGGGGACAGAGCGAGGGGGGGGGGAGGAAAACCTTGCTAGTGCCCGTTTCCTTTCATACCAAAACGGGCCTTTTTTACTAGTACACTATAAAGGGGACTCTTTCGCCCGATTCCTCTTGTATCCTTCCTCCTACAACTCTCAGAAGATTCTACCAAAGGTTCTGGCAAAATCCTCAGTATTAGCTTAATGAACTTCTAGACCATGCATTGGATGAATAGAATTAAAGCTTTCCATTTTAGCTTTCAAAGGCAGATATTAATAGCATTATTTTTCACACATGGGGCTGTCTGTGAAAAATGGAGTTATGCATTTTTGTTTTAACGCAAAGCCCTGTTTGTGAGAAAATTTGCATGCTTAACACTTCACAAACAGTAAAATTTCATGTGCAGTTAATTACATGTGAAAGTTTATTGAAATCCTAAATGGATGAACTGCTGTGAGGCAAAGTTATGCCAAGCAACTTATTAAGAATTTGTTGAAAACAATGCATAAAAGGCATCATAGTCCAGTTTTGCAGCAAAGACAAGTATACCTTATTTTATTTACACTGTTTGTTAATGCTTTTAAACCTCCTGGGAGCCTATTTACTAAACCATCTGGATGCTTAAGGCAGCTTTTATAAGTGATAATGGTTGACATTGAGCTCAGAAGACGGTTAACGGACCCTATTAATCTGTAGTGCATGATAACTGCCTTGTTAAACATCTAACACAGAACTTTGTTTTGGCATTGAGGAAGGGATGGAGATGTGTCTTATAGTTAAATATTTTTTAATGCATTTTAACTACTAACCTGGCATATTTGAAAGGTATTAACCCGCAAACAAACCTTTTCCATAGATGGGAAGGCGGTAGAACTAGATGACATGAAATGAGATTGAAGGGGGGCAGACTGAAGAAAAATGTCAGGCAGTATTTTTTCACGGAGAGAGTGGTGGATACTTGGAATGCCCTCCCGCGGGAGGTGGTGGAGATGAAAACAGTAACAGAATTTAAAAATGCGTGGGATAAACATAAAGGAATCCTGTTCGGAAGGAAGGGATCCTCAGAAGCTTAGCAGAGATTGGGTGGCAGAGCCGGTGGGGGGAGGCGGGGCTAGTGCTGGGCAGACTTCTATGTTCTGTGCCAGAGCTGGTGGTGGGAGGCGGGGCTGGTGGTTGGGAGGCGGGGATAGTGCTGGGCAGACTTATACGGTCTGTGCCCTGAAAAGGACAGGTGCAAATCAAGGTAAGGTATGCACAAAAAGTAGCACATATGAGTTTATCTTGTTGGGCAGACTGGATGGACCGTGCAGGTCTTTCTCTGCCATCATCTACTATGTTACTATGTAGGATGTCTATGTATCTTTATAAAATACTTGCACAAATCCTGCAGAAATGATGGCTAAATTGAAGATGTGGTCATAAGAAGCATAAAAGTATGGGCACTTTAGGCATGAATGTGCATAGTTCCAGTAGCTGGGCGTGACTAGCACCGTTAATATATTGAGGGGCCGTTTTACTAAGCCACGTAGGTGCCTTCGCATGCCCAATGTGCGCCAATTTGGAACTTTTCTTCACCCAACGTGTAATTAAATTCTGGAATTCGTTGCTGAAGAACGTGGTGAAGGCGGTTAGCTTAGCAGAGTTTAAAAAGGGGTTAGACGGTTTCCTAAAGGACAAGTCCATAAACCGCTACTAAATGGACTTGGGAAAAATCCACAAGTCCAGGAATAACATGTATAGAATGTTTGTATGTTTGGGAAGCTCGCCAGGTGCCCTTGGCCTGGATTGGCCGCTGTCGTGGACAGGATGCTGGGCTCGATGGACCTTTGGTCTTTTCCCAGTGTGGCATTACTTATGTACTGCCCAGCTACCGCGTGGTCCGGGCGGTAATTTTATTTTTTCTGCGTATCCACTAAGTACGCTGGAACATTTCTGGCACGTGGCACTAACCGGGCAGCTATTGGCAGTGTACCCGCGCTGACAAATACCACCCAGTTAAAACGTGAGATTTTACCGCTAAGTCAGTGGGTAGCAGTAAGTTCTCAGGCCCAAAATGGATGCATGCCAGTTTAAATTTTGCCGCACGTTCATTGTTCAGCCCCCCAAAAGGCCTATTTTGCAGGTACTCTGAAAAATAGACCTGCGTGCTTCCAATTCAGGCGTCCACACCAGCACATGCCATTTTTCAGCGCACCTTAATAAAAGGACCCCTGAGTTTCCGAAGTCTCTGATGCAGGTTGGTGAAATGCTGACCAATTGATGACAGAAAATGTTTAGGCATTTAAGACAAGTGTTTAGCAGTTATATTATGGGCATTATAAGGGCTAGCCTGAAAGAGCCACGCGGAAAAAAATATGCCTAGGCGTATTCTCTAAAATATGCCTACATTTTATAGAATAGGCTTAAATTTCTGTGGGGATATATAGAATACACTGAGATTCTCTCCATGCAGCCAAATTTGGTCATGGCCATTTACTCCTTGTTTACACTTGGTGTAAATCCCTATGCCAAAATTAGGTGCAGAGCGGGTGTATTCTATAACGGCATGCATAGATTTTAGACATGCCCATGCCCCCTTTTCATCTGTGTAACTTAGAATTTAGGTACACCACATTATAGACTACACTTAGCAAATTATGCACGTAAATCTTAATGCCAATTTGTGCTGGTAATCGCTTGTTAATCTCCAGTCGGTTCGAAACTCTGCTGCCCGTCTCGTCTTCCGCCAGGGTCGCTTTACTCATACTACCCCTCTCTTCAAGACCCTTCACTGGCTCCCTATCTATTTTCGCATCCTGTTCAAACTTCTTCTACTAACCTATAAATGTATTCACTCTGCTGCTCCCCAGTATCTCTCCACACTCGTCCTTCCCTACACCCCTTCCCGTGCACTCCGCTCCGTGGATAAATCCTTTTTATCTGTTCCCTTCTCCACTACTGCCAACTCCAGACTTCGCGCCTTCTGTCTCGCTGCACCCTACGCCTGGAATAGACTTCCTGAGCCCCTACGTCTTGCCCCATCCTTGGCCACCTTTAAATCTAGACTGAAAGCCCACCTCTTTAACATTGCTTTTGACTCGTAACCACTTATAACCACTCGCCTCCACCTACCCTCCTCTCTTCCTTCCCGTTCACATTAATTGATTTGATTTGCTTACTTTATTTATTTTTTGTCTATTAGATTGTAAGCTCTTTGAGCAGGGACTGTTTTTCTTCTATGTGCAGCGCTGCGTACGCCTTGTAGCGCTATAGAAATGCTAAATAGTAGTAGTAGTAGAGGAGTAGCCTATCGGTTAGTGCAGTGCAGCTCCTTGTGACTCTGGGTAAGTCACTAAACCCTCCATTGCCCCTGGTACAAAATAAGTACCTGAATATATGTAAACCGCTTTGAATGTAGTTGCAAAAACCTCAGAAAGACGGTATATCAAGTCCCATTTCCCTTTCCCCCTTTCCCTTATGACATCACAATATCAGAAGTGAGCCAAGTATCAGGCAATCAAGCCATTGTGACATCACTGATGAGGTTGGCTCTTATTGGTGGACTGAGCCTCCACCTACCCTCCTCTCCTCCTTCCTGTACACATTAATTGATTTGATTTGCTTACTTTATTTTTTGTCTGTTAGATTGTAAGCTCTTTGAGCAGGGACTGTCTTTCTTCTATGTTTGTGCAGCGCTGCGTACGCTTTGTAGCACTATAGAAATGCTAAATAGTAGTAGTAGTAGTTAACCAATTAAGTTATGTGCATTGTTAAAGAATATGCTTTGATTTCCATGCAAAAATTAAGGCACCATACATAGACTCCCTGGGTAATTGCTAAAAAGCTTATGTGTTCGATTGGAGGTTTCTATGCCCATGATTGCTTTCTGCCTGTACAGGTTTTTTATGCCTGGGCGTTGAGGCTTTTCCTCCAAAAAGTTGTAATATGTATGAGAAGTTGGTTTGAGTGTGTGTATAGGTATTGGCCTTCACTCGGCCCTCTTTATTGTTTGGAATCATATTTTATTAAAATACAAACATAAATAGTGACCCCACCCCCAGCCCACTCTACCCTATTTCCTCCCCTGAACATGCCTAGTCTTCAAGTACCAGGGCCGTGCCGATGCGGTAAGCGGGGTAAGCGCCGCAGGGGGGCGCCGCCGCTGCGTGCTTACCTTGCCCCTCCCGCTCCCAAGTAGGAACTGCCCGCCCTCTTCTCCCCCCCAAGATCCCTTTCCTTTTTTTTTTCTTTTAAATTTACCTTCCTCCGGCAGCGCAGCATCAGTGAAGAAGGCGGAACACTGAGCAAACCAATGGAAGGCTAGAGACGTCGGGAGGACTGGGAGCGCCGCCTCCTTCACTGACGCGCTGCCGGAGGAAGGTAAATTTAAAAGAAAAAAAAAAGGAAAGGGATCTTGGGGGGGGGGGGGAGAAGAGGGCGGGCAGTTCCTACATGGGAGCGGGAGGGCAGGGAAGAGAGGAGCATAGAATGGAGGGCAGGGTTCATGGAAGGGAGAGAGGGGAATTGCTTGATCGGGATGAACGGCGGGGGCAGGGGACAGATGGGCATGGATGGGTGGGAGGGTAGGGCTCAGGGAGAGAGGGGAATTGCTGCCTTGGAGCCAGGCAGGTGCGGAGGGCGGCGGCGCCACAGGGGGGGGGGCGGCGGCGCCAACTGGTAGTCTGCAGGGGGGCGCCAGAGACCCTTGGCACGGCCCTGTCAAGTACACACCAGCTTGCTGCATGAGTAATTTTAGACATGACTTACTTTTTATAAGAGCCCATTTAGGTGCATAAGTCAGCATTATATGAGCGAAAATGGTTTATAAAAATTGCTCTCTTAATGTATAATAGTAACTACACCTCTAGAGGTATAATTAATTGCATGCTACATTATCAGCGAAACGTTAACAACCGTTCACCTGTATTAACGGTAATGAGTCCAACAATTACTGCAAACAATTTGCATCTACCACAGATTAAGTTTTGTAATTAACATGGATTAGCTGCAAATCTTTAGCGTGGTTTAGTAAATAAAGGTTAGACCTTAATATCAAGTAGTAAATTTGTCAAGATTTATTTACTGCCTTTCTGTTGAAATTCACCCAAGGCGGTGGACAGCAAGAAGAAGCTGGACATAGGCAACAGAAAATTGCAGCAGTGAAAATATTTAAATAACAATACACATTTTGGCATAGTCTGCCAGATTCTATATAGCGCACCTTGCGTTCTGCGCCAAAATCTAAGCATATTTCATAACAATGCACGTAACTTAATTGGCTTAACAAGCTAATCAACATTGATAACTGCACTTAACATAAGTACATACATAAGTACATAAGTAATGCCACACTGGGAAAAGACCAAGGGTCCATCGAGCCCAGCATCCTGACCAGGGCACCTGGCAAGCTTCCCAAACGTACAAACATTCTATACATGTTATTCCTGGCATTGTGGATTTTTCCCAAGTCCATTTAGTAGTGGTTTATGGACTTGTCCTTTAGGAAACCGTCTAACCCCTTTTTAAACTCTGCCAAGCTAACCGCCTTTGCCAAGTAATAATGAGCACTAATTGTCAATAATTAGAATGTATGCACACAAATTCCTAAGCATATTCTGTAATGAACTTCACCTGAATTGTAATGTGCGCAGTTCAAAAGGGACATGGCTATGGGCGGGGAAATGGGTGTTTCATGGGCGTTCCAAAATTGACACGCATAGTTATAGAAAATGGCCCAGTGCTCGTAAATCTATGCACAGGGTTTTACACCACTTTTCTGTTGGTGTAAATGAAGGCATGTAGTTTTAGGCGCTGGGATATCAACTAAGCATATTCTATATACCACGCCTAAATCTAGGCACCATTTATAGAATAAGCTTAGGTGGAAATGTTTACAGCGTGGATTTTTTAGGTGCCGTGTATAGAATCAGGCCCAGTATGCTATTCCAATGTCAACACAATACTCATTACAAAATCTTAATAGACAGAATATGGTATAAGTGGAACATTTAGCCGATAAAGCATAAGGAATTTTTTTCTCCTTTTTGGTGTTTTGTTATAAGTGGAGGTTGAACATACATGGAGGAGCATTTTCGAAAGGGAGGTCCAAGTTGCGATTTGGACGTCTTTGGAAAACGTCCAAATCCAGGGGTGGGGAAACCCGTATTTTCGAAACAAGATGGACGTCCATCTTTCATTTCAAAAATACTGTCAGGGACGTCCAAATCCTTAAATTTCGCTGTCCCTAGATTTGGACGTCCCTAGGCATGGAAGTTTTTGATTTTCGGCGATTTTCGAAACTAAAGACGTCCATGTCAAAAACGACAAAATGCAAGCCATTTGGTCATGGGAGGAGCCAGCATTTGTAGTGCACTGGTCCCCCTGACATGCCAGGACACCAACTGGGCACTCTAGGGGGCACTGCAGTGGACTTCACAAATTGCTCCCGGGTGCATAGCTCCCTTACCTTGTGTGCTGAGCCCCCCAAAACCCACTACCCCCAACTGTACACCACTACCATAGCCCTAGGGGGTGAAGGGGGGCACCTAGATGTGGGTACAGTGAGTTTCTTGTTGGTTTGGAAGGGCTGGCTGTTTCCTCCACAAATGTAACAGGTAGGGGGGATGGGGCTGGGTCCGCCTGTCTGAAGTTCACTGCACCCACTAAAACTGCTCCAGGGACCTGCATACTGCTGTCATGGACCTGAGTATGACATCTGAGGCTGGCACAAAATATTTTTAAAGATGTTTTTTTGAGGGTGGAAGGGGGTTAGTGAGCACTCAGGGAGTAAGGGGAGGTCATCCCTGATTCTCTCCGGTGGTTATCTGGTCATTTCGGGCACCTTTTTGTGCCTTAGTCGTAAGAAAAACAGGTCCAGATGAAAACGTCCAAGTGCTTGTCAGGGACGTCCTTGTTTTTTTTTCGATTATGGGTCAAGGACGTCCAAGTGTTAGGCATACCCAAGTCCCGCCTTCACTACGCCTCTGACACGCCCCCTGAAACTTTGGCCATCCTTGCGACAGAGTGCAGTTGAAGACGTCCTAAATCGAGCTTCGATTATACCGATTTGGACGTTCCTGGGAGAAGGACGTCCATGTTCCGATTTATGTTGAAAGATGGACGTCCTCTTTCGAAAATGAGCCCAATAATCACTTCAGTAGTAACAAAGGTCCATGAATTGATTGTGAAAATTAATTCTTGTATGTCTTCCCTTAATCAATTTTTAATGTAAGGAAGAGCTGAGGAAAAAAAACTCCTTTTTGCACACAGCCTATTGTGGGTACAGTTGCCTATAGTCTATACCAATATGCCCTCTTCCATGCTGGAAATTCTCGAAACCTGACTACTTTTGTTTTCATGCTCTTTCTTCCTTCCCCTGTACTGCACTGATGCTTTCCAGTTCTCCGTACTACTGTTGTGACAAGTGGCATGAGCCTGTTCAATTAGCCAATGCTATAATTAGAGCATCTCCATCAAAAAAAAATGCAAGTAGACAAGGATTAGTGACACTGAACTTATGAAGAAAAACGTACTCTTAAATCTTAAGCTGTTCATCATTTTCGTTCAGTCAGGAGACTCTTCATGCTTTGTGGAAAGTCCAAGACCATTTTTTAAGTCCACTGAGCACACGTCTGTCACTGTTGAGGAAGCACAAAAACAGATGGTCTTTTGACACCGATCATAAAAAAAAGTGAACGGAAAAACCATTGGAAAATGCAGGATTCTCCATCTGAATACATCCACTGTTTTAGACATACATTCATTGTTTTGGAGATTCCTCGTTTGGCTACGTTTTTAAGAATGTATTTTCAAAAGTGTAGTCAGGAATTGCACCACATGTTTAAAAAAATGAATTATGAGATTTCATATAGCTGGAGGAGGCAGAAGTTGTCTACCAACAAACGTGATAACAATGAAGAGATAAGCAGCAACAAAGAGAGGGCATTCAAAGCACAAAAATAAAGTCCATACCACAAAAGAAGAAATGCCAGGGGCCTTCACAAGCGGGACAAAACTTTTTATTAATGTGTTATACGAGGCGCCTGCATCAGGGGTCATCCAATTAAAATCGTCTGAAATCAGCTCTCCCGCTGATAGCTGAATTCATATTGAGCTAAATTCAAATCCGAGCAAACCATCATGCACAATCTGCATAGAATCGTAGCGTCTTATACACTTCACCATGGGAAAATGCAAGAATCTCCATCTGAATACTTCCACTGTTTTAGACATGCATTCATTGTTTTGGAGATTCCTCATTTGGCTACGTTCTTAAGAACGTATTTTCAAAAGTGTAGTCAGGAATTGTACCACATATTAAAAAAAATAAATAAATTATGAGATTCCATATGGCTGAAGAAGGCAGATGTCCACCAACTAAAGTGGTAACAAAGAAGAGATGACAATCTAGAGGGCCAGTAAACCTCATCTCGGAGGTACATAAGTACATAAGTATTGCCATACTGGGAAAGACCAAAGGTCCATCGAGCCCAGCATCCTGTTTCCAACAGTGGCCAATCCAGGTCACAAATACCCGGCAAGATCCCAAAAATGTACAAAACATTTTATACTGCTTATCCCAGAAATAGTGGATTTCCCCCAAGTCCATTTAATAAAGGTCTATGGACTTTTCCTTTAGGAAGCCGTCCAAACCTTTTTTTAAACTTTGCTAAGCTAACCTCCTTTACCACATTCTCTGGCAACGAATTCCAGAGTTTAATTACACGTTGAGTGAAGAAAGATTTTCTCCGATTCATTTTAAATTTACTACATTGTAGCTTCATCGCATGCCCGCTAGTCCTAGTATTTTTGGAAAGCGTGAACAGGTAGGAAAAGTAATAGAGTTCCTGCTGAAGGAAAAGATAGTAAACTTCTCGCAGTCCAGTAGTTTTGCAAGATTCAAAGTAATATTGTTTTAGCAGAGACAGATTGTACCAAATGAATTAGACTGATTTCTTTCATTGGATGACCGGAGAACTAGATAAAAGGGCATGCACTGGATGTGGCATACTTGGATTTCAGCAAAACCTTTGATACGGATCTTCGTAAGAGACTTTGAAACTGACCAGCTTGGGGATGGGTCCCAAATTGATGAACTGGATGAAAATTGGTTGACTGACATGACATAGTAGTAAATGACATTCAAGTGAATAGTACGATGCTGCAGGAGTTGCCCCTGGGACTGATTCTGTTCAGCATCGTCATGAGTGATATTTCTGAAAATTAGAAAGAGGATATCGTTTATTTTTTCAGATAATATGAAGATCTACAACACAAAGGGAGTTTGCCAAATAAGAAGAGATCTACAAAAACAAAAGGGCTGGTTGAATGCTTGGCGGTTAAGAATTGAAGGAGCAGAGAATGACGCATTTGAGGTGCAAAACCACAAAGGAATTGTTTGCAATATTAGGCGAGAGGTTGATGAACACAGACTGGGAGAGACAGACCTTGGAATGATAATATCTTGTGGAAAAACAATGCAACAAAGTCATGACTAAAGCCAGAAGGGCATGAGTGGTTCACAGTCAGTTTGATACCGACTAACTGATGTTATCGCATCACCCGAACTCTCGTCCATGCTCTCATTACCTCTCGCCTTGACTACTGCAACCTACACCGGCCTCCCACTTAACCATCTATCCCCCCTTCAATCCGTTCAGAACTCTGCTGCACGTCTTATATTCCGCCTGAACCGATATACTCATATCACCCCTCTCCTCAGGTCACTTCACTGGCTTCCGATCAGATACCGCATACAGTTCAAGCTTCTCCTTCTCACCTACAAATGCACTCAGTCTGTAGCCCCTCATTACCTCTCTACCCTCATCTCCCCTTACGTTCCCACCCGAAACCTACTACTACTACTACTTAACATTTCTAGAGCGCTACTAGGGTTACGCAGCGCTGTACAAATTAATAACTAAGGATGGTCCCTGCTCAGAAGAGCTTACAATGTAAAGGAGCTTACAATCCGCTCACAGGACAAATCCCTCCTCTCAGTACCCTTCTCCACCACTGCCAACTCCAGACTCCTCCCATTCTGCCTCGCCTCACCCTATGCTTGGAATAAACTTTCTGAGCCCTTACGCCAAGCCCCCTCCCTACCCATCTTCAAATCCTAGCTCAAAGCCCACCTCTTCAATGTTGCTTTCGGCACCTAACCTTTATACCTTTCAGGAAATCTAGACTGCCCCAATTTGACTGCCCCTACTTGACTGACTGTACATTTGTCCATTAGATTGTAAGCTCTTTGAGCAGGGACTGTCCTTCTATGTTAAATTGTACAGCGCTGCGTAACCCTAGTAGCGCTCTAGAAATGTTAAATAGTAGTAGTAGTAGTGTTTACATACTTGAAGTGTTAATGGCAGAAAATTAATTCTGGTTGCTTATGATTCTGGGGAATGGGAATGTGGGGTTTAAATTGTAAAATACGACTGATTAAAGCTGCGGCCAGTTATTGCCACGTGCCTGTCTTTGTGAATTTTGTTAATGTCAGGAATATCTATGCATGAATCAAGAGAAGTAGTGTAACTGCTTATGTTAAGCATTTATTTACTTATTTATTTGTTGCATTTGTACCCCACATTTTCCCACCTATTTGCAGGCTCAATGTGGCTTACATAGTACCGTCAAAGGCGTTTGCCCAGTCGGTGGATAACAAATACAAAGTTGTATAGTGATCGTATGAGGTATAAGTGGAGGGTCGGAATGGATGAAGATTGCGTGTTGTCCTGTGCGATCATAGTCATTCTGTGTTGGTAGGTGAAGAGGGTTATGTGCGGTCGTTGGGGTAGGCCGTTTTGAAGAGGTTGGTTTTTAGTGATTTCCTGAAGTTCAAGTGGTCGTGGATTGTTTTCACAGCTTTTGGGAGCCCATTCCATAGTTGTGCGCTTAAGTGGGAGAAACCGGCTGCGCAAGTCTTTTGCAATTTGGGTAGTGTAGGTTTAGGTAGGATCTTGATGATCTGACTTTGTTTCTTATTGGTAAATCTATAAGGTCTGTCATGTATCCTGGGACTACGCCGTACATGATTTTGTGGACTAAGGTGCAGATTTTGAAGGTGATCCATTCTTTGATTGGGAGACAATGCAACTTTTCTTGGAGGGGTTTGGCACTTTCAAAGCATGTTTTTCTGATTATCAGCCTGGCTGCTGTATTTTGGGCGGTCTGGAGTTTTTTTATGACGTGCTGATTTTGAAATTCACAGCATGATAACTGAGAACCTTAGCACAGCTTAGTAAATGAGGTCATAAATGATTAAGGGGTCCTTTTACTAAAGTGCTGTGGAAAATGGCCTGCGCTAGTGTAGACACGTGTGTTGGGTGCGCGCAGACCCATTTTTCAGTGACCCTGTAAAAAAGGCCTTTGTTGGGGGCGGGGAACATGAAAATGGACGTGCAGCACAATAAATATTAGTGCACATCCTTTTTGGGTCTGAGACCTTACCGCCACCCATTGACTTAGTGGTAAGGTCTTACACGTTAACCGGGCTGTAATCGTCAGCGGACATACACTGCCGATTACCGCCCGTCTAGTGCCCTGCGTTGGAAAATAAAAAATATTTTCCGGCATGCGTAAAAAATGGAATTACTGCCCGGCCGCATGATAGCTGGGGGGTAGTTCCAAATTGGCACTCGTTGGACACACGTAGGTGCCTATCCTGCTTATTTTCAAAAGAGAAGGGCGCCCATCTTCCGACACAAATCGAGAGATGGGCACCCTTCTCTCTGGTGCAGCCAAATCGGCATAATCAAAAGCCGATGAAGGCGGGATGGGGGCGTGGTTAACACATGGGCGCCCTCGACCAATAATGGAAAAAAGAAGGCCGGCCCTGACGAGCATTTGGTCGACTTTACTTGGTCCATTTATTTTCAGAACCAAGCCTCAAAAAGATGCCCAAACTGACCAGATGACCACCGGAAGGAATCGGGGATGACCTCCCCGTACTCCCCCAGTGGTTACCAACCCCCTGCCACCCCCCCCAAAAAAAAACGTCAAAACATTTTTGCCAGCCTCTATGCCAGCCTGAAATGTCATACCCAGCTCCATGACAGCAGTATGCAGGTCCCTGGAGCAGTTTTAGTGGGTGTAGTGCACTTCAGGTAGGCGGACACAGGCCCATCACCCCCCCCTGTTACACTTGTGGTGGTAAATGGGAGCCCTCCAACCCCCCCCCCCGAAACCCACTGTACCCACATGTACGTGCCCCCCTTCACCCATAAGGGCTATGGTAGAAGTGTACATTTGTGGGGAGTGGGTTTTGGTGGGGGATTTGGAAGGGAAGGGAGCCATGTACTTGGGAGCAATTAATGAAGTCCTCTGTAGTGCCCCCTAGGGTTCCAGGTTGGTGTCCTGGCATGTGAGGGGGACCAGTGCACTACAAATGCTGGCTCCTCCCACGACCAATGGGCTTGCATTTGGCCGGATTTGAGATGGCCGTCCTCGGTTTCCATTATCGGCGAAAACCGAGGCCGGCCATCTCTTAAGTCCAGCGATCTCAACAATTAGATCGACCATCTCTAAGGTTGACCTAAATGTTGAGATTTGGCTGGCCCCGACCATATTATCGAAACGAAAGATTGCCACCAATCTTGTTCGATAGTACGGTTGGCTCCGCCCCTTCCCGGGACCGTCCCCAGAGATGGGCGCCACCGTTCAATAATGGCCCTCTATGCGGCCTAGTAGAAGCATCCCTCATAGTGTAAATACTAGACACTGCTGTAATACAGAGTTCTATAAATACAATACTGCTGTTTCTACGGAGAGTTATGGTGAAGTGAGACTTACATGAAGCGTGTTTCACTAATAATAATAATAAATATTCTTCTCTTTCTATCTCACATTAGAACTTAAATAATTAGTAATTAGCTGCATAGCAAAATTTCTTACCTTTTATAATTCTCCTAATTGCATCCTCCGAAAAAGAACTTTTTCTTTAACATAGTAACATAGTAAATGATGGCAGATAAAGACCTGTACGGTCCAACCAGTCTGCCCAACAAGATAAACTCATTTTACATGGTATGTGATTCTTTATATGTATACCCGAGTTTGATTTGTCCTTGCCTTTCTCAGGGCACAGACCGTAGAAGTCTGCCCAGTACTGTTCTTGTACTAAGGTCTGAAGCTAACATCGAAGCCCCTTAAAAATTTACACTCCAGCCCATCCCTAACTATTCAGTCACAATCAGGGCGTAGACCGTAGAAGTCTGCTCAGCTCCCGTTTTGTTTCCAATTACCGGCGTCACCACCCAATCTCCGCTAAGATTCCATGGAACCATTCCTTCTAAACAGGATTCCTTTGTGTTTATCCCATGCATATTTGAATTCCGTTACCGTTATCTCCACCACCTCTCGCGAGAGGGCATTCCACATATCCACCACCCTCTCTGTGAAAAAATATTTCCTGACATCAGTCCTGAGTCTGCCCCCCTTCAACCTCAATTCATGTCCTCTAGTTCTACCGCCTTCCCGTCTCCGGAAAAGCGTTTGCGGATTAATACCTTTCAAATATTTGAACATCTGTATCATGTCACCCCTGTTTCTCCTTTCCTCCAAAGTATACATGTTCAGGTCAGTAAGTCTCTCCTCATACAGTTTGCAACGCAAATCCCATACCATTTTCGTAGCTTTTCTTTGCACCGCTTCCAGTCTTTTTCCATCTTTAGCAAGATACGGCCTCCAAAACTGAACACAATACTCTCAAGTGGGGCCTCACCAACGACTTGTAGAAGGGGCATTAACCAGAAACATGAAAAAAGAAATCTAATAATTTTCTGGTACAGCTTTAAGTTACTCTATGCGTCTTAGCAGAATATCTCATACTGATCTCTCTTCAGAGGAACCAGATGCAGAGATAAATATTTCAGTTAACAAAGCACTCGAAAAGCCATTTGTAATGGCTCACACGGGCTCTCCATGCAGGAAACTGGATTTATCCTGATGCTTTCCTGATAGATTTTGAAATGGATGTCAGCAGTATGTGACAGAACGTCTATCCCCAGGGGAAAGCATAAAACGTAAGGAGAGTAAACAAAGGAGAAAGGAATAAATTCTCTCATGCCACTATTATAATAACCTGACATTGTTAAGGAGAGTCTGTCCTGTGCCACCATATCTCATCCAGCACAGAATTGTAATCTTTTAAATGTGTGCAGAAACAGAGATACCTTCTTACAATGGTTCCTTGCAATTCAGGGGCCCTTCTACTAACCCGCACTAAATGGTTTCCTGTAGTAGTACTAGGCTGTGGCTTTTCTGCACACTGAGACCGCTTTTAGTGTGGCGGTAAAATGGACACATTTTTCTTTTTTTCCCTTAACGGCCATGTGCTAATTTCCCAACAATGCGCATATTTATTAGAAACGCACCCACCTCCACCCATGGTGACGCCCCCTTTTCAACTATGCGACTTAGAATTTATGTATCTTTTTCTTCATGCACAGAAGCCATTGTTGACTGATTTTAAATCTTTAGTTCTTCGTAATTGAAAACTTTTTTCAATAAAAATACTTAAAACTAAAAAAAAATAGAATTTAGGCCCACCACATTACAGAATCACTTAACCAGTTGCGCGTATAAAACTTTAATGCCAATTAGTGCTCATAATTGCTTGTTAGCATCCAATTAACAGCGCTGATTAGCTAGTTAACCTATTACGTTATGCGCATTGTTATAGAATATGCTTTGGTTTGGGGGATTAAGGCGCTGTATATAGAATTCTAAGGAAATCGCTAAAAAGCTTGCGTGTTTGAGTGGAGGTTTCTATGCCTATGATTGCTTTCTGCCCTTACCAACATCTATTTTGTAGACGCTAGGGACTCCTACGTTAATCCAGCGCTAATCAGTTGACACACAGCAGTGCCCCGGTATTAGCCAATAAGTGCAGGGAACACCTACTCTCCGCCTATAAACATCAAACCTGTCTTTAGTGTGGTCTTGGTGCACGCTGATTGGTGAACTACTGGGGGACACCTCAGCCCATCCCATGGCAGTACTTTTTGATATGCGGTGGGCAAACGCTAGTGCATACCACTGCTTACTAAAAGGGCCCCTCATTGTCCAGGCAAAGCTCTTTGGAAATCAGAGTTCATTGTCTCATGTACCAGTGGCTTAGCTACATGGGGCCAGGGGGGCCTGGGCCCCCGTAGATTTGGCCTTCGACCTCCCTGCCGATGACCTTCCCCCACCATCACAGTGGGCTACCTTTGCTGGTGGGGGACCCCAATCCCCGCCAGCCGAGGTCCTCTTCTTCCCGCAAAGGCTTTGTTCTGTTTTTGATGTCCTGTACGAGACTCACAGAAACAGAACGAAGCCTTGTCTGATTCTAGTTAGTCTGTGTGTAATTTAGCTTTGGGTTATTGTTTGTTTCCTAGTCTTGTTCCTTGTTTGTAGGCGGCGGGGGAGGGTTGGCGGCGAAAGGGGGGTTGTCAAAGTTGGTGGTGCTGGTGGCGGCGGCGGCGGGTGGGGGTTGGAAATGGTGGGGGGGGGGGTCGGCGGTGCTGGGGGGGGGGGCTAAAATGTGCCCCCTCACCTCGGGCTCTGGACCCCCCTCCCGCTGAAGTGTGGCTACGCCCCTGTCATGTACTACTACTGATCATTTCTATAGTGCTACTAGATGTACGCAAGGCTGTACACTCATGTAGTCTTTGCATTTTAATTGCTGCCAATAAAGAGTATTTGACTCACACAGTTCCATCAGTTGCCCCTATGTAAATCACTCTAGCAGCAAGAGGTATCTCATAGCCATACAAGCTTCATCACCTATACTGCTAGCTGTGATTGCCACCCTTGTTTCTTTGTAAACCTGCCCAGGGTATTAGGAATATGTCCTGGCCATCATTACAGAATATGACTTCATCAGATGTCCTTAGCTGGGAAGTTTAGGCAAGCGAACTTGCGGTCTCTGTTTGACATCATCTGACGTGGAGGCCACACATGTGACTATTTTTAGTCAATATGATAAAGACAGATACCCCCGGATTCTATAAATGTAGGCGCCCAGATCTGCATGCACTCTAATTAGATAGCAAGCCATTAACAATCAATTATTGATGTTAATTAGAAGTTGGGCATGGATCTGCCTATGCACTACTCTATAACACTATCCCCCAGATTCTATATATGGCACCTAGATTTACACGCATAAATTGGCAGACTTAGCCAATTTCCGTGCGTAACCTAATTGAGTATCGAGCCAATCAGTGCTGATAATTGAATCTTAATAATTATCAGCAGTAATTGGGATTTATGCACACTACTTGCCATAGGAGCCAACCTTTCAAAATGATTGGAGGTGCTGAAATTTTTTTTTTACAGCTGGTGCATTCCCCCCTCCCCCTCCCTCTCCCCGTCCGCCCTCCCTATCCCCCATCCCTCTGAGTTCCAGGCCTCCATCCCAGTTCCAGGCCCCCCCTCCCTCCCCTCTCTCTCTCCTTTCCATACCTCCCTCCCTTCAAGTTCAGGCCCCCCTCCCTTTGAGTTCCAGGGTCCCCCTCCCTCCAAGTTCCAAGGTCCCCCCCCGAGTCCCCCTCCCTCCCTCTGCATTCCATTGTCCCCCTCCTTCCCTCCGAGTTCCAGGGCCCCCTTCTCCTCCCTCCCTCCCTCCGAGTTCCGGGCCCCCTCCCTCCAAATTTTAAAAGTCATCTTACCTCATGGGGATTACGGCGACAGCAGCAGTGAAAAGCGTGCAGGCTCGCCGCTTCAGCCTTCCCTTCTCTCAGCTCTGGTCCCGCCCTTGCGGAAACAGGAAACTATCTTCCCTTACCACAAACCAACTCAGGAGGGCAGGGTGGGACAAAATCCCTGGCAATGAAATAAACCTGCCGCCACCCTTCTTCCCAAAACAAAAAATCCTTCCCGTTCCCAGGAACATTCCAAACCTAAATGCAGCCCTACCCCCACAAAAGTTCCTATCCATTCCTTGAATTCTCTACCTTTTTCCCAATCGCCCAATTCCTTTCCTTCCTATATTAACCCGCCCTGTCCCCTCCAACAATACCCAATAATACACCCACCCCTTTTTCTTTCATGGGAGGCTCAGTCAATGTCAACCCCTCTGCCCCCAGGAGCAAAAGGTTTCCTTAAATATGGAAATTACCTCACATTAACAGCATGGGCCAGTGTTATTGGGAACTAACAATGAAGACAATGATGATAAATCATGCATGCACATATTAATTGAGGAAACGGGCAGGGATACTGGCCCACAATTTAAAATATAAAAATGTTAATTTTATAGTTTTTCAAGTGGCTACTAGGCATGTGGGGAGGTGGCCAACATGTGCTGTGTGAAAGAAGCATTGTAAAAATGCAGTTTAAAGTTGTTTTATTCGAAAGCTAGTCATATTTTCAACTGGGGACTACGTAGAGTTGAAAATATTACTTCAGGACAGACGACTTCATTCAAGCTAAGTATTTAATCCTGGAATGTTTGAGCCAAGTACTCTTTTGATGTGATACCCTAAGTTAGTGGGTTTTGGGTTTTGCACGTTTTGCATGTTCTGAAATTGATTTATTATTGAAGAATTTGTTGTGCAATGATTTTTGAACATAAGGGAAGGTTTTTTCAGCCAGTGACAAGGAAAAGATCATATCGCTCGCCTTTAGCTCTATAGACCTAAAAAAGAAAGTTGGTCTGGAGCTCTTTGAGGCTTTTTCCTTCCCTTTCACATTACGTGCTTTATTTTCACAATTAATGGGTCAAGTTTGGTTTTTGTACTGAAGAATTTTGATTTGATTGATTCCACATCTGCCTGAGTTATTTTGTCATGCGCTAATTTCCCCATTACCATGCGTCCGTTACTACTGGGAGCCGTTAATGCCACCTATTTAGCAGGTGGTAAGGGATCCCATGCTAATCGAGTAGCACATGACCCGGTTAGCGCAGGCATGCCTACTCTGTGCTATACAAACTAACTCCAACGTGAATTTATTAGTGTTGAATTGGTATGACAGAGAAAAGCCCTCAGAAACCGCTGGCAAACTGCCTGCGGTTTAGTGCGTGGTTATATATTGCTCAAATTATAACTCACACAGCGTTTCTATCACTGGGCAAAAAACTCTGTCAACCCTGGGCTAAATTATTATTATTGAGGCTTTTTTAAAAAATAATTTAGCCCAGGGTTGACAGAGTTTTTTGCCCAGTGATAGAAACGCTGTGTGAGTTATAATTTGAGCAATATATAACCACGCACTAAACCGCAGGCAGTTTGCCAGTGGTTTCTGAGGGCTTTTCTCTGTCATACCAATTCAACACTAATAAATTCACATTGGAGTTAGTTTGTATAGTATTGGTTTACATGGTTTTGCTCCAACGACACTGCATGCCTACTCTGTGCCCCAGACACATCTCCTGCGCTGGAAAATAACAAGTATTGTTATTGGGAAGCAAAACCGGTGCTGGGCAGACTTTTACGGTCTACGCCCTGATCGTGACTTAATAGATGAGGATGGGCTGGAGTGTAAATTTCAAGGGGCTTCGACGTTAGCTTCAGAACGTTTAGTACAAGAAGAGTGCTGGACAGACTTATACGGTCTGTGCCCTGAGAATGGCAAGGACAAATCCCTGGATGGGGACTTTTTGCGAGGACGTCCTCGTCAAAACTTGGACGTACCTTTCGAAAATGCCCCTCCACATGTTTTTCCTTCCTTTGCAGCACTTTGCATTTGACTTGACATTTCTTATGCTGTGTTTTACTATTTTTAGTCAGTTCCTCTTTCCATTTTCTGAAGGATTTTCTTTTAGCTCTAATAGCGTCCTTTACCTCAATTTTTAACCATGCTGGCTGTCATTTGGTCTTCATGGATTAATTATAGAATTCTATCATTTACACGCATCACATTCTATCATACATGCTAACTTATAGGCTCTGGCATTTATACCAGCTATATTTTATTTCTGTATTTATTTATTATGATTTATTTACCACCTTTTTGAAGGAATTCACTCAAGGCGGTGTACAGCAGGAATAAGTCAGGCATAAGCAATAGACAATTACAGCAGTAAAAATATTCAAACAACAATACAAAGTGTGGCATAGTATGCTACATTACAGTGCCTACACAATACACAATAAAACATTTTATTAGCTAGCATGGGGTGTAAGAAAAGGTGGAACATATAGATAGATAAAACAGAGTAACAGAACTAAGAAAATAAGGGACTGATGTTAATGCACAGATGTTGTTGGCCATGTAGTCTAGTACTCTATAAAGAAAAGTAGACACCTAATATTCTTTACAGAATAGGCTTAAAATAGGCAACATAA
Organism: Microcaecilia unicolor; assembly: GCF_901765095.1. Taxonomy (NCBI): domain Eukaryota; kingdom Metazoa; phylum Chordata; class Amphibia; order Gymnophiona; family Siphonopidae; genus Microcaecilia; species Microcaecilia unicolor. Next base: position 292,335,340 of record NC_044037.1, read on the forward strand.
CCCGTGCCTAATGGGTGTGTTATTAAAGAATGACCCTCTACATACCTGTTGGATTAGACATGGCGTTAACCTAACCCAGAATGTACTCTAGTACTCTATAAAGAAAAGTAGACACCTAATATTCTTTACAGAATAGGCTTAAAATAGGCAACATAACCGGTGCCTAATGGGTGTCTTTTTAAAGAATGACCCTCTACATACCTGTTGGATTAGACATGGCGTTAACCTAACCCAGAATGTACTCTAGTACTCTATAAAGAAAAGTAGACACCTAATATTCTTTACAGAATAGGCTTAAAATAGGCAACATAACCGGTGCCTAATGGGTGTCTTTTTAAAGAATGACCCTCTACATACCTGTTGGATTAGACATGGCGTTAACCTAACCCAGAATGTATTCTAGTACTCTATAAAGAAAAGTAGACACCTAATATTCTTTACAGAATAGGCTTAAAATAGGCAACATAACCAGTGCCTAATGGGTGTCTTTTTAAAGAATGACCCTCTACATACCTGTTGGATTAGACATGGCGTTAACCTAACCCAGAATGTATTCTAGTACTCTATAAAGAAAAGTAGACACCTAATATTCTTTACAGAATAGACTTAAAATAGGCAACATAACCCGTGCCTAATGGGTGTCTTTTTAAAGAATGACCCTCTACATACCTGTTGGATTAGACATGGCGTTAACCTAACCCACAATGTACTCTAATACTCTATAAAGAAAAGTAGACACCTAATATTCTTTACAGAATAGACTTAAAATAGGCAACATAACCCGTGCCTAATGGGTGTGTTATTAAAGAATGACCCTCTACATACCTGTTGGATTAGACATGGCGTTAACCTAACCCAGAATGTACTCTAATACTCTATAAAGAAAAGTAGACACCTAATATTCTTTACAGAATAGGCTTAAAATAGGCAACATAACCCGTGCCTAATGGGTGTCTTTTTAAAGAATGACCCTCTACATACCTGTTGGATTAGACATGGCGTTAACCTAACCCAGAATGTACTCTAGTACTCTATAAAGAAAAGTAGACACCTAATATTCTTTACAGAATAGACTTAAAATAGGCAACATAACCCGTGCCTAATGGGTGTCTTTTTAAAGAATGACCCTCTACATACCTGTTGGATTAGACATGGCGTTAACCTAACCCACAATGTACTCTAATACTCTATAAAGAAAAGTAGACACCTAATATTCTTTACAGAATAGACTTAAATAGGCAACATAACCCGTGCCTAATGGGTGTGTTATTAAAGAATGACCCTCTACATACCTGTTGGATTAGACATGGCGTTAACCTAACCCAGAATGTACTCTAATACTCTATAAAGAAAAGTAGACACCTAATATTCTTTACAGAATAGGCTTAAAATAGGCAACATAACCCGTGCCTAATGGGTGTCTTTTTAAAGAATGACCCTCTACATACCTGTTGGATTAGACATGGCGTTAACCTAACCCACAATCCACCTTATAATTGAAAGAGAAAAACGCCTAGATTTCGACCCAAATCGGGAGATAGACGTTTATTTCACAAAAACGAATAAATTGGTATAATGGAAAGCCGATTTTGGACGTTTTCAACTGCACTCCATCGCGGAAGCGTACAAAGTTGACGGGGGTGTGTCGGAGGCGTGGCGAAGGTGGAACTGGGGCGTGGTTATCGGCCGAGGAGAGATGGGCGCCTTTCGCCGATAATGGAAAAAAAGTATGCGTTTGTAGCTAGAATTTAGGGCACTTTTCCTGGACCCTGTTTTTTCACGAATAAGGCCCCAAAAAGTGCCCTAAATGACCAGATTACCCCCAGAGGGAATCTGGGATGACCTCCCCTGACTCCCCCAGTGGTCACTAACCCCCTCCCACCACAAAAAATGATGTTTCACAACTTTTTATTTTCACCCTCAAATGTCATACCCACCTCCCTGGCAGCAGTATGCAGGTCCGTGGAGCAGTTAGGGGGTGCAGTGGACTTCAGGCAGGTGGACCCAGGCCCACCCTCCCCCCCTACCTTACAATTGTGCTGCTTAATGCTTAGTTGTCCAACCCCCCCAAACCCACTGTACCCACATGTAGGTGCCCCCCTTCACCCCTTAGGGCTATAGTAATGGTGTAGACTTGTGGGCAGTGGGTTTTGAGGGGGATTTGGGGGGCTCAACACACAAGGGAAGGGTGCTATGCACCTGGGAGCTCTTTTACCTTTTTTTTTGTTTTTGTAAAAGTGCCCCCTAGGGTGCCCGGTTGGTGTCCTGGCATGTGAGGGGGACCAGTGCACTACGAATCCTGGCCCCTCCCACGAACAAATGCCTTGGATTTATTCGTTTTTGAGCTGGGCGCTTTCATTTTCCATTATCACTGAAAAACAAAAAGGCCCAGCTCGCGAATTGTCGAATAAAACATGGACGTCTATTTTTTTTCGAAAATACGGTTTGGTCCGCCCCTTCACGGACCCGTTCTCGGAGATAAATGCCCATGGAGATAGACGTTTTCGTTCAATTATGCCCCTCCACGTACTCTAATACTCTATAAAGAAAAGTAGACACCTAATATTCTTTACAGAATAGACTTAAAATAGGCAACATAACCAGTGCCTAATGGGTGTCTTTTTAAAGAATGACCCTCTACATACATGTTGGATTAGACATGGCGTTAACCTAACCCAGAATGTACTCTAGTACTCTATAAAGAAAAGTAGACACCTAATATTCTTTACAGAGTAGGCTTAAAATAGGCAACATAACCCGTGCCTAATGGGTGTCTTTTTAAAGAATGACCCTCTACATACCTGTTGGATTAGACATGGCGTTAACCTAACCCAGAATGTACTCTAGTACTCTATAAAGAAAAGTAGACACCTAATATTCTTTACAGAATAGGCTTAAAATAGGCAACATAACCCGTGCCTAATGGGTGTGTTATTAAAGAATGACCCTCTACATACCTGTTGGATTAGACATGACGTTAACCTAACCCAGAATGTTAAGTAATTTAATTTTTATCTTAGCTTCTCTGGGCAGGCTGTTTCAGAGATGAGAAGCCGTTATTGAGTTACTGAGAATCACTAATGAAATTTCAGAGGTTGAATTAAGGTTTTGGTTAGGACTTTTAAAATAAGGTTTTATATAAATCGAATCTCTCTTTCAGCTTACTCGAGAGTATGAGCCATTATACTTTGCCCATAGGTACAGTACATTTTATTACCGGCTAAAGTTTAATTGCATTCTGAAGTTGATAGTTCCTTGCCTTGTACTTCATAAATAAAGTTTGAAAAGGTGAAGTTGCTGGACAGACTTGAAAAGAAAAGCAAACATTAACATAATTCATTCCTGGGTAGAAGGAAAAGTTGCTAGAGGACACAATTACTTATTCAGAGAGGATACGTACCGAAAGAAATGGAGCAAAGATGAGATTTCTCACAGGGTAGTCAGACTCTAGTGATATCAGAAGCTACTGTTGTTTCAAGACAAATCAATATGTGTATTCAAAATGAAAGTCAATAAGTTTCCAGGGGCAGTATCATCCCTGCTAGTTTGCACAAGGATGAATGTGATTGATCCTTCTGCCTTTTCCTTCCCATATAACTATGCCCTTCTTTTACTTAATCACAAAGTTATATCAATATGTTAACTGTACGATAGTAAACGTGAACGTTGCACAGTGAATTTAAACAACTTCTACATTATCTGTAACTGAGCAAGGATAGGGAGATGTGGAAGATGGTGGCTGACTGATCTGACATGCCTGATCTCTCTCATTTATCAATGATGCTCAGCTTTTTCTCGTTAGTCTTCCTTGATTAACACAACACAATCATCTATGTTCTCCTGTTTGCAGTGTGGAGGTCTCTGAGGCAACAAATATGTCAGACTTGGAGGAAACAGCTGTTGTCTACTTTTTTTTTTTTTTTTTGCATCCTGAGTCCTCTGCAGCCTGCCAAGATTTTCACATATAAGAATAGCCATACTGGGTCAGACCGATGGTCCACCTAGCCCAGTTTTCTGCTTCCAACAGGGTCAATCCAGGTTGCAAGAATAGTCTCAAATAGTAGCAACATTCCATGCTACCAATCCAAGGGCAAGAAGTGGCTTCCCCCATGTCTATCTCAATAGCAGACTATGGACTTTTCCTCCAGGAATTTGTCCAAACCTTTTTTAAACCATGATATGCTAACCACAATAACCACATCCTCTGGCAACAAGTTCCAGATCTTAACTATTTGTTGAGTAAAAAAAAAAATTCCTCCTATTTGTTTTAAAAATAATTGGGTAGGTAGTCCACCTTGGTGGATGAACACCAAATCCCATGGAGTACAAGCACACACAGAGAAGTGGGAACTGGACCAATGACTCCAGGAGAACGTGGCAGTGGTAATGTTCAGTGAATAAACTTTGATGTAGACTCGACACAGTACTGTTTTGGCCACAGGCCTGCCTCAGGAGTATTTGATGGTCTGATGTACGGATCTATAATCCAAATGTAAAAGGGTCTTGCAAAAGTCCTGAAGTGATCAAAAATCACTGTAAAGCGCTGTGTCTCTCTTCTTACGTCAGTAGAAAAGCAAAAAAACAAAATTAACATGTAACTTCACAGAGTGTCCACTAGTCTTTGTATTTTTTTAAAAGATCTAAAACTTGATTCACTTTTAACCATTCAGGAATTTGTAGACCTCTATCATTGGTAGGTTCCCTGGTGGTATCTCAGTCTCACGGTGAAATTGACCATGGATGTTTGGAGGGGGAAGTTGCATGAATGCAGTGGACCTACTGCCTTGGTTACCTATGTGATTGCAGCAAGAGCCCCCAGTGCTGTGAACCACAAGTAACTAATATAGGAAGCAGCTAAAAATGGCTTCCTCATCATCATATCAGACCAGTCCAGACTAATGGGTTATGTCCGTCTACCAACAGAAAGCAACAGAGAAAATTAGTTCAAAGTAATTCACCCCATAGAGGTATTGTGCAGCCTGGAATGTTCAGTGTTTTTCTCCGTCTCCAAGTGGATGGTTGATGGAATCTGCAGCTCTTCAGTGGTGTCTCTCAGCCAACTCCTACCTCGATTCCCTCGGAGTGTCAGTAGAGTAGGGGGTTTCCTCTCAGAGGATTTTTAGCTGCTGTACTTTACTGCAGCTATAAATGCAGCTTGGGTGCCTTCCGGTGATGCTGGTCCCCCCCCCCCCACACACACACACACTCTTCAGCGGTTAATGAGGAGTTTCTTCTGTTTTGTGTGTGAGTTGAATTGCTAATGTGTCAACGTGCATCATGTTTCAGGGAACGTTCTCTACCTGCAAGTAGAGGAGTGGCCTAATGGTTACTGTAGTCTGCTTTGATCCTGAGTTCAATTCCCACTGCAGCTCCTTGTGACCTTGGGCAAGTCACTTAACCCTCCATTGTCCCAGGTACAAAAACTTAGATGATGAGCCTTCTAGGGACAGAGAAAGTACCTGCATATAGTATGTACAGCATTACGTCCAGTAGTGCTATAGAAATGCTTAGTAGTGTTAGAGCTCCAACAGTTGTGGCATAGGGTGGGTGTCAACTCGTTCTTCATGTGAGTTATCTGAGGTTCTCAGTTCCTTCCCGCATTTATTTTCTGGTTGTCAAGGCTTCAGCCTGTGGAACTTGCTGCCCTTTTGGGTAACGTATGTTATTCCTGACTGTGGCTGCTATGGCACTTTCATGTCTCCTGAGCCTTGGGTGTTGTGTCCCAGATGTTCAAGTGCTCCTTTGGGTCTGACTCTCCCTGGATGATATGTGGTGTCTGGCCCCCACTTTTTTCCTGTGTGTTTTTTTTCAGTGGTATTTCACTTTATAGGCTCTTTATTGCCTCAGGCCTATGTCGCCAGATTCTTCTCAGAGCTAGCACATTCTGGCACTCAGTGATTTGGGACTCCTGGGCTAGGCTATCATTTATTCCCGCCTATGGAGTCTACTCCTTTAGCTTAGCCGGACCTGCTTTCAAGCTTGCTGCCTCCTCTTCTGCACGGTTGCTGAGCCTCTTCTGCTCCTAAGTGTGACCGCTGACGTTTTGAGTGGTATTTTGTTGTGTAGCAATATTTCACAATGTTCAGCTAGGTCAGGTGAGGTCTATTGCTTGCATTGAGTTGTTCCATGGTTAGTCAGAAGCCTGGTAGGCTTCCTGTCACCACCTGTCAGAGTTCTTCACCGGTGGCAGTTTTGGGAGCAGTTTCTGCTTGCAGCCTGTAGTGGGTTTTCTTTCAACCTGATGGTTCCACTCCCTTATCAGGGTGGACACGGCAAGGTGTTCTCTTCGCCATTCAACATGGGACTGTGCTAAAAGAGAAGAGACGCTGGCATCACTTTTATGTTTACTTGGTTATGTGTATATACTGTGGTATTTCTTCTAGCATTAGCTTGTCTATCTATCCTGGAAGATCATCCTGTAGCTTGTGGTAGGTCCTTCCATTGGGGTAGGTCCTCTGGAGTAGCATGTCCTTAGAAGTATTTATTTATTTATTTATTGCATTTGTATCCCACATTATCCCACCTCTTTGCAGGCTCAATGTGGCTTACAATTCATCATGGGTACTGGAAATAGAAGTGAATATACATTAGGTTTACAGAGGGTTTGTGTTACATGGTGGTGAAATACATGACAGTGTTAAAGCAAAAGACAGTATAAGACAATTCTGGAAGTTTTAAAGATTGTACAGTTACACATGTTGATCTTTGTGATATATCTTGTCGAAGAGATAAGTTTTCAGTAGTTTACGGAAACTGGTCAGTTCATAGACCGTTTTCAGGTTACGTTAAGTATTAAGAACTATTCCTACCCTGCCTGCCCTGAGTGGGTTCTAGGCAGTAACAGTCCTCCTTGTAGTTACTTTGTAGGGTTAAGGTGAAATAGTCAAGCCCAGATATCAGTTAGCATTTTTCTAACAGTCAAACTCTACAAAGAATGGAATAGAGGAGTAGCCTAGTGGTTGGTGCAGCGGACCTTGCTCCTGGGGAGTAGCTCCTTGTGACTCTCTGGGCAACTCACTTAACCCACCATTGCCCCAGGTACAAATAAGTACCTGTATATACTATCTAAACTGCTTTGAATGTAGTTGCAGAAACCACAGGAAGGCAATTGATCGAGTCCCATTTCCATTACAATTATGTCATGTAGTAATGAAATCTTTATACAGTTCCATAGGCTCTTAATCTTAATCTTAACCATAAAGCTTATCGTGTACACTAGGAGATTCTTTATCAATATGCAAATGAACTAAAGGGCTGTTCTTAATTTCTAATCTTTTATGCATTAATCTGCTAGCTCCCCAACACCTCCATTTCTTCTTCTCCTGAGGGTTCCTGGAAACTATCACTAATTTCCACCTCTATAGGTCACGTTCCCTCTCATTATCACCAGTCACCTTAGAGTGTATGGGGGGGGGGGGCAGTATGGGGGTTTAAACTGACTCTCCTTCTCCTACTCCAGGTTAATTAGTTCTCTCCTAAAGGCAGGAAATGTTCTAGACAACACAGGTATCTTATTGCCTAGGTAATATTCTGGAACCTCCTTCTTCCCGGGTTTTCATTTTCTGTTTCTTTTTAGCTTGCTAGGGAGTTTTCCTCACTTCTGCTCTTGCTTCCTCTTCACAATACAGAATGTTAATCTAAATTGTAATAAAAGCCGAATAAAAATGAATCTAATTAGAAATCTGATGTGCATAATGGGGGGTTCAATGTGATTACTATAAAAAGAAATACACATTTCAAAAATATTATTATGTAAGATAGTACATATATGTATGTGATAGAACTTTTAAGACATCAAAAGAGAGGGATCCAAAAAGCGCAAAACAGAGAGGAAAAAAGCACAATCAGCCTCAAGAAGGGGAACATGGAATACCGTTATTAAAATGATCCGACACAGCCTATGTTCCAGCTTTTAGCCTGCGTCAGGGGTCTTCCAAGGGAACTGGCTCCTTTGTGTCTCATATAGAACAGTGGAGGATTGTTTAGTGCCTCAGCTTCTTCCACCTGCTCATAAACACAGAATAGTCAATGTCTTGGTTTAGTCCGTGGGGAGTTACGGTGTTCAATCTGAAAATGAACTTCTGTTCTGTCTGTAATAGTATCTTGTCTACATCTTCTTCTCTCCATGATGGGCGTGGTACGGTGAGTTCAGAGCTAGAGCGCAGGCCTTGGGTGTATATGTCTGAGTTTTGTCTGAGGGTAAACAGTTACAAATTTGTTGATCCTAAACTGATATTCAGCAAAACACGCTTCGAAAATGCCAAACCCCTTTGAGAAAAACTGCACTGGCTCCCAATCAAAGAACGGATCATCTTCAAAATCTGCACTCTAGTCCACAAAATCATATATGGCATAGTCCCAGGATACATGACAGACCTCATAGATCTACCAACAAGAAACAGAGTTGGGTCTGTAAGATCATACCTAAACCTACACTACCCAAATTGCAAAGGACTGAAATACAAAACAACCTACGCATCCGGCTTCTCCTACATAAGCGCACAACTATGGAATGGCCTCCCAAAAACTGTGAAAACAATCCATGACCACTTGAACTTCAGGAGATCACTAAAAACCGATCTCTTCAAAAAGGCCTCCCCCATCGACCCTACGTAAACCTCCTCACCCAAAGCACAACATGACTAATGATTGTACTGGACAACACACAACCTTCATCCTTTCGGACCTCCTCATATACGTCATTCGATCACTATACAACTTTGTATTTGTTATCAACCAACTGGGCAAACGCCTTGACGGTACTATGTAAGCTACATTGAGCCTGCAAATAGGTGGGAAAATGTGGGATACAAATGCAACAAATAAATAAATAAACAGTTGGAGGATTTTCTTAAAGCTAGTAAAGATGTTAATGTTATTGTGCAGACTTTTATGTTCACTGTTAGGGCTGGCTTGAGTTGAGTAACTCTGGGGACTGTGTTTATATTTTAAATTTTCCTGTATTATAATTTTCCTTTCATGGATCTCTATTTTCCTTTATTGTGGAGAAATAGATGTATATTTTCGTCCTCAGTACTGAAGTGTATGATTATATTTGCTGTATTTCCTTGCATTTATTTATTTGCTGCATTTGTATCCCACATTTTCCCACCCATTTGCAGGCTCAATGTGGCTTACATTATTCCGTAATGGCAATCGCCATTAACGGGATGAAAAGTTCAGATGTTTATACGATTAAGGTACAAAAATATCAGATGAATTTGGGAATAAGTGAATAAATAATTCAAATCAAGTGTGTGATATCAAGGACAAGGTATAACATACAGTAATAATAACGTGATTAAAGTAACCTAATAATAAGAGTACAGTATTGGTTAGTTCTGGTGTAATTTTGAAGTTAAGTCATTTCTGAAGGATTCATTTCGTAAGTCTCTTTGAACAGACTAGTTTTCAGTATCTTCCGGAAAGTTGTCAGATCGTGCGTTGTTTTTATGACACTCGGTAATGCATTCCATTTTTTCGTGCCGATGTAAGAAAAGCTAGAAGCATGTATTGCTTTATATTTAAGTCCTCTACAGTTGGGATAGTGGAGGTTTAAGAAAGTGTGTGATGAACTTATTGTATTTCTTGCTAGTAGATCTACTAGGTCTGACATATATGATGGGGTCTCTCCATGAATGACTTTATGAACCAAGATGCAGATTTTGAAAGTAATTCGGTCTTTTAATGGTAGCCAATGTAATTTTTTCTAAGGGTGTGGCGCTTTCATATTTTGCTTTTCCGAATACGAGTCTAGCAGCAGTGTTCTGGGTAGTCTGTATCCCAGGTGGATGGTGATATGTATAATTTGAAAATAATATAAACATAAAGTTTAAAAAAAATCCTCAATGGAGAAATCTCAAGGATGTTTTAGTGCAATCAATGGTGTTTAGAAGCATCACACAGTCCAGCAACCTGCCATGTGGCCATTACAGACACAGCAGTTGTTCCATCCCTGACGTGAACACTACAATCAAGACTTCCATTGGCCTACGGGGGTACAGCACATGCCAATTTGGGAATATTGAGCGGAGAATATCTGGCTATCCCCTGTTGAATATGCTGGTTAAGTTCCATTTAACCGGCCAGGTGCTGTTTCTGGCCAGTTAAATGGTTTTGAATATCAGGGGGTAAATAATTCAGGGGCATTTTTACAAAGCCACGGGAGGGCTTTCATGTGTACAAGATATAACAATTTGGAACTACTGCCCGACTAGCGTATGAGCCGGTCGGTAATTCTGAATTTGGTGCACACCAAATCCCGTGGTAAAAAATCATTTTCTATTTCCTACCGCGGGCCGCTTACTCGGCGGTAAACAGCAGTTGGCGTGCGTTGCATGCTTACCGCACGGGTAGCGCATATGACCTTACTGCTAGGTCAATGGGTGGCAGTAAGGTCTCAGGCAAAAAATGAATGCGGGCTGGTTTCAATTTTAGCACACGCCCATTTTCCGGCCCCTTAAAAACGACCCTTTTTCGTAGATGCGTTAGAAAATGGCCCAGCACATGCCCAAAAAAGGCCACTTTTTACCGTAGCTTAGAGGGGAATAATCGAACCGCGCCGGCAAAATAGATTGCAAGTGATCTATTTTGGCGGCGTCGCAAACAGCTGGCTGGAACCATATTATCGAAAAAGGTGGGCCATCTTTTGTTTCGATAATACAGTTTGGACCGGCCAAATGCCAGAGTTCGCCGGGTTTGAGATGGCCGTTTTTGTTTTTCAGTGATTATGGAAACTAAAAGCGGCCATCTCAACCCCGGCTAAATCCAAGGCATTTGGTTGTGGGAGGAGCCAGCATTTGTAGTGCATTGGTCCCCCTGACATGCCAGGACACCAACCGGGCACCCTAGGGGGCACTTCTAAAAATTAAAAAAAATATATACAAATAGCTCCCAGGTGCATAGCTCCCTTACCTTGGATGCTGAGCCCCCCAAATCCCCCCAGAACCCACTGCTCACAACTCTACACCATTACTATAGCCCTTATGGGTGAAGGGGGGCACCTACATGTGGGTACAGTGGGTTTTGGGGGGGTTTGGAGGGCTCAACACAAGTGTAACAGGTAGGGGGGGATGGGCCTGGGTCCACCTGCCTGAAGTCCACTGCAACCAACAAAAACTGTTCCAGGGACCTGCATACTGCTGTCAGGGAGCTGGGTATGACATTTGAGGCTGGCATACAGGCTGGCAAAAAAGGTTTTTATTTTTATTTTTTTAGTGTGGGAGGGGGTTGGTGACCACTGGGGGAGTACGGGGAGGTCATCCGGTGAGTTGGGGCACCTTTTTGAGGCTTGGTCGTGTAAATAAAAGGACCAAGTAAAACCGGCGAAATACTCATTAACGCCGCTTTTGTTTTTTCCATTATGCGCTGAAGCCGGCCATTTGTTAGCCATGCCCATGCCCCGCCTTCACCACACCGCCGACACACCCCCTTGAACTTTCGCCAGCGCGGCGATGGTGTCAAAAAATGGGATTTCGATTATATCGATTTGGCCGCGTTAGAGAGATCGCCGGCGATCTCCCGATTTGTGTCAGAAGATCACCGGCAATCTCTTTCGAAAATAAGCCTGTTAGTGAAAGCACCCCTCATTTTTTATAGGGTGAATATGATACTACTCTTTCAAAGTAAGACAGTTTTTTTCTAATTTACGTTTGCAATATTAAAGTATAGAAACCTCAGGGTCCTTTTACTAAGGCGTGCTGAAAAATGGCTTGCGGTTGTGTAGGCGCAGGTTTTGTGCGCGCACCAATCCATTTCTCAGTGCGCCTGTAAAAAAAAAGGCCTTTTCTTTTTTTGCCGAAAATGGACATGCGGCAAAATCAAAATTGCTGCGCATCCATTTTGGGTCTGCGACCTTACCCCCAGCCATTGACCTAGCGGTAAACACTCGCGTGGTAACCGGGCGGTAATGACCTATGTACGCCAAACGCCACTTGGTGCATGCCTGTTAGGCATGACTGAAAATAAAAAAAATATTTTCCAGACGCGCGTATCGGACACGCACCAAAAATGAAGTTACCGCAAGAGCCATGCGGTAGTCGGGCGGTAACTCCATTTTGGCATGCGTTGGGCGCGCGTAGATGCTTAATGAAGCTTAGTAAAAGGACCCTCCCCCCCCAGATAGTTGAGATATTAGCAAGTGCCTTTTAAATCCATCTAGACATTTTAGAAATAAGCTATTTCCAAGTACTTTACAGTTTATTAAAAATACAGCCAAGGAAGACAGACAGAACAAAAATCAAGGAATAATTGAAACTGCATAAGTAAATGTTGTGGAAAAAATTGTCAGTAAAGTCTTTTTCTCTTGACATTGTGAGTCTCTATCCAGAGGCATCAAAAAAGCCACAGCTGTGAAAAAGGCTACCCTGTGCTTGAGAGAGTTAATGGCTGATGTTCCCAATTGCTGGTATGAAAGTGAACAGATGTCTACATGTCTCTGTTAAATTAATCAGCTGTTCTCACACTAGGAGGTGCCAGATCCATGTGTTTTATTTACAGCCACAGTTGTATATTTTTAAGGACATAGTTCTCCAGATGTGCTGTGCAAAATTGTGGAGCATCTGGCCACACCACTAGTGTTTCTTGAATGTGGCTGCTCCATTAACAAGGGTTGAGTATGGAAGTTGGTGACTTGCATCATTTCTAGTTGAGAATAACATTATAAAAATGTTTCTGTGCCAAATTAAGCACCAAGGGGGGGGTTCTTACTCCCAAGGCCACATAACCTTAGTGAATTCAACCATGAAGATATAAGTTAAAATGAAAGTGAGTTGCTGAAAACAACAAAAAGTAAGTTATGAAATCTCATCTTGCAGATAAGTAAATTTTACCTTTGCATCGTGACTCAAAGAGACAGTACCTGTGTACTTTGATTTTAAAACCTGACTTTTGTACCTAATTTTTGTCCAGCAGAATTAATAAAGAACATAAGGGGTCCTTTTACTAAAATGTGCTGAAAAATAGCTTGAGTTAGTGTAGGTGCGGGTTTTGGGCGTGCACCGATCCATTTTTAAAAATTTTTGCCGAAAATGCACGTGCGGCAAAATGAAAATTGTCATGTGCCCATTTTGGGTCTGCAGCCTTACTGCCACCCATTGACCTAGCGGAAAAGTCTCATGTGGTAACCGGGCGGTAATGACCTACGCGCGTCAAATGCCACTTGGCATGTGTTGATACGCGCATCTGAAAATAAAAAATAATTTTTCAGCCGCTCGTATCGGACTTGCACCAAAAATGAAATTACCACAAGAGCCACGTGATAGACGGGCGGTAATTCTATTTTGGCGCACATTGGGTGTGCGTGGACACTTACGCGGCTTAGTAAAAGAGCCCCTAAAATCTGTAGACGTGAAAATGCAGACTCCGTGTGTTATTTTCCGATTTGATCCACAGCATGCACCTGAAAATGCCTTCCCTAAACACAACTTTATAGACAGCACCCATGCTGTTAATCAGATTTAGGGTGAGTAGTTTGTAGACAGCCTGTTTACATAAGAAAATCACTATTTACCAGCATAAATAACTTTTGAAAATTGTCTTCTTTTTCAAGTAATAGAAGCTTGTTTCAATTTCCTTTCCAGCATCCATTTTCTGTGATATAAGTACATAAGCATCACCCTGCTGGGACAGACCAAGGGTCCATCGAGCCCAGCACCCTGTCACCAACAGCGGTCAAAGAACAAGCAATTTGTCCCACCCATCCTAGAAATACTGTATTATTCCCTCGTCCATTCAACAACATTCTATGGCTTTTTCCTCCAGGAAGCCGTCCAACCCTTTTTTGAAGTCCGCTAAGTTGACCGCCTTAACCACCTTTTCCGGCAGCGAATTCCAGAGTTTAACTACGCGCTGAGTGAAGAAAAATTTCCTTTGATTCGTTTTAAATTTACCAGGGTCCTCTTAGGAACATTTAACTTTTCGTTATGGCACAAATGTCACATATACTTTACTCATGACAGTTATCTATTGGGATGCGTAGTTCAGAGACAGCATTTTTACTTGCAGGGTATACTGAGATTTGACCTTGGAGTAGCCTAATGGTTAGTGCAATGGCCTGGGAACCAGGTTCGATTCCCACCAAGTCTCTTAACCCTCCATTACCCCAGGTACAAAAGAATTACCTGTATATAATGTTTAAAGCACTTTAATTGTAACCACAGAAAGCAGTATATCAAATCCCATCCCCCCTTCCCTTTCTATCTTTGGAATGTCCATATAGCAGGCAAATGGGACTTGATATACCATCTTTCTGTGGTTTTTGCAACTACATTCAAAGCGGTTTACGTAGTATATACAGGTAGTTATTTGTACCTGGGGCAAAGGAGGGTTAAGTGACTTGCCCAGAGTCACAGGGATCTGTGACTCTGGGCAACACAGCAAAACCAAAGCTCGTAATGGATACTATATAACCTTTCCTCTCCTCGATCCCCACTATTCCTAAAACACAGGTACCCTTTATTCGACCACAATATCACCTTGTATTTGTTTCTTTACCGGACTTGGCGAATGCCTTTATGGTACTATGTAAGCCACACTGAGCCTGCAAATAGGTGGGAAAATGTAATAAATAAATAAAAATCTGTAGTGGAAGTTTTTTTTTGTTACATTTGTACCCCGCACTTTCCCACTCATGGCAGGCTCAATGCAGGTTACATATTATATACAGGTACTAATTTGTACCTGGGGCAATGGAGGGTTAAGTGACTTGCTCAGAGTCACAAGGAGCTGCCTGTGCCCAAAGTGGGAATCAAACTCAGTTCCTCAGGACCAAAGTCCACCACCCTAACCACTAGGCCAGTCCTCCACTGTTGCTACTATTTCAGATTCTACATGGAATGTTGCTATTCCACTAGCAACATTCCATGTAGAAGTCGGCCCTTGCAGATCACCAATGTGGCTGCGCAGGCTTCTGTGAGTCTGACGTCCTGCACGTACAGACTCACAGAAACAGAAGCCTGCGCAGCCTTCTACATGGAATGTTGCTAGTGGAATAGCAACATTTCATGTAGAATCTCCAATAGTATCTATTTTATTTTTGTTATATGTGTACCCTGCGCTTTCCCACTCATGGCAGGCTCAATGCGGCTTACATGGGGCAATGGAGGGTTAAGTGACTTGCCCAGAGTCACAAGGAACTGCCTGTGTCTGCAGTGGGAATCGAGCCCAGTTCCCCAGGACCAAAGTCCACCACCCTAACCACTAGGCCACTCCTCCACTTAGTTAAGTTGAGCCCAGTTCCCCAGGATCAAGGTCTACTGCACTGGCCACTAGGTTGTTACTCCACTCCAGGCTTTCTGCCCCCCAAGTAGAGTTTTATGTGTATTATATTATGTTGTACTACATATTCCTCAGGGTTTATAATATGAAGCTTCAAAGACGTACACTGTAGAAAAATGGCAGGAAATATCTTTTCACAAAACAGGTAGTTGAAGCAAGATGTTGCCTCTTGGGATGGGTAGTAGCAGACTGAACATTAATGGTGGTTAAGACAACATGAGATAAGCACTAAGGATCCTCAGTTGATAAAATTATTAACAAATGAAATTATGCCCTAAATGTATGTGTTTAAGGGGGTCTTTTACTAAAGCTTAGCTCGAGTTATCTGCAGCAGGGCCCAGTTTATTCCTATGAGTCCTGCTGCAGATAACTTGAGCTAAGCTTTAGTAAAAGACCTTCAAAGTGTTCATGGGCTTTGGGGTTGCCAGAATCTGTAGCAGTGTAGTAAAAATGAATGGTTTGAAGTAAAAAAAAACACATGCATCCACACGGCTGGCTTTTTCTGGTGGGCTTCTGTGGTTGAATCGTGGAGCAGCCATGTCTGACAGGCTACAAGTTCTATAATAACAAGAAGTCTTAGCAGAAACATAAGTAACATAGTAAATGACGGCAGATAAAGACCTGAACGGTCCATCCAGTCTGCCCAACAAGTTGAACTCATTTTACATGGTATGTGATACCCGAGTTTGATTTGTCCTTGCCTTTCTCAGGGCACAGACCATAGAAGTCTGCCCTGCACCGGTTTTATTCTCCAAATACCGGCATCGCCATCCAATGTCCGCTAAGATTCCATAGATCCATTCCTTCTAAACAGGATTCCTTTGTGTTTATCCCACGCATGTTTGAATTCCATTACCGTTTTCATCTCCACCACCTCCAGCGGGAGGCCATTCCATGTATCCACCACCCTTTCTGTGAAAAAATACTTCCTGACATTACTCCTGAGTCTGCCCCCTTCAACCTCAATTCATTTCCTCTAGTTCTACCACCTTCCCGTCTCCAGAAAAGGTTCGTATGTGGATTAATACTTTTCAAATATTTGAACATCTGTATCATGTCACCCCTGTTTCTCCTTTCCTCCAAGGTATACATGTTCAGGTTGGCAAGTCTCTCCTCGAACGGTTTGCAACGCAAATCCCATACCATTTCTGTGACTTTTCTTTGCACTGCTTCCAGTCTTTTTACATCTTTAGCCAGATATGGCCTCCAAAACTCAACACAATACTCCAAGAGGGGCATCAACACCTCCTTTCTTCTGCTGGTTATACCCCTCTCTTGCTGGCTCTCTCAGATAGGCTTATGTATAGGATCAAGGAGGATGAATATTTGCATGATGGTCACTATAGGGTTTTTTTTTACAAAGTGGCAGTAAGCCCAACACAGACTCGCCACTCGCTAATCCAGAACTACTGCTGACCCAACATGGCCACCGGTGCTAGTTCTGACTGGAGCGCGAATGATAAGTACTCCCTGCCGCATGGCCACACGGTAAGGATTATCTTACCATGTGGCTATTTTGGGGGGGGGGGGGCATTTCCCCAGCTGCGGTAAAAAGGGCCCTGGCACATGGGAAAAATGATCCCCATCGGTACCGCAGGGCCCTTTTCCCTGCAGCTTAGTAAAAGGACCCCTATATTTTTTCTGGCTATTTAGATTGTTGCAATTTTACGGTGGGCCATGGGAAAGGGGATATGTTGGAGGGAACCAAGTATACTCTCCTACTAAAGGTGATGGAAAACAAAAGAGGAATACAAGAGAGACTGGCTTAGATCACGATAGATGTCCTACAGTCTAGGGCTGGTGTTAAAAATCCTGGGGCCCAGGGTAGAAATTTGAGATGGGGCCCCAAAACCCATCAGCAGGCAATATTTCCTTTAGCTTTAAGCGGGCTTGAGGGGTCCCTGTAGTATGGGGGACCCAGGATAATTGCCCAGTTCCCCCTCCCCCACACAATATGCCAGCCTGCTGCAGGCCATCTCACAGTGTGGCTGGCAGCCAGATTCCATCCTTGGTATGGACAGAATAACTGGGCAGACTGGATAGGTGAGAGATTCTTTTTCTGTCATCATTTGCTATAATGGTCTGCTACTTTTTTTTTTTTTTTTGGGGGGGGGGTGTAGGAATAGGGGCTAGAACATGTCCTTCACATTTTATTGCTGTTTTCCAATACACTTTTTTTTTTCTTTGTTACTTCTCCGCACTGCCCTTACTCAACAATATTTTCTGACCCCAGAACATAGATCAGTCACTTCCCAGTGCTTCATTGGATCACAAAAGATCTCCATGCCAGTTGCGTCAAATGACATACGATTACATTTTCAGACTATAAGAGAGAATAGACAAGCACATACTATTGCATAGATATACCAAACAACATACAACGGAGAGGGTCAAAGTATACAAAAACAGGCAATCCTTCATAATAATCCATCATGACTTCAACTTCCTGGTATCATCCATTATTATTATTATTATTTATTGCACTTGTATCCCACATTTTCCCACCTATTTTCAGGCTCAATGTGGCTTACAAAGACCTGTTATAGCATCGCCATATCAAGTTAAAGAATACAATTGGTGTTACAAAGAAGTCAAGGAAGATAAGAGGGTTTGGTCAAGCAGTGAAAAGATCTATTCTGAATAAGTTGGGTAGGTGTTGTGTTATAGTTAGTTAAGGGATCTCGTGGTAGGCTTTGTTAAAGAGGTAAGTCTTCAGGGATTTGCGGAAGCTCATTATCCTTTCCATTAATGTTTTTGGTCTCATGCATTACACCAATGATCTCTAATGGTTCTCATATCTCACACTAACACTATCTGCTTTTGTCTTACCTAGAATGTAAACCACACTGAACCCTGGAAAGGGGATATTAGCAGTATACAATAATTGAATTGAATTGAATTGAAGAATGGGACAACTATACTTTTAATAGTGACCCGACACGGGCCGTGTTTCAGCGTAATCAATGTCTGCCTCTACTACTACTACTACTTATCATTTCTATAGTGCTACAAGACATACACAGCACTGTACACTTGAACGTGAAGAGACAGTCCCTGCTCGACAGAGCTTACAATCTAATTAGGACAGACTGGACAAATAAGAGATAAGGGAATTACTAAGGTGGGGATGATAAAATAAAGGTACTGAACAAGTGAGTAAGGGTTTGGAGTTAAAAGCAGCATCAGAAAGGTTGGCTTTTAGCCTAGATTTGAAGAGGGCCAGAGATGGAGCTTGACGTACCAGCTCAGGAAGTCTATTTCAGGCATATGGTGCAGCAAGATAAAAGGAGTCTGGAGTTAGCGGTAGAGGAGAAGGGTGCAGATAAGAGAGATTTACCCAGTGAATGGAGTCAAACCAAAACACATATGTGGTATCACAACAAAACATAAATGGTCTGCTCAGAGAAATAAAAAGCAAGTCGACGTTCTGCTCCGCTCCAGACACTGCTTTTTATTTCTCTGAGCAGACTATTCTTGTTGTGTTGTACCACCACATATGTATTTTGGTTAGACACTTACACAGTTTGGTGGAATTGACCCCTGAGGCAGGCGTTGGTAATTCCGAAACATAGCCCATGTCGGGTCACTATTGAAAGTATACTTGTTCCATTCTTGAGAGCCCTTTGTGCCTTGTTTTTTTTTTTTCAACGAACATACCAAAAGCAACTCTGTCCACTGTTCCCAGATCACCATTCAGGAGCATTAACTACTAGTACTATGCATCCAACTTCTCCGTCATAGGCGGCCAACTTTGGAACGCCATACCAAGATTCATCCGAACAACAAACGCACATCTACGCTTCTGTAAGCTGATGAAAACATACCTCTTCAAACAAGCCTATCCAAACGACCCAACTTAATTTACGACCCCAATCCACACCACTAACATTAAACGTGTCTCAATCCTTCCCCCCCACATCTCCCCCTGCCCTTCTCTATACAATTGTTTTATCTCTGTGATATCTTTTACCCATACATTGTAAGCCGCACTGAACCTGCTATTGAGCGGGAAAGAGCGGGGTATAAATTACTACTACTACTACTACTATTAAACATTTCTATAGCGCTACTAGACTTATGCCGCGCTGTACAAATTAACATGAAAAGACAGTCCCTGCTCAACAGAGCTTACAATCTAAATTGGACAGACGAACAGACAGCTAGGGCTGGGGAAATTGCAGTGGTAGGGGTGATAAGTGAGGGTGTTGAGTAAGAGAGTCATGGTTAGGAGTTGAAAGCAGTAGCAAAGAGGTGGGCTTTAAGCCTAGACTTGAAGACAGCCAGAGACTGAGCCTGACGTACTGGCTCAGGGAGTCTATTCCAGGCATAGGGAGCAGCGAGATAGAAGGAACGGAGCCGGGAGTTAGCAGTGGGGGAGAAGGGGGACGACAGGAGACATTTACCCAGCGAATGGAGTTCACGGGGAGGAGTGTAGGGAGAGATGTGAGCGGAAAGGTACTGAGGAGCTACGGTGATTTAACCAGAGCTGACATTGTGATGTCATAATGCCTCAGTCCACCAATGCCTAAGAGCCAACCTCATCAGTGATGTCACAATGGCTTGACTGTCCTATACTTGGCTCATACTACTACTATTAAACATTTCTATACGCTACTAGACTTACGCAGCGCTGTACAAATTAACATGAAAAAGACAGTCCCTGCTCAACAGAGCTTACAATCTAAATTGGACAGACGAACAGACAGCTAGGGCTGGGGAAATTGCAGTGGTAGGGGTGATAAGTGAGGGTGTTGAGTAAGAGAGTCATGGTTAGGAGTCGAAAGCAGTAGCAAAGAGGTGGGCTTTAAGCCTAGACTTGAAGACAGCCAGAGACTGAGCCTGACGTACTGGCTCAGGGAGTCTATTCCAGGCATAGGGAGCAGCGAGATAGAAGGAACGGAGCCGGGAGTTAGCAGTGGGGGAGAAGGGGGACGACAGGAGACATTTACCCAGCGAATGGAGTTCACGGGGAGGAGTGTAGGGAGAGATGTGAGCGGAAAGGTACTGAGGAGCTACAGTGATTTAACCAGAGCTGACATTGTGATGTCATAATGCCTCAGTCCACCAATGCCTAAGAGCCAACCTCATCAGTGATGTCACAATGGCTTGACTGTCCTATACTTGGCTCATACTACTACTATTAAACATTTCTATACGCTACTAGACTTACGCAGCGCTGTACAAATGAACATGAAAAAGACAGTCCCTGCTCAACAGAGCTTACAATCTAAATTGGACAGACGAGCAGACAGCTAGGGGTGGGGAAAATGCAGTGGTAGGGGTGATAAGTGAGGGTGTTGAGTAAGAGAGTCATGGTTAGGAGTCGAAAGCAGTAGCAAAGAGGTGGGCTTTAAGCCTAGACTTGAAGACAGCCAGAGACTGAGCCTGACGTACTGGCTCAGGGAGTCTATTCCAGGCATAGGGAGCAGCGAGATAGAAGGAACGGAGCCGGGAGTTAGCAGTGGGGGAGAAGGGGGACGACAGGAGACATTTACCCAGCGAATGGAGTTCACGGGGAGGAGTGTAGGGAGAGATGTGAGCGGAAAGGTACTGAGGAGCTGCGGTGATTTAACCAGAGCTGACATTGTGATGTCATAATGCCTCAGTCCACCAATGCCTAAGAGCCAACCTCATCAGTGATGTCACAATGGCTTGCTGTCCTATATTTGGCTCATACTACTACTACTAAAACATTTCTATAGCGCTACTAGACTTACGCAGCGCTGTACAAATTAACATGAAAAAGACAGTCCCTGCTCAACAGAGCTTACAATCTAAATTGGACAGACGAACAGACAGCTAGGGGTGGGGAAATTGCAGTGGTAGGGGTGATAAGTGAGGGTGTTGAGTAAGAGAGTCATGGTTAGGAGTCGAAAGCAGTAGCAAAGAGGTGGGCTTTAAGCCTAGACTTGAAGACAGCCAGAGACTGAGCCTGACGTACTGGCTCAGGGAGTCTATTCCAGGCATAGGGAGCAGCGAGATAGAAGGAACGGAGCCGGGAGTTAGCAGTGGGGGAGAAGGGGGACGACAGGAGACATTTACCCAGCGAATGGAGTTCACGGGGAGGAGTGTAGGGAGAGATGTGAGCGGAAAGGTACTGAGGAGCTACAGTGATTTAACCAGAGCTGACATTGTGATGTCATAATGCCTCAGTCCACCAATGCCTAAGAGCCAACCTCATCAGTGATGTCACAATGGCTTGACTGTCCTATACTTGGCTCATACTACTACTATTAAACATTTCTATACGCTACTAGACTTACGCAGCGCTGTACAAATTAACATGAAAAAGACAGTCCCTGCTCAACAGAGCTTACAATCTAAATTGGACAGACGAACAGACAGCTAGGGCTGGGGAAATTGCAGTGGTAGGGGTGATAAGTGAGGGTGTTGAGTAAGAGAGTCATGGTTAGGAGTCGAAAGCAGTAGCAAAGAGGTGGGCTTTAAGCCTAGACTTGAAGACAGCCAGAGACTGAGCCTGACGTACTGGCTCAGGGAGTCTATTCCAGGCATAGGGAGCAGCGAGATAGAAGGAACGGAGCCGGGAGTTAGCAGTGGGGGAGAAGGGGGACGACAGGAGACATTTACCCAGCGAATGGAGTTCACGGGGAGGAGTGTAGGGAGAGATGTGAGCGGAAAGGTATTGAGGAGCTACGGTGATTTAACCAGAGCTGACATTGTGATGTCATAATGCCTCAGTCCACCAATGCCTAAGAGCCAACCTCATCAGTGATGTCACAATGGCTTGACTGTCCTATACTTGGCTCATACTACTACTATTAAACATTTCTATACGCTACTAGACTTACGCAGCGCTGTACAAATTAACATGAAAAAGACAGTCCCTGCTCAACAGAGCTTACAATCTAAATTGGACAGACGAACAGACAGCTAGGGCTGGGGAAATTGCAGTGGTAGGGGTGATAAGTGAGGGTGTTGAGTAAGAGAGTCATGGTTAGGAGTCGAAAGCAGTAGTAAATGCTATAAATGCATAAATAATATTAAGTATAATGTTCAGAGTTGAAAACACTGTTGAATCAGCAGTTCTTTATTTACCAAAACTCGTTCCCGTCTACCACGCTAGGCCATTAAGAAGCTTAACAGGGAATGCTATTTTCATTCTGTCATACCTACTTAGGCAAATCGAGATGAACTGTGTCAAAGACGACCGCTGAAATATTCTATGCTGTACTAAGACATCCAGATGTCACTCAAATGATATAGTGTGCGTCGCCTACCTCCTATTTATTTCATTTTCAGTTCAGAAATCTACTTAGGTTATAAACAAAGTGAGAGAACCAATCTCATTAAAATCCATTTGTCACATTTTTCAGTCTGAGGAGGAAACTCATCTGCCAATTAGTCCCAGAAAGTTTAAAAATAATAATTAAATAGCTTTGAACGTTGCCAGTCAAAGGCAAATGCTGGAATAATTTATCTCCAGTGGTTAAATCTAATTATATCAGGGGTTCAGTGCTTTATTTATTGATGCGGTTTGATTTTTTTTTTTATTTATATCCTAGAATCTGAAGTGGCTATATTTTAGCACGGATGACGTGAAAAAGAAAACAACATATTATAATATTTAATTGAAACTGGAATTCACCATCATTTACTTAACAATAGGATTACTCTCTTCCTATACCGTTTTGTTTAATTTTGATATGCAATCCATGTTCAATATGTGAACCCATTTGTATATTTTCCCCTTTTTGCCCGACTGTTCATTTAGCATTCATGTTCTATATATATTACCAATTGTCTATGTATGCTGAAATGACATAAGTCATGACGGAAAATTGTAAGCCACATTGAGCCTGCAAATAGGTGGAAAAATGTGGGATACAAATGTAATAAATAAATTTCATTGAACATAGTAACATAGTAAATGATGGCAGATAAAGACCTGTACGGTCCATCCAGTCCGCCCAACAAGATAAACTCATTTTACATGGAATGTGATACTTTATATGTATACCTGAGTTTGAATTGTCCTTGCCTTTCTCAGGGCACAGACCGTAGAAGTCTGCCCAGTACTGTTCTTGTACTAAGTTCTGAAGCTAACATCGAAGCCCCTTAAAATTTACACTCCAGCCCATCCCTATCTATTCAGTCATGATCAGAGCGTAGACCGTAGATGTCTGCCCAGCTCCCGTTTTGTTTCCAATTACCAGCATTGCCACCCAATCTCCCCTAAGATTCCACGGAACCATTCCTTCTAAACAGGATTCCTTTGTGTTTATCCCACGCATGTTTGAATTCCATTACCGTTTTCATCTCCACCACCTCCTGCGGGAGGGCATTCCACATATCCACCACCCTCTCCATGAAAAAATACTTCCTGACATTAGTCCTGAGTCTGCCCCCCTTCAACCTCAATTCAAGCTTCCTTATTATTTTGTGGTTGAGTCTCCTCTCAAGAGAGTCTACAACTCTAAGTCTCATTCCTTGGTGCCCCAGAAAGAGACATTATGGCACTGGATTAATCTGGGAGAAAAAGGTTTTATAATTCTGTACTCTCTTTTCATAAAACCTTTTACCAGCTCTTCATGGGCTAATGCATGCAGAACACTTTGTGTAGGATTGATGAGTTTGCAGGACAACCAAGAAGCAAAGGAAAGGCATATGGAAAGTGTTTAGTCAGATCAACATTTGATACGTTTCAGAAGGCGTTGACAGCTTCTGCAATGGCTTTTGGAATTTGCAGGCTCAAGTTTTTGAGATTCAGACCTGCATTTTGATGATCAAGAAAAGCTCACTGATTTTCCACGCCAAGATGAAAATACCTTCAGAGAGGCAGCTTCTCTTATGAAATAACAGTGTGAAATGTTAAGTAGTAGTAGTAGATCCATCTCCCATCTCATTTAAGGGCTTTTCAAGTATCAGATGACAACTTGTTACTCTTCCCACTCATTCCCAACAAATAAAATAGGAACTTCATTCTCATTCCAGACAGAAGGGGACTATAAAGCCTGAGATTACTCCTCTGCCAAAACTCATGACAAGAGTTTGATTGCCTCCATGAAAACATAACTATGACCATGATGTAAGACGACCTACCCCTAGGAAGGAGGCTATGGTTTTATGCAATCAGCATCTTATAACTTTCAACCATTAGATTCTAAGAATCATCCATCACAAGTACAAAGATTCTCTTCAACAAACCACCAAATTGCCCTCCAAGAGTATCTTTAACAAGTGATCACAAGAAAATATTTATCAGTGTGGCAAATTCATTCCACCAGAGGAAAGGAAAGAACATTTTCTGATCATAAAGGAAACAGGAGAATTCTGTTCCATCCTAGATCTAAAGGTCTTAAATATCCTTGGCTTATGGCTTGAGAACAAATCTGTAAAGAACCCTCTATTCTAGTGGATTGACCAGTTTAATCAGGTCAAAAGAATTCCTTTTCAAGTTCCTCCTATGTAAATTGTCCCCATTACAAATGCCTTCAGACTGGGGATAAGAATCTCTTGCAGATGGAGTTTACATTTATTTATTTTTTTATTGCATTTGTATCCCACATTTTCCCACCTATTTGCAGGCTCAATGTGGCTTACATAGTTTGTTATGGCATAGTCATTACATGATATCAGATACATAGTAACATAGTAGATGACGGCAGAAAAAGAACTGCATGGTCCATCCAGTCCGCCCAACAAGACAAACATATGTGTAAACCTTACCTTGATTTGCCTTATTCAGGGCACAGACTGTACAAGTCTGCCCAGCAGTACTTCCCGCCTCCCAACCACCAGTCCCACCTCCCATCACCGGCTCTGGCACAGACTGTATATGTCTGTCCTCCACTATCCTCGCCTCCCAACCACCAACCCCTCTTCCCCCCACCTGCTCCACCACCCAATTTCAGCTAAGCTTCTGAGGATCCATTCCTTCTGCACAGGATTCCTTTATTCATATCCCACGCATGTTTGAATTCCGTTACCGTTTTCATCTCCACCACCTCCCGCGGGAGGGCATTCCAAGCATCCACCACCCTCTCTGTGAAAAAATACTTCCTGACATCTTTCCTGAGGCTGCCCCCCTTCAACCTCATTTCATGTCCTCTCGTTCTACCGCCTTCCCATCTCCGGAAAAGATTTGTTTGCGGATTAATACCTTTCAAATATTTGAACATCTGTATCATATCACCCCTGTTCCTCCTTTCCTCCAGGGTATACATGTTCAGGTCAGCAAGTCTCTCCTCATACGTCTTGGAACGCAAATCTTGTACCATTCTCGTAGCTTTTCTTAAAAAGCTACACTTAGTATTGTATAGAGATTAATTAAGGGAAGAGAGAACGAAGGTGTTAGACAGGATAGTGTGGAAGATGGACTAATAATTGGAAATATTGGTGTGATAATGTTGTACAGGGTAAGGGTTCTTTTAATATGCCTTGTTGAAGAGATGTATCTTCAAAGATTTGCGGAAGTTAGTTATGTCGTCAATAGCTTTCAGGGCTGTAGGCAGTGCGTTCCACAGCTGTGTGCTCATGTAAGAGAAGGTGGTGGCGTGTAACAGCCAGAGTTCAAAGAGATAAGGCACAGAAGAGGTAATTAGAAATTAGTCTTGATAGACTAATCTGATACACTTCTTGGATTGAGGGAAAGTGCTAGTTGTGGTTTACTGGGATGCACTGCCTGAAAGGCTGGGCTTAACACAAGACTATGTCTACTTCAGGAAGAAGGTGAAGACTTGGCTGTTCAACCAGGCCTTTAATGGAAGAAATAAATGACACTGGCTGCACATATTATAGATCACAAGTGCCTGATAGAATCCCAAAAAGTACAGAGATGCCAGGCTACCATCACAGGGATAAGCAACGGCCAAGTCTACCTTGTTGTTAATGATTATTATAGACTGTTGTTCTAAGAACTTGCCCAACCCTTTTTAAACAAATTCAAAAAGATTAAAAACACCGCTAACACCAAAACCGTGAATACACACCAAATTAAATTGCAATGTTGTCTCTTACTACTACTACTACTATAAATCATTTCTATAGCGCTACCAGTCGTACGCAGCGCTTCACAGTTCTCTTACACATCATTCTTACAGTAGCTTCATATATATATATATATATATATATATATATATATATATATATATATATATATATATATATATATATATATACTTCAGGAAGCAGGTGAAAGCTTGGCTCTTCAACCAGGCCTTTAATGGAAGAAGTAACGAACTCTTTAGTCTCACTCACACACACAAGGAGTGACTCGGGCTGCACATACTGCAGCAGGACATGTTTATCCACGCCTACCCTAGCTGAGCTAATATTTAACCATCTCTCTCACCTCATGTGCAACTTTCTTTCAATCGGCCACCTTACTTTCTAACTCTTCTCACTCTCTTCCCTATCTATATGTTCCATCCTTGCTTTACTCTTCACTATCAATTATAATGGTCTATTACGTATTATGTTGACATTGTAAGTAGTATACCATGCCATACTTTGTATTTTTTTTGAATATTTTTGCTGCTGTAATTGCCTATTGCTCATGTTTGATCTATTCTTACTGTACACCGCCTTGAGTGAATTCCTTCAAAAAGGCAGTAAATAAATCCTAATAAATAAATTATTGTTTATTTTGTATATTATAGCATAGCCTTTGACACAGTTCTGCATAGGCAACATCAATAAACTGAGTTCCCTTGGTATAGATGCTACAGTAACTGGGTTAGAAACTGGTTGATTAAAATATAACAAATAATAGTGGTAAATGAAGTTCACTCGATGGAAGGGGGTTGTTACCAGTGGCACCACAACAACTGATTCTTGCTCCAGTTCTTTTTAACACTTTTTGAGTGATATTTTGGACAGACTGTTTGGTAAGGTCTGCCTCTTTTCAACCTAAGCATCCAGCTTCTCCTATATAAGCACACAACTTTGGAACGCACTACCAAACGCCGCGAAAACAACGTATGACCTACCAAACTTCCGGAAATCACTAAAGACTATCTTGTTCAAAAAGGCATACCCTAAAGATCCAACTTAAATGCCCGAATCCTGCAACACAATGATACTAATACTCAAACTGGACGTAACTTAACGCCTCCTCCATTATGTGTCTGTCACACACTCACTTTATTATACCGGAAAGGCAATCGCCTCACGGTACTGTGTAAGCCACATTGAGCCTGCAAATAGGTGGGAAAATGTGGGATACAAATGCAACAAAATAAATAAATAAAATGATACCAAAATCAGCAATAGGGTAGGTACATAGGAGTGACCTAGCAAAGCTTGAAGAATGATTCAAAATTTGGCAGCTAAGATTTAATGCTAAAACATGCATTTGGGCTGTAATAACACGGCGGAGAGGTAACGTATGGGATGACATACTTCTGTGCATGGAAGAAGAGCAGGACTTAGGGACGATCTTAAGAAAGTCAAACAGGTAGAACAGATCATGGCAAAAGCCAGAAGGATGCTTGGGTGCGTAGAGAAGAGGAATGGCCAGCAGTAACAAGAAGGTGATAGTTCCTCTTTAAAAGTCTCTGGTGAGACCTCATTTGGAGCACCTTGTGCAATTTCAAGACTATACCTTCAAAAAGATATGAAAAGGATGGGGTTGGTCCAGAGATCAGCTACTAAAATGGTCGGTGATCTTCATACAGTGTATGGGGAAAGAATTAAAGATCTCAATATGTGTACAGGAGACAGTAGATGTGATACAGATATTTAAATATGTCTGTGGCATAAATGTACAGGAGGAGAATTTATTTCAGTTGAAAGGAAGGTGTGGAATGAGAGGGAACAGTACAAAAGTGAAAGGGGAGGTGGAGGTGGTGGAGACCAAGACTTTGTCTGAATTCAAGAAAGCTTGGGACAAGCACGTAGGATCTGTAAGGCAGAGGAAGGTATAATGGATGATATGGCTGGCTGTATAGGCCATATGGTCTTTTTCTGCCGTCATTTTCTCTGTTTCTCTGTTTTTATGCTTCAGAAAACTCTGCTTTAGCCATCTTTCAAAACGTTCAATGTACTGGATTTAGCATGAGTTTTCTGTGCCCTTCCGCATCCAGGGCTGTACCAGGGTAAAGCACGTACGAAAATACGTATTGTTTGCACATGTTGATGCTTATTATACTGTACACTTGTATACCGGTTCTAGAGAGCTGTTGATCGGTCTGGGTTTTAGGGTACCCTAATAAATATGCATGAAGCAGATTTGCATACATTGGAGCCAGTGCAACTATGTCATAAGTACATAAGCATCGCCATGCTGGGACAGACCAAGGGTCCATCGAGCCCAGCACCCTGTCAACTACAGCGGCCATGCAAGTTCATTGAGGGAATCTCAGAAACTTGGCCAGTGTGTGGCCTTCACGGATCAATGGTTCCTACTTATAACTAATACTTCCAAATCAAAGTAGTTATATTGACATCCAAAACAACAAAAAAAATAGCCTTAATTCAGCAACGATGTTTCTACCCTACTGCTTAGATACCTCCTACTCTGCTTGACCTGCCTTAAACTTCTTGAGCTCTTTTGTACTGGAGTTGATAACAGTAGGTTCAGGATTATTATACTGCAAGTTACCTAATGTAAGAACACTATGATAATAGCTAATCTGGTGGGAGGCATGCTCCTTCCTTTGAGAAGATACATAAACAAGCTCTGTGTTATTTTTGGTAAACAAACCTGATTATGTTCAACATTGTTTAATGCAGTGTTTTCCTCAGTCTACCTGGCTTCTGGATATTTTTTTTCCTATCATGATACTACAAAGGAACTGTAAGGTAATACTGTAGAAATAAGCCACAAGAGGGAAGTAGACTAAGTTTTTCTTCAGAATATACGAATAGATCCATTTTTTAAAAAAACAGAACAATATATCTAATTTACTACAATCCAGTAACTTGGCACATCACTTGAGGAGTCCTATAATTGACTTGTTCTGTTGAGTGAAGTCCTTTAAGACCATTTCTGCTAACCATGTCTAATTGTCGGAGACAGGGGAGAGCTTTGCTTGGCACAGGAGTTTTGTCTTGGCATTAGTTCATCTCGTTATGCTTCCATTACTGGACTGTGCAGTTGAAGGGAATGAGAAGCTCTGGGAAATGATGCAAGAAAATCATGTTTGCAATTGCACGAGATGTCTACGAGCAGGTCTATACCCAGGTGCAATGAGGGGGGAACACAGAGCTACAAAGAGACACTGGGCTGCTCATGACTGTTGAATATTTTTTAATAAAAGGGAATGCAACAGCATTTCAGTAGGTTTGTGCCAGTCCAATAGATCTAGAGCACCTTTACCATTGTTATCTTTCATGATCATTAAGATGCTCATTTTCAAAGTACATAGACTTACAAAGTCTGTGTTACATAAGTACATAAGTATTGCCATACTGGGAAAGACCAAAGGTCCATCGAGCCCAGCATCCTGTTTCCAACAGTGCCCAATCCAGATCACAAATACCTGGCAAGATCCCAAAAAAGTACAAAACATTTTATACTGCTTATCCCAGGAATAGTGGATTTCCCCAAGTCCATTTAATAACAGTCTAAGGACGTTTCCTTTAGGAAGCCGTCCAAACCTTTTTTTAAACTCCGCTAAGCTAACCGCCTTTACCACAATCTGTGGCAACGAAT
Organism: Microcaecilia unicolor; assembly: GCF_901765095.1. NCBI lineage: Eukaryota > Metazoa > Chordata > Amphibia > Gymnophiona > Siphonopidae > Microcaecilia > Microcaecilia unicolor. The sequence goes on from NC_044037.1 coordinate 292,365,230, forward strand.
TCCAGAGTTTAATTACACGTTGAGTGAAGAAACATTTCTCTGATTCATTTTAAATTTACTACATCGTAGCTTCATCGCATGCCCCCTAGTCCTAGTATTTTTGGAAAGCGTGAACAGACGCTTCACATCTACCCGTTCAACTCCTCTCATTATTTTATAGACCTCTATCATATCTCTCCTCAGCTGCCTTTTCTCCAAGCTGAAGAGCCCTAGCCGCTTTAGCCTTTCCTCATAGGGAAGTTGTCCCATCCCCTTTATCATTTTCGTCGCCCTTCTCTGCACCTTTTCTAATTCCACTATATCTTTTCTGAGATGCGGCAACCAGAATTGAACACAATATTCGAGGTGCGGTCGCACCATGGAGCGATACAAAGGCATTATAACATCCTCATTTTTGTTTTCCATTCCTTTCCTAATAATACCTAACATTCTATTTGCTTTCTTAGCCGCAGCAGCACACTGAGCAGAAAGTTTCAACGTATCATCAACGACGACACCTAGATCCTTTTCTTGGTCGGTGACTCCTAACGTGGAACCTTGCATGACGTAGCTATAATTGAAAATGAGCCTCCACATTCCTTTGGTTAAGATATCAGATCTAATCTTTTATGTTGAAGTTGAGTCTGTCCTTGCATCTCAATAAAAAGTACATAAAAAAATGAAAGTGCCCTCAAAAGAGGTGCTAGTTTGGCCTTCAAAGCTAGGTGCCCTGTTATAAAATTAGTCCTAAAAGCATCCAATAACAATCCCACTGTAATAATGAACCAATACATTTCTAAAGGATAGGAGTGTGGTAGCCGTGTTAGTCCACTCTTAAGGTTATCAATAGAAATCAAACAAAATAAAACATGGAAAAGAAAATAAGATGATACCTTTTTTATTGGACATAACTTAATACATTTCTTGATTAGCTTTCGAAGGTTACCCTTCTTCGTCAGATCGGAAATTGGCAAATGTGCTAGCTGACAGTGTATATAAGTGAAAACATTCAAGCATTACTATGACAGTCTGACAGGGTGGGAGGATGGGGGTGGGTCGGAGGTATGCATGGGGACATCAAAGCATATCATTGATATTCTAACAGGATGGGTGTGGATAGGTGTATTAAGTTATGTCCAATAAAAAAGGTATCATCTTATTTTCTTTTCCATGTTTTATTTTGTTTGATTTCTATTGATAACCTAAAGGATAGGAAAAAGCCTCAGTACAAAACAGGTTGCTTTAGTGTAATGTATTTGTTCCCTTTTTTCAATCAATGGCTTAAAAAACACATATGCATGGATGTGCCTGGTTATGCTAGTTTTCTATAAAGGAAAGTAGACACCTAAATACAGGTCCCCCATCATGGAATTGCCTATGAGAGGATAATTTTATAACTGAGTGATTAGTTTAAGGCAGCAAAAGCATGTCTATTTCAAGCCTATTTCATACAGCAAAGTAGATGCTTACTTATCTTTGGGGCCCTTTAACTAAGCTGTATTAGGTGCTAATGCACTTAGGGGCATTTTTACTAAGGCGCAGGAGGATTAACATGCAGGTAGCGTGTGCCAAATCGGCACTACCGTGCACCTGGTGGCAGGGGCATAGCTATGTGGGGACAAGGGGGCATGGGCCACTGTAGATTTGGCCCTGCCCCCCCCCCGCCGTCGCCGTCGGGTACCTTTGCTGGCGGGGGTCCCCAACCCCCGCCAGCCAAAGTCCTTTTCTCTGGTGCTTAACAGATGGCCGTCCTCAGCCGATAATGGAAAAAAGAAGGGCGTCCCCAACGAGCATTTGGCCGACTTTTCTTGGTCCCTTTTTTTTCACCACCAAGCCTCAAAAAGGTGCCCGAACTGACCAGATGACCACCGGAGGGAATCGGGGATGACCTCCCCTTACTCCCTCAGTGGTCACCAACCCCCTCCCACCCAAAAAAAAATTAAAAACCATTTTTCCAGTCTCTATGCCAGCCTCAAATGTCATACTCAGCTCCATCACAGCTGGGCGCTGGAGCAGTTTTTAGTGTGTGCAGTGCACTTCAGGCAGGCGGACCCAGGGCCAACCCCCTCCCTATCTGTTACACTTGTGGTGGTGAATGTGAGCCCTCCAAAACCCACCCGAAACCTACTGTACCCACATCTAGGTGCCCCCCTTCATCCCTAAGGGCTATGGTAGTGGTGTACAGTTGTGGGGAGTAGGTTTTGGGAGGCTCAGCACCAAAAGTAAGGGAGCTATGCACCTGGGAGCAATTTGTAAAGTCCACTGCAGTGCCCCCTAGGATGCCCGGTTGGTGTGCTGGCATGGGAGGGGGACCAGTGCACTACAAATGCTGGCTCTTCCCACCACCAAATGCGTTGGATTTGGTCGTTTTTGAGGTGGGCCTCCTCGGTTTCCATTATCGGTGACAACCGAGGTCCACCATCTCAACATTTAGGTCGACCATCTCTTAGGTCGACCTAAATGTTGAGATTTGGGCGTCCCCGACCGTATTATCGAAACAAAAGATGGACGCCCATCTTGTGTCGATAATACTGGATGCCCCGCCCCTTCGCGGGGACGTCCTCAGAGATGGGGGCCCTTAGAGATGGTCTTCCCCGTTCGATTATGCCCCTCCACGGGTCCCTTTTGCAAAGCAGCGGTAAGTCAAATGTGGGCTTACCACTCGCTAAAAAGGAAGTACCACTTGGTACCACAGCAGCCCGGCGGTACTTCCCACCCCTAGCACGCCATCATATCCAATGCTACAAAAATATATTGTTGCGCCGGTGTGCACCCGGTGGTCATCAGGCAATGGGAGGCTTTACCGCCACCTCAATGGGTGGCGGTAAAGACTCCCTCCCCTCCCCCCTCCCGAAATGGCCACGTGGCTAGTGTTTCACTTGCCGCACAGCCATTTCTTTAAAAAAGAATATGCGCCGACACCAGCACAGACCCCACCCCCCCCTTTTGCCGCAGCTTGGTAAAAGGGGCCCTATTTGTGCTAATCTTTGGTGCGCTCGTTCTTTCCCAAGCTAATGCAAGCGCTAGTTCAACGCTAATTGCCTGTAGCACTGTGTTTGGTTCTGAGCATCGGCCTGTAAAAATGTCCTAACACAGGATGCGTTAAAGCATTTCATGTTAGTTTTGCTATCTGTGTTTTTCTTTTTTTTGGGGGGGGGGCATGTCAGGGGCAGAGAAGGAGTGTAGATGCACTATTTTATTTATTTTTTAATTTTTGTTACATTTGTACCCCGCGCTTTCCCACTCATGGCAGGCTCAATGCGGCTTACATGGGGCAATGGAGGGTTAAGTGACTTGCCCAGAGTCCCACTAGCAACATTCCATGTAGAAGTCGGCCCTTGCAGATCACCAATGTGGCCGCGCAGGCTTCTGCTTCTGTGAGTCTGACGTCCTGCACGTATGTGCAGGACGTCAGACTCACAGAAACAGAAGCCTGCGCAGCCTTCTACATGGAATGTTGCTAGTGGAATAGCAACATTCCATGTAGAATCTCCAATAGTAGCAACATTCCATGTAGAATCTCCAATAGTATCTATTTTATTTTTGTTACATTTGTACCCTGCGCTTTCCCACTCATGGCAGGCTCAATGCGGCTTACATGGGGCAATGGACGGTTAAGTGACTTGCCCAGAGTCACAAGGAGCTAATGCGCTTACATCACCCACATGTGGTAAATGGTTAATGCGTCTGTAACGCGGGGACCGTTAACACTTCCTAAATAGGAGGCGTTAAATGCTCTCCCAGTATTTCATGTGCTGAACTGTGGAATAAACTACCTTTATTTTGAAAATGAAGTAGTTCTGTGCTGAAGATCAGGAAGGCAATTAAGACTTATTTCTTTCCAAATGGTTAAATGGGATCTTTCAGGATCACGCATGAAAAGAAGCCTTTTTATTTTCTGACGGCTCTTTAGTTCTCTTTTTAATTTTTCGTTGTACTTTGTAGCTTTATGAGCAATTTTGAATGATGGTTGTCATCAGTGAAATAGTATAGAAAATGTTTAAATAAGTAAATAAATATATACATATATTTTTGGATGGAACAGTTTTTGTTGGCTTTAGATTTTCTCAGCAAAGATGGGCAAGAATGAACTGTTCCAATTAAGTTTAAACCACATTGAGATCCTTATGTTTTGTGGCAAATTGTGCAATGCCAATGAGGAAAATTCCCGTATTTAAAATCCTATACTGTCGTATAAATTTGTACATATAGGGCTAGATTACTACTACTACTACTACTATTTAGCATTTCTATAGCGCTACAAGGCGTACGCAGCGCTGTACAAACATAGAAGAAAGACAGTCCCTGCTCAAAGAGCTTACAATCTAATAGACAAAAAATAAAGTAAGCAAATCAAATCAATTAATGTGTACAGGAAGGAGAGGAGGGTAGGTGGAGGCGAGTGGTTACAAGTGGTTACGAGTCAAAATCAATGTTAAAGAGGTGGGCTTTCAGTCTAGATTTAAAGGTGGCCAAGGATGGGGCAAGACGTAGGGGCTCAGGAAGTTTATTCCAGGCGTAGGGTGCAGCGAGACAGAAGGCGCGAAGTCAGTAGTGGAGAAGGGAACAGATAAGAAGGATTTATCCATGGAGCGGAGTGCACGGGAAGGGGTGTAGGGAAGGACGAGTGTGGAGAGATACTGGGGAGCAGCAGAGTGAGTACATTTATAGGTTACTAGAAGAAGTTTGAACAGGATGCGAAAACGGATAGGGAGCCAGTGAAGCGACTTGAGGAGAGGGGTAGTATGAGTAAAGCGACCCTGGCGGAAGACGAAACGGGCAGCAGAGTTTTGAACCGATTGGAGAGGGGAGAGATGACTAAGTGGGAGGCCAGCAAGAAGCAGATTGCAGTAGTCTAAACGAGAGGTGACAAGGGTGTGGATGAGGGTTTTGGCAGAGTGCTCGGAAAGAAAGGGGTGGATTTTACGGATGTTGTAAAGAAAGAAACGACAGGTCTTGGCAATCTGCTGGATATAAGCAGAGAAGGAGAGAGAAGAGTCAAAGATGACCCCAAGGTTTCGAGCTGAGGAGACAGGGAGAATGAGAGAGCCATCAACAGGAATAGAAAATGGGGGGAGTGGGGAGGTGGGTTTGGGGGGGAAAATGAGAAGCTCGGTTTTGGTCATGTTTAATTTCAGGTGGCGTTGAGACATCCAGACAGCAATGTCAGACAAGATTCTATATACCACACCTAAAAAAAATCAGCGCTGTTAAAAAAAAAATGCTTAGGTGTATTCCTTAAACGACGCCTACATTTAGGTGCAGTTTATAGAATACTAGTAAAACATGCCCGTTTCTGACACAAATGAAACGGGCGCTAGCAAGGTTATCCTCCGAGTTCCAGCTTGGCACCCTCCCTCACCCCTCCCCTCCAAGTTCCATGCCCCCCTCCCTTCTTTCTTCTCCTCCTCTCCCCTCTGAGTTCCATGCCCCCCTCTTCTCCGAGTTCCAGACCCCCGCGCCTCCCTCCCTCTCTCTCTGTCCCCTACAAGTGGCAGCCCGACCTGCGTTGCCCGCCCTCTTCTCCCAGTCCTCCGCCTGCCCCTCGCCTTCCTGCGTACCGCCCAGAATTTAAAAGTTCTTACTTCGTGGTCCGGCTACAGCAGTGAAAGGTGAGCAGGCACGGCGCTTCAGCCTGCCTTCCTTTCTATCTCAGCTCTGCCTCTGGTCCCGCCCTCATTTCCTGTTTCCGGAAGGGTGGGACCAGAGGCAGAGCTGAGACAAAAGGGAAGGCAGGCTGAAGCGCCGTGCCTGCTCGCCTTTAACTGCTGCCGCTGGACCCCGAGTTAAGAACTTTTAAATTCTGGGCGGCAGGCGGAGGACTGGGAGAAGAGGGCGGGCAATGCAGGTCGGGCTGCCACTCGGAGGGGAGAGAGAGAGAGGGAGGGAGACATGGGGGTCTGGAACTTGGAGGAGAGGTGGGGAGGGAGGGGGCGATTCTCCCGCGATTCTATCCTCACCTCCAATGTTCTGTGGCTGGCTGGTGCTGGTTTCCTTTCCCTCTCACTGATCCGACCTCTGACGTCATCACATTCAGATGCGAGGGTGGACCAATGGTAATTGTGTTACGAACCCAGGCATCCAGACGTAGAACGTTGGAGGTGCAAATTATTATATAGGATACCCAACCCCCGTTTTCTCTAACTATATTTAGTCACGGCCATTTATGGTAATGAAAACCTGGTGTAGATGCCGCAGAAGAGACATATTCTATAACAGTACCTATAAATTCTAGGAATGCCCATGACCCACCATGACCCTCCCGTGCCCTCTTTTCAGATCCGCATCTTAGAATTTACGCACATCTCTTTATAGAATGTGCTTAGACAGCTGTGTACATAAAATCTAATTAATGCCAATTAGTGTCAATAATTGCTTGTTAAGTTTGATTATTGACGCTAACTGGCTTGTTAATTGAATCTAATTAGTGCTAATAATTGCTTGTTAAAAGCCAATTATTGGTACTAATTAGCTCATCATTCAATTAAAATGTGCATACATTTTTTAGCAGGAGTTATAGAATATAGGGGGGGGATAACACACATAATGGAGGAGTGGCCTAGTGGTTAGGGTGGTGGACTTTGGTGCTGAGGAACTGAGTTTGAATCCCACTTCAGGCACAGGCAGCTCTCTGTGACCCTGGGCAAGTCACTTAACCCTCCATTGCCCCATGTAAGCCGCATTGAGCCTGCCATGAGTGGGAAAGCGCGGGGTACAAATGTAACAAAAATAAAATAGATACTATTGGAGATTCTACATGGAATGTTGCTACTAGTGGAGATTCTACATGGAATGTTGCTATTCCACTAGCAACATTCCATGTAGAAGGCTGCGCAGGCTTCTGTTTCTGTGAGTCTGACGTTCTGCACGTACGTGCAGGATGTCAGACTCACAGAAGCAGAAGCCTGCGCGGCCACATTGGTGATCTGCAAGGGCCGACTTCTACATGGAATGTTGCTAGTGGAATAGCAACATTCCATGTAGAATCTCCAATAGTAGCAACAGTGGAAGAGTGGCCTAGTGGTTAGGGTGGTGGACTTTGGTCCTGAGGAACTGAGCTCGATTCCCACTTCAGGCAGAGGCAGCTCCTTGTGACTCTGGGCAAGTCACTTAACCCTCCATTGCCCCATGTAAGCCGCATTGAGCCTGCCATGAGTGGGAAAGCGCGGGGTACAAATGTAACAAGAAATATTTAAAAATATATATATAATTCAGGGGCCCTTTTACTAAATGGCATTAAGCCCTTAATGTGTGGTTAATGCATGGAAACATTATGCAGATTTGGGCAACCCTGAGAGAAGGACGCCCATCTCCCAATTTGTGTCGGAAGATGGGCGTCCTTCTCTTTCGAAAATAAGCCTGTTAGCCAGTGAGAGCATTCTACTTACCATTTGCTAAGGGTCCTTTTACTAAGCTGTGTAGACACATACGCGTGTCCTACATGTGTCAATTTGGGTACTGCCTGGCTACCATGTGGCCTGGGTGGTAATTTTGTTTTTTATGGACGTCCGCTACACGCACTGGAAAATAATTTTTGTTTTCCTGCGTGCGGCGGAAACCGGGCGGTAATTGTCATTCTACGTGCATAGACAATTACCGCACGGTTACTGTGTGAGACTTTACCGCTAAGACAATGGACGTGCTGCAATTTTTATTTTGCCGCACGTCCGTTTTCGGCAAAAATTTAAAAAAAACAAGGCCTTTTTTTACAGACGTGCAAAAAAATGGATCTGCGCGCACCTGAAACACGTGCCTACACTAGCGCAGCCCATTTTTCAGCGCACCTTAGTAAAAGGACCCCCCTAATTAGCTAATGCACACAGTTAATGCAAGAGCGCTTATGGTAACAAAGACTCCAAAAGGTGGGCTTAGTGAACAGTAAAATCATGTATTACAATTTGTTAGCAAACAAAAAAAGCACCACTGGGCCTTCAAGACTGAGACAAAAGGAGTATTTTATTGATAAATGACCCGACACGGGCCGTGTTTCGGCATCTAATGACGCCTGCCTCAGGGGTTGAGGTTCGGCTTTTAGAAATGTTAAATTTGTGTCTATCCGATACCGTGATTCGGTGGTCAGTAATGTTAAGTGTGTGTTTATCCGAAGCCTGTCCTCCGAAGAAGGGGGTTGGGAAAAAAAAACATCAAGTGAGGCTGTCAGAACGTACAGCCACAATATTAGGTGATCTCCTGTATTTGCCTCGTCCTCTTGCAGAAACAAACATGACCACAGAATCAAATGTAACATTTCTTACAGCCGAACCTTGATCCCTGAGGCAGGCGTCATTTGACGCCGAAACACGGCCCGTGTCAGGTCATTTATCAATAAAATACTCCTGTTGTCTTGAAGGCCCGGTGCTTTTTTTTGTTTGCGTACTTTTTATGTATGCTGATTACCCTCTCTGTTTGGCTGTAGGGTTACCATTCGTCCGGATTTCCCCGGTCATGTCCTCTTTTTGAGGGCATGCACGTTTGTCCGGATTTCTGGACAAACGTGCATGCGGGAGGGCGTGCGTGCGGTTGCACAATCCATCGGCGCCGTGGCTCTCCCCTCCCCTTCCTTACCATCTTCCCTGGTGGTCTAGTGACATCTTCGGGGCAGGAAAGAGGCCCCTCTTTCCTGCCCGGAGCGCTGCCTTGCCCATCCTCCTTCTCGGTCTGGGGATTCAAAATGGCCGCCGAGAGTAGAAGTCTCGCGAGGCCGCTTCAACTCTCGTTGGCCATTTTGAATCCCCAGCTGAGACCGAGAAGGATGTAGGCAAGGGCAGGCAGCGCTCCGGGCAGGAAAGAGGGGGCTCTTTCCTGCCCCGAAGACGTCACTAGACCACCAGGGAAGATGGTAAGGAAGGGGAGGGGAGGGAAGTATGTGATGGGGGGGCGTGGGGGAGGGGACTATGTGACGGGGGAGGGGAAAGGGGGCAGAATGAGGATCCAAAAGAGGCGTGGCAGTGGGCATGGTAGGGGCGGGCGGGGGCATGACATGTGTCCTCTTTTTCCGAGGACACAAAATGGTAACCCTATTTGGCTGTTACAATTTGTTAGGCCAAGATTCTAGCTCAAAGGGGCCCCTCAGTGTCATAAATCTCTCTGGGCAGTTTGGATGGACCATTATTGTTCCCACCGGCCATATATATTTTTTGCTCCTATATTATAGTGATATAACCATATAGGTATGTGTTTCATTTACCGTATACATCTCAAGATTTCAGACACTGATTAGAAGGGACAGCTTATCTTTTCTGATCCGCACCTGGAGTATTGTGTTCAGTACTGGTCTCCGTATCTCAAAAAAGATATAGTAGAATTGGAAAAGGTACAGCGAAGGGCGACGAAAATGATAGTGGGGATGGGACGACTTTCCTATGAAGAGAGGCTGAGAAGGCTAGGGATTTTCAGCTTGGAGAAGAGACGGCTGAGGGGAGATATGATAGAAGTGTATAAAATAATGAGTGGAATGGATCGGGTGGATGTGAAGCGACTGTTCACGCTATCCAAAAATACTAGGACTAGAGGGCATGAGTTGAAGCTACAGTGTGGTAAATTTAAAACGAATCGGAGAAAATTTTTCTTCACCCAACGTGTAATTAGACTCTGGAATTCGTTGCCGGAGAACGTGGTACGGGCGGTTAGCTTGACGGAGTTTAAAAAGGGGTTAGATAGATTCCTAAAGGACAAGTCCATAGACCGCTATTAAATGGACTTGGAAAAATTCCGCATTTTTAGGTATAACTTGTCTGGAATGTTTTTACGTTTGGGGAGCGTGCCAGGTGCCCTTGACCTGGATTGGCCACTGTCGGTGACAGGATGCTGGGCTAGATGGACCTTTGGTCTTTCCCAGTATGGCACTACTTATGTACTTATGTACTTATCCATCCTGCATTAGCAAGTCTCCTGACACCATGGCAGGCTTGAGAAGTACTTCATTCCCATTCTGCTTTTTCAGATTGTAGTAATGTTTGCCGTGGACTCTTGGAACATTTTCTCTGTTTCATTAAACAAAGCATACTGATTCAAAGTACAAGCTAAGTATTTGTTTTGCTAATTTCAAATCTTGTGAAATAGATTCATCTAAGTTAATAAAGCCAGCAGTATAAGCCAAAACATGGAACGTTCATCTTTTTTTTTTTCTCGCTTATGTTATTTGGATGCTGCCGTAATTAACTTTCTTCACATTTGCAGAGAGCACTATAAACAGTACTGTTGGTTTTGTATAATTAAGATTGACATGGTTGACTGTGCATTTCGGTTTATGTTGATTTGTGAGATCTAGGGTTTTGCTAATACATGCTGATCGCTTGCATATTTCTGAAATTCGAGGCACATTAGCCATCGGAGTCAACTCAGTTTGTTGATTTTTCCCTGCCTATTTCAGATCAAAACTGTTTAATTTTAGGGATTAAGGGGTTGATGTTCTCTGTTGGGAAAACAAAAATTGACCCGGGTAATCCTTCTCAGTTCATTTTACGATGTCCGATTATTGACGTTAATTATTCTTCCTATGAATTACAGCTCCATTACAATATGTAACAGTTTACACATTCCTCTATTTAACATAAACCCTGAGCATAATCCACAAGTACAGGATTGGCATCTGTTGCTGCTTACTTTCAAAATGGTTTGCACCGGTGTATGTAGCTGTGTTTTGTTCTTCTGCGATAGAATAATTCCTCCTCTGATTCACCAGCATTAATGACTGACACGTAAAGCTGCTCAAATCTTCACAACCTAAGTCCTTCCAATACATCTTTGGACATTCCTTATGCAACTCAGAACTCACCCGGTTCTAGTCTGGACTCGGGCCACTAAAGAATGTTCACTATCTCACTCAAGTCTCACAGTCTTCGCTTACACGCAGGCCAACCTTACCACACACCTCAATTCCAGTCCGCATGCAGTCGAGCTGGGAATGGGTCAATGGTCCGGAACAACGATCTGAGGGTTTGGGAGACTTAAACGGTTCTGGGTTCCACTCGGGAGTGGAGGAGTGGCCTAATGGTTAGTGCAGTGGGCTTTGATCCTGGCAACCTGGGTTCAATTCCCACTGCAGCTCCTTGTGACCTTGGGCAAGTCACTTAACCCTCCATTGTCCCAGGTACCAAAAAAACAGACTGTGAGCCCTCTAGGGACAGAGAAAGTACCTGCATATAATGTGTACAGTGTTGCATACATCTAGTAGCGCTATAGAAATGATTAATAGTTCAGGAACCACACAGCACTCCTAAGGCTTAATAAATAATAAACTCAACTTTCATTTGAACTTCTGCAACAGGCAAGTAGAAATGTGAACTGATCTTCAACACAGTGTTAAATCTCAAAGGCTGTTTTTTTTCTCCTCTCTCAATTGGTTTATCTCTAATACACTCAGACCCCTCACTGTCTGACCCTTCTCCAGCGGTTATCCTTCTCTAGATCCACCCTGGACTTTGGACCGAGCTCTCCCTGGCTCCAATCCCACTGCTCCCGGGATGGGACCCTTTCCTGCCCACCCGTAGCACTTAAATTCACTGGTTGCCGCTTTGTGGAGTAGCCCCCTCCTTGTGAGCCAAAGGTTACACTTCTTCCAACAGGACTATTCTCTCTCTTCCCAGTGGTGTTCTTTGGTCGGCCTGCTACCCGGGGCGGATCGCCACTGCGCACCCCCTCCCCCGGGTGCAGCATCAACACCCCCAGGTGCAGTGTCATCCCTCACCGGTGCATCACCTCCAACCCCCTCCCCGGGTGCATTGTTCTTACCTCCTGGGGTGCTGGGAGCAGTCACTTGGCTGTTGATTCCCTGCTTCCTCTGCCCCGGAACAGGAAGTAACATCAGAGGGAGCAGGGAACCGGCGGAGCCGACAGCCACACTGCTGCTCCCTGCACCCCTCCTGCAGTGTGCACCAGGGGCAGACCGCCCCCATCACCCCGCCCTTGGTACACCATTGTCTCATCCTGATCTACTGGCAGGGTATTTTCAGACAGCCAAAAGACCATGTGCTCTCACATGCAACTACTTTTATTAATCACTAACTCCTCCACAAACTGTCAGTTCCTATCTCTCTGCATTTTATTCCCAAACTACACCCCTTCGGCTGAGCTTCGTCTCACCCAGGGAACTCCCAGTCACTCCCCTCAGTGACTCTCCACAAGGATTTACTCTCTTCAGTAATCCCAATCTAACAGGGGATTACACTTAAAATCCACACATTCCAGATGTATCAGATACTCAATTGTTTTTCTACGGATTGAAAATTACATTATTGCAGCTAAAGTCAACCAAACAGGGCCGACAAGAGACTGAACCAGGCCTGGGGCAGGCCGCAGGGCTGTTGCCCCCCCCTAGGGTTACCATATGGCTCCAGAAAAAGGAGGACGGATTGAGCCAGCCGGGTTTTGCTTCCATTGCTCAATCCGTCCTCCTTTTTCTGGAACCATATGGTAACCCTACCCCCCCCCCCCCCCAATCGCCAATCGCTGCCGCCCCCCCCCCCCCCATCACAGCTGCTGCTCCTCCCCCATCACTGCCACAACAGGAAATACCTTGACTGGCGGGGATCCCAAGGCCCCGCCAGCAGAAGACATCTTCCTTCAGTGGTGACTGCCTGCCCCTGTGGCTGTTTTTCCTCTCAGGGCATGCTCTGTTTCAAAACCAGTGCGCCTGAGGAAAAGCAGCCGCTCAGCAATGGGCAGCAGAGCAGCACTGGAGGAAGTTTTGGGTCCTTCCACATAAATTCTAATTATTGCTTCACGGACCTGTTCTCGTTCGATTATGCCCCTCCAAGTGAAGGGGGAGGGGAAAGGGGGGGCGGAATGAGGATATGAAAGGGGCGTGGCAATGGGCGTGGTGGGGTTGGGCGGGGGGCGTGACGTGTCCTCTTTTTTAGAGGACACAAAATGGTAACCCTAACCGTAGGAGTCTGCCCAGCACTGTTCTTGTACTAAGTTCTGAAGCTAATGTCGAAGCCCCTTAAAATTTACACTCAAGCCTGTTAAAAAGTTTTTGTTTAAAAGAAAGTGTACAAGGAACAGAAACATCCAAAAATCAGAGGGGGAAAAAAAGCCCAAACAAACTGAAAGTGAACAGGAAATGTCTGCTGTATGCAGATTCCTAAAGCACATGCTGACACCTATGTGCAGGTTATTTTTAAACAATTGTCCTTTTATCCATGCCTCCTTGTATTAATTTTTGTTTTACCTCTGTGATATTTTAGTAACCTCATACATTGCTGACAATTTCCCATGATTTTTTCTCTCCACTGCATTCCAGCAGATTATCATTAGATATGCCGTGATTTATATGTCTTTGTGAGAGAATGTGGCTTGGGGATACAATTTGTTATTTTCCAAATATCTTTAAGAAAAAACACAGTAGTAGTTCTTCACGAAATCCTCCAGGTTAATGATGTGTGAATGTCAAAATGCCTCTATTGTTTAGTTTCTTTGATTTTCTTCCTCTAGATGGGGCACCGTTTACGTGGTGGGTTGGACGAGCCAATGAGAAGCACGTTTATTGGGGAGGATCCATTCCTGAAGTACAGCAGTGTTCCTGCGGATTGGAGGAAAGCTGCCTGGACACGAGACATTTCTGCAACTGCGATGCAGACAGAAATGAATGGTAATCCATTTGGCTATTGAAGCTCTCTTTATAGTGGCAGATGGGTTAGGAGTGACCTGTAGAGGGACAATTTTCAAAGCTATTTTCCTGGGTCGATTGGACAATCTTTATATGGGGTTCACAGCATGCATACTTTCTGGTCTTATAGAAAGGGGGAGCTTCTGAAAGTATGTTTAGATCAGGGAAGCAATGCCAGTGGGGTCTATATTCAGCATGGTTTAAGCAGACAGAAGATTCTCTTCCTGTTTACATAAGTACATAAGTATTGCCATACTGGGAAAGACCAAAGGTCCATCGAGCCCAGTATCCTGTTTCCAACAGTGGCCAATCCAGGTCACAAATACGGCAAGATCCACAAAATGTACAAAACATTTTATACTGCTTATCCCAGAAATAGTGGATTTTCCCCAAGTCCATTCAATAATGGTCTATGGACTTTTCCTTTAGGAAGCTGTCCAAATCTTTTTTTAACTCCGCTAAGCTAACCGCCTTTAAACCACCCTGAGGGGTCCTTTTACAAAGGTGCGCTAATCATTAGCACATGCTAAATGCTAGCGATACTCAGAAATATATGGGCGACTCTATTGTTTAGCATGTGATTATATAGTAACATAGTAGATGACGGCAGAAAAAGACCTGCATGGTCCATCCAGTCTGCCCAACACAAACTCATATGTGTATACCTTACCTTGAATTTGTACCTGTCCTTTTCAGGGCACAGACCATATAAGTCTGCCCAGCAGTATTTCCCGCCTCCCAACCACCAGTCCCGCCTCCCATCACTGGCTCTGGTACAGACCGTATAAGTCTGCCCTCCCCTATCCTCGCGTCCCAATCACCACCCCCTCTTCCCCCCAACTGCTCCGCCACCCAATTTCAGCTAAGCTTCTGAGGATCCATTCCTTCTGCACAGGATTCCTCTATGCATGTCCCACGCATGTTTGAACTCCGTTACCGTTTTCATCTCCACCACCTCCCGCGGGAGGGCATTCCAAGCGTCCACCACCCTCTCCGTGAAGAAATACTTCCTGACATCTTTCCTGAGTCTGCCCCCCTTCAATCTCATTTCATGTCCTCTCGTTCTACAGCCTTCCCATCCCCGGAAAAGATTCGTTTGCGGATTAATACCTTTCAAATATTTGAACGTCTGTATCATATCACCCCTGTTCCTCCTTTCCTCCAGGGTGTACATGTTCAGGTCAGCAAGCCTCTCTTCATACGTGTTGGAACGTAAATCCCATACCATCCTCGTAGCTTTTCTTTGCACCGCTTCCATTTTTTTAACATCCTTCGCAAGATACGGCCTCCAAAACTGAACACAATACTCCAGGTGGGGCCTCACCAACGTCTTATACAGGGGCATTAAAACCTCCTTTCTTCTGCTGGTCACTCCTCTCTCTATACAGCCTAGCAATCTTCTAGCTACTGCCACCGCCTTGTCGCACTGTTTCGTCGCCTTCAGGTCCTCAGATACTATCACCCCAAGATCCCTCTCCCCGTCCGTGCCTATCAGACTCTCCCCGCCTAACACATACGTCTCCCTTGGATTTCTACTCCCTAAGTACATCACTTTGCATTTCTTCGCATTGAATTTTAATTGCCAAACGTTAGACCATTGTTCTAGCTTCTTCAGATCTTTTTTCATGTTTTCCATACCCTCTGGGGTGTCCACTCTGTTGGAAATCTTGGTGTCATCCGCAAAAAGGTAAACTTTACCTTGTAACCCTTCGGCAATGTCACTCACAAATATATTGAACAGAATCGGCCCCAGCACCGATCCCTGAGGCACTCCACTACTCACCTTTCCTTCCTCTGAGCGAACTCCATTCACCACCACCCTCTGGCGTCTGTCCGTCAACCAGTTCCTAATCCAGTTCACCACTTCGGGTCCTATCTTCAGGCCGTCTAGTTTATTTAAGAGCCTCCTGTGGGGAACCGTGTCGAAAGCCTTGCTGAAATCTAAGTAGATTACGTCTATAGCACGTCGATGATTCAATTCTCCAGTTACCCAATCAAAGAATTCAATGAGATTCGTTTGGCACGATTTCCCTCTGGTAAAACCATGTTGTCTCGGATCTTGCAGCTTGTTGGCTTCTAGGAAATTCACTATCCTTTCCTTCAGCATGGCTTCCATTACTTTTCCAATAACTGAAGTGAGGCTTACCGGCCTGTAGTTTCCAGCTTCTTCCCTATCCCCACTTTTGTGAAGAGGGACCACCTCCGCCGTTCTCCAATCCCTCGGAACCTCTCCCGTCTCCAAGGATTTATTAAACAAGTCTTTAAGAGGACCCGCCAGAACCTCTCTGAGCTCCCTCAGTATTCTGGGGTGGATCCTGTCCGGCCCCATGGCTTTGTCCACCTTTAGCTTTCCAAGTTGTTGATACACACTCTCTTCCGTGAACGGCGCTCTATCCACCTCATTTTCAGGTGTACTTTTGCCAGTCCCTCTCGGTCCTTCCCCAGGGTTTTCTTCAGTGAAAACAGAACAAAAGTATCTATTTAGCAAATTGGCTTTTTCTTCATCATTTTCTACATAGCGTTTTGTTGTATCTTTTAGTCTCACAGTGAAATCTTTGAGGGCCCATATTCCTATGCGCTGCAAATTGGCTTTTTATGTTTAGCACTTGCTAAAAACGCTAACATGCCTTTGTAAAAGGACCCCAGAATGAGGCGGCCACTGATATTCAGCTACACTTAACTGGACAGTGCCACTGAAAATTGACTCTAAGTGCCCATTCCAAATTCAGGCAATTTTAGAGCAGGGGCGTAGCTAGACCTCGGCAGGACGGGGGCCAGAGCCTGATGTGGAGGGGCACTGTTTAGCCGCTGCCAACGCCCCCTGCCATTTTGGGCCCCTCCCTGCCGCCGCAAACCCAACCGCCCCCCCCCCCCCCCCCCGCTGCTGCCACAACCACAACCCCCCCCCCGTCCCGCCGCCACATCAGGTACCTTGTTTGCTGGTGGGGGTCCCCAATCCCCACCAGCCAAAGAGTCTTCTTCAGCGCTGGTCGACTCTGGCGCCTTTGTTGTGGGATCATCTGTTTCTGATGCCTTATGTCCTGCAAGGGGCTACATGCACGGTGCAGGACGTAAGGTGTCAGAAACAGACGATGCCAGCCTCAGATGTCATACCCAGCTCCCTGACAGCAGTATGCAGGTCCTTGGAACAGTTTTTGTTAGTTGCAGTGGACTTCAGGCAGGTGGACCCAGGCCCATCCCCCCCTACCTGTTACACTTGTGGTGCTGAGCCCTCCAACCCCCCCCCCCCAAACCCACTGTACCCACTTGTAGGTGCCCCCCTTCACCCATAAGGGCTATGGTAATGGTGTGGAGTTGTGGGGAGTGGGTTTGGGGTGGATTTGGGGGGGGGGGCTCAGCATCCAAGGGAAGGGAGCTATGCACCTGGGAGCTATTTGTATATATATTTTTTAATTTTTAGAAGTGCCCCCTAGGGTGCCCGGTTGGTGTCCTGGCATGTCAGAGGGACCAGTGCACTACAAATGCTGGCTCCTCCCACGACCAAATGCCTTGGATTTAGCCGGGGTTGAGATGGCCGCTTTTAGTTTCCATTATCGCTGAAAAACAAAAGCGGCCATCTCAAACCCGGCGAACTCTGGCATTTGGCCGGGCCAAACCGTATTATCGAAAGAAAAGATGGCCGGCCATCTTTTTCGATAATACGGTTCCGGTCAGCTGTTTTTGGCGCCGCCAAAATAGATTGCCGGCGCCATTCGATTATGCCCCTCTATGTGTAGAACGGGTAAAAGTGAATCAATTTTCCATTTTTTTCAAAAAGTACAAAGACCGAGGACACTCAATGAAATTACATTAAATACTTTCAAAACAAATAGGAGGAAATATTTTTTTTTTACTCAAAGACTAGTTAAGCTGTGGAACTTGTTGTCAGAGAATGAGGTAACAGTAGTTAGTGTATCTGAGTTTAAAAAAAGTTTGGACAAGTTCTTGGAGGAAAAGTCCATAGTCTGCTATTGAGATAGACATGGGGAAAGGGAATGGGACTTGATATGCGGCTTTTTTGTGGTTTTTGCAACTACATTCAAAGCGGTTTACATAGTATATACAGGTACTTATTTGTACCTGGGGCAATGGAGGGTTAAGTGACTTAGTGAAGCTACTGCTTGCCCTGGGATTGGCAGCACAGAATGTTGCTACTATTTGGGTTTCTACCAGGTACTTATGACCTAGATTGGCCACTGTTGGAAAGAGGATACTGAGCTAGATGGACCATTGGTCTGACCCAGTATGGCTTATCTTATGTTCTTATCAGTCAGGATGGGGATATCCCAGGTGATCATAACCTCTTCATTTTTCACAGTTCTCTCAGGGGCATGATCCCAACGCTTTCTTGGTACATTGATGGTGTAATGCTTACAGAGTTTCCAAAGAGGAGTGGCCTAGTGGTTAGGATGGTGGACTCTGGTCCTGGGAAACTGAGTTTGATTCCCACTTCAGGCACAGGCAGCTCCTTGTGACTCTGGGCAAGTCACTTAACCCTCCATTGCCCCATGTAAGCCACATTGAGCCTGCCATGAGTGGGAAAGTGCAGGGTACAAATGTAACAAAAATAAAATAGATACTATTGGAGATTCTACATGGAATGTTGCTACTATTGGAGATTCTACATGGAATGTTGCTATTCCATGTAAAAGGCTGCGCAGGCTTCTGTTTCTGTGAGTCTGACGTCCTGCAGGACGTCAGACTCACAGAAGCAGAAGCCTGCGCGTCCACATTGGTGATCTGCAAGGGCCGACTTCTACATGGAATGTTGCTACTGGAATAGCAACATTCCATGTAGAATCTCAAATAGTAGCAACAGTGGAGGAGTGGCCTAGTGGTTAGGGTGGTGGACTTTGGTCCTGAGGAACTGAGTTCGATTCCCACTTCAGGCACAGGCAGCTCCTTGTGATTCTGGGCAAGTCACTTAACCTTCCATTGCCCCATGTAAGCCACATTGAGCCTGCCATGAGTGGGAAAGCGCGGGGTACAAATGTAACAAAAAAAAATTACAAATTTTCCACCAACAGCACTTTGCAATCAGCCATGAGATGAGTAGCTGCTTCTAGCTCTTTCTTACAGAATCTACAGATGTCTGTTGCACCAGTTTTCTCAATGCTCACTGTAAATCATTTCATTCATATTCCACTGTCCTGGGCTGAAACTAACGATTGCTCATCTTTATGTTTCTGTTCACCTCTCCTTAACCATTCATGTGTCCTATTTCGATCAACGAATGGTTCCTCCATACGTATGCATTTGACACTTATTAGAAGCAAAGAAACATGATGGCAGATAAGAGCCAAATGGCCCATCCAGTCTGCCCATCCACAGCAACCACTATCTCCTCCTTTCCCGAAGAGCCCCACGTGCCTGGCCAGTGCTTTCTTAAATTCAGGTACAGTCCTCGTCTCCACCACCTCCAATAGGAAGCGATTTCACGCATCCTTTGAAGAGTTTTTTTCTCTCCCTTCGCAAATTCTGTTGCTTCTTTCTCTTTTGGTACCAATGGATTTTTTTTCCATTCCTTCTACTCCTCGGAACATTTGTCCAAGTTTAATGATGGAAATGGATTCTGGAAGTTTTCTTTTATATTTCCACAGCTCTTGTGCATTGGGGTCTGATGAATTCTATGAGGTAAGCCTGGAGAGCTATGATAGTAGCTAGATAGGCGTAATCTATTTCTATAAGACCCATTCCTCCTTCAGATCTAGAAATGTTCAGTACTGGTATACACTGATTCTTATAGATTATTATTTATTGCATTTGTATCCCACATTTTCCCACCTATTTGCAGGCTCAGTGTGGCTTATAATACATTGTGAATGATGGAAATACAATTTGTTATAATACGATTATGGGTTACATTGTGAAGAGTTATGGGAAGACAAAGTCAAAGTCAAAATTTCGTTTGGGGAATAGAACAATGGAATGTAACAATGGGAAAATGATAGGGCGATAGAACATTAGGAAGAGAACATTAGGGTATAACAATTTTGTCTGTGGGTAGAGTTTTAAGTGTGGTGAAAATACGGGGGAAGAGAATTCAGAAGAGAGTGTATTGATGCATTTCTATTAGTTTGTATGGACTTCATGTGTTTTGATCCTTGCAATAAATTTTCTCAAAGAGATGAGTCTTCAATAGTTTGCGGAAGTCGGTTAGTTCGTAGATCGTTTTCAGGTGACCTTTTGGTCATGGAAGGGTTGTTATTATTATGAAATCCATTTAAAACAGTGGCCTCTAATTTTAAGAGAATTTTTTTTCCATTTCAGTGTCATAGTATAACTGTAAAAAAAAAAAAAACCTAAGCTACATTATATCTAACTTTGATGCGCTGCCATGCTCTTGACAGGCTTCCTTGAGGACTCTGGGGATTGCCATTGCACCTGTCCTTTCAATAATTGCTCAGTGTTGTCAAGGATCAAATGCTCTCAGCACTTTTAAGTAGTCTACTGTATGTATGGACAGGAATCTTCCCAGTGGCAAAATCCAGCTACCCATACTGTTTCCCTGCGGATAAGTAGTGCACTTTAAAATCACATGCAGTGTGCATCATAAGTGCGTTGATTACAATTGACTTTCCTCGGACTAGTCATTTCCTCTGATATCTGTTGCTCAGTAAACAGTTAGATCTCAGAAATGGATGCTAAAATCAGTTTTGCGGACTGAGGCTACTGTGCTTTAATGACAGGGATTTGGCTTCCAATTTTTCCATCTATGACACAGTTTTGAGCTATACAAACCACAGAAGCTGTCTAAAAACTGAAATGTCTGGGTTTCTTTTATAGAAAGGTTGGAGGAATGTCTTTTTCACAATAACCCATTAACACTGTTCTCTATGGGGGAACAGTAGCAGAAGCTGTGTTCCTCTCTTCAAATCAAACATGCCACTCCCATGGCGTGCCTGACTCCAGATGGTTCTGATGAACAGGGTACCTCAGAGTGCAGCATTGACACCTGATTTACAGTATCTGCCTCTTAAATAACATCAATACTACAAGTGCAGTGGATTGTATTTAAAATCCCTTCTAAGGTGTTTTTGTGTTGTTCCGCTCCATGGTTTACAGGCTTCTTAACAACAAGAACTTATCAAGTGACTTCCAAATCAAAAACATCAACACCATGGAAACCTGAATGCGGAGTACCACATGGATCACCGCTCTCACCAATCCTTTTCAACCTAATGATGACACCATTAGCCAAATCACTATCCGACCAAGGACTTAACCCGTACAAATATGCAGATGATGTCACGATATACATCCCGTTCAAACAAGACTTAACCGAAATCACAAATAAAATCACACACAGCCTCCAAATAATGAACTCATGGGCGGACGCATTCCAACTAAAGCTGAACGCAGAAAAAACACAGTGTCTCATCCAGTCCTCACAATACAACACAAACAAACCCAACACCATAAACACCCCAGACTACAGCCTTCCGGTGTCAGACAGCCTGAAACGTTTGGGAGTCACAATTGACCGAAATCTCACACTCGAAGACCATGCGAAAAACACAGCAAAGAAAATGTTTTACTCAATGTGGAAACGTAAAAGAATCAAACCTTTCTTCCCAAGGGAAGTATTCCGCAGTCTAGTACAATCAATGGTGTTAAATCATCTAGACTACTGTAATACCATCTATGCAAAGAGCAAATCATTAGGAAGCTTCAAACCGCTCAAAACACAGCAGCCAACCTCATATTTGGGAAAACGAAATACGAAAGCGCCAAAACCCTAAGAGAAAAACTGCACTGACTCCCATTAAAAGAACGAATTACGTTCAAGGTTTGCACCATGGTCCACAAAATCATTTACGGAGAAGCCCCGAACTATATGTCAGACCTCATAGACTTGCCTAGGAGGAACGCAAAGAGATCATCACGCACATACCTTAATCTCCACTATCCTAACTGTAAAGTGCTAAAATATCAATCCACATATGCAACCAGCTTCTCATACATCTGCACACAACTATGGAACGCACTACCGAAGGCCATAAATACAACGCAAGACTTAACCATCTTCCGAAGGCTAATGAAAACAGATCTCTTCAAGAAGGCATACCATAAACATCCATCTTAAATACTAAATAATAACACTACACACGAGTTATACAAAACCGAAATCTTATCACATGACAGACACCACCACCCTAAACCTTATGTAAAGCAAGATCTCTCTACAGTTGATGACCTAATGTAGATTATAATGCAATTTATCACTCTGAAACCTTCATGCAATACCATAGTTACTCTTCTCTACCATGTATGTACGCACACGGTATATATATATACCATGATCTATTCCATATATGTTATGTTCCATGTATGTTATCATGTATGTATGCACCGTACGCAATAACATTTGCAATTCTGTTACCCGGAAATGGCATCCACCATTACGGCAAATGTAAGCCACATTGACCCTGCAAATTGGTGGGAAAATGTGGGATACAAATGCTACAAATAATAATAATAATAATAAATCTCAGGATCCACCAGAAGGCTTTACTGGGATAGCCAGTCAGGGGCGTAGCCAGACAACAGGTTTTGGATGGGCCTAGGCAAGAAGTGGGTGGGTACCAAGTGTTCTCCCTCCCCCCACACTTCCACCAAAAAATATCCCATCTAGCGGGAAAACCTTCTTTCCACCTTGGTAGTCTACAGCAGGCATGTGCTGAAATCTGAGCATGCACAGGTGCCAGTATCGTGGAGAGTAGCGTTTTCGCTACTATCAAGCAGAATTCGTCAGCTGGTGGAGCATGGGATCCCCACCAGCTACCGCTAAACATGTGCTACTGTTTTCTTGTCACATGGTGTTTGCTGATCGGTTGGCTGTTCTTTTGTTCTTTCTGTGGATTAACTTGCATACATAAAGGAATTATTCAAGCCTCTCAGCTTCTTCTCAGAGACTCCTGATGCAGGCGTTTGTATGCCAAAACACGGACCGTGTCGGGTCTTCATTATAAATAAAGGACTACATTTTTCTCAATTCTGAAGGCCCAGTGTTTGCTTTGTTTGGTTGCTTTTGTATGCTGTATTCCCTCTTTTTTGTGCGTGAGATATGCACAAAGGAATCCTGTGCAGTAGGAATGGATCCTCAGAAGCTTAGCCAAAATTGGGTGGCGGAGCAGGTGGGGGAAGAGAGGTTGGTGGTTGGGAGGCGAGGATAGTGGAGGGCAGACTTATACGGTCTGTGCCAGAGCCGGTGATGGGAGGCGGGACTGGTGGTTGGGAGGCGGGAAATACTGCTGGGCAGACTTGTACGGTCTGTGCCCTGAAAAAGGCAGGTACAAATCAAGGTAAGGTATACACATATGAGTCTATCTTGTTGGGCAGACTGGATGGACCATGCAGGTCTTTTTCTGCCATCATCTACTATGTTACTATGTTGGGTGGGCCTGAGCCCTAAGTGGGTGGCCTCTGGCCCACCCAGGCCCACCTGTGGCTATGCCACTGTAGCCAGTAGGTCTGAACCCACATTTTGAGATGTCTTAATAACCAAATGTACCACCAACTACAATATTATGTTGCTTAATACCCTGCTTCAAATTGCACTTAAGTGTAAGGTCAGGGTGAAGGAATGATACTATCCACTTTTATATAACCACACAATTAATGGTCAATAATACTCGTAACTGAATTAGAACTAATGATTTATGACAAAGTGTAGAAATGGAGTTGTATGACCTTCAGAATGAACACAATCCCCCGGATTCGATATAGCGAACAATGTGCTGTAAATTTAGCTAAGCTCTGAAACTTTAGCTGGCCTGTGATACTACTAGACACCAATCTTGACAATGCAAAAGCACATAGACCATATGATCACAACGTCCTTCTTTCAACTACATGTGTTAAGTAACTTGAAAGGCGTGATAACACCACCTGACTTTCAAACAATTGTCCAGAGCTTGGTACTGACTAAAATTGATCACTGCAACTCGCTATTTCTAGGCATACCAGCTTCCCCAACGCAAGTCCTACAGGTCATCCAAAACACAGCTGCATGATTGATCAGGGAAATCTCAAGGTCAGAACACATCACTCCAACATTATAAAAAAACTGCATTGGCTTCCTATACCATACAGAGTGCAATTCGAGATTCTTGTGCTGACGCATCAACATGTATTTGGGACAGTCTCAGACTACTTCCGAAATGCCATCATGCCAACAGAAACGAACGCTAAGATCCGAGACATGCAATCAGCTATGTTTACCTTCCACAAAATCATCAAACTATGTTGAGACAAAACCAAGAGCCTTCTCCTTCATTGCCCCTGCTCTGTGGAACGCTCTACCAGGATACCTGAGAACATGTGAAGACCCCCGACAATTCAAGCGTTTACTAAAAACGCATCTGTTTGTAAAAGCCTTTTCAGCCACATTAATAACTCTCTATTTAACCCCTCTCTTAATTTCAATTGAACTCCTTGCTTGATCTTGTACTTATTACCAGCTTCACCTGCTCATCTGATCAAATTTCCTTGCCTCAGAATGGCAAATGCTACCTTTGTAAACCACATATGACTTCTGTCTAAAACCATGTATGTAAACTACTTAAAACCTTGTATGCGAATATTGTCTGACCATGTATGTGTCAAACATTTAATCTATGTACGTGAACCCTTGAATCCGCCTTGGATAAAGGCGGGATACAAATGTAGTAAATAAATACAATTTCCTAGAGGGGACTGTACGCTACAGTCCACCTTCATGTCTTCTGTGACCCAATATCGGGCGCCAGTTCAAAGGTCGGAAATGGAAATTCTCCTGCAAAACTATGGAGTAAGTACCATAATTTCCTCTCACAGAATTCACTTGTGGTGTCCTACAGATAACATGCAGACAATGAAATAGCAAGAGAAGGAATAGAAATAATCAGGAAAGGGTTGTTGATGTATGATGGAGGTGTTTTGTTCTTGCATGTTGTAGCATTTGACCCCAATACAGAGTGATTTTCAGAATCTATAGTACATGCTGAGATTTAGACAATACTTCTTACTGGCTTTATATAATACAAGAACTCTGGCAGTGCTAGAAGGGCTTAGTTTCCTTAATATCCAGCCGACATCTTGGCAGCGCTGAGGAGAAAAACAGAAAATCCCTCTGGTTCATTTTTCTAAAGCCAAGCTGCTTATTGCAGCTCAGAAGGAAATACTAACATGGGCCTGGCTTTCTGGTGAGAAAGAACAAGGAGGAAAAGAGAGGAACAGAAAACAAAGGACATTTTATGGCAAATCGGCAAGTTTGTGATTATAAAGTATAAAGGAGAACATGGTTAACCTGTATTAAATCCAAAAATCATGACCATTCCTTCTAGAATAATCCTGTAAAAATCAATACAGGACATCATACTTTGTTATATATATATATATATATATATATATATATATATATATATATATATATATATATATACAGTGGTGGAAATAAGTATTTGATCCCTTGCTGATTTTGTAAGTTTGCCCACTGACAAAGACATGAGCAGCCCATAATTGAAGGGTAGGTTATTGGTAACAGTGAGAGATAGCACATCACAAATTAAATCCGGAAAATCACATTGTGGAAAGTATATGAATTTATTTGCATTCTGCAGAGGGAAATAAGTATTTAATCCCTCTGGCAAACAAGACCTAATACTTGGTGGCAAAACCCTTGTTGGCAAGCACAGCGGTCAGACGTCTTCTGTAGTTGATGATGAGGTTTGCACACATGTCAGGAGGAATTTTGGTCCACTCCTCTTTGCAGATCATCTCTAAATCATTAAGAGTTCTGGGCTGTCGCTTGGCAACTCGCAGCTTCAGCTCCCTCCATAAGTTTTCAATGGGATTAAGGTCTGGTGACTGGCTAGGCCACTCCATGACCCTAATGTGCTTCTTCCTGAGCCACTCCTTTGTTGCCTGGCTGTATGTTTTGGGTCATTGTCGTGCTGGAAGACCCAGCCACGACCCATTTTTAAGGCCCTGGCGGAGGGAAGGAGGTTGTCACTCAGAATTGTACGGTACATGGCCCCATCCATTCTCCCATTGATGCGGTGAAGTAGTCCTGTGCCCTTAGCAGAGAAACACCCCCAAAACATAACATTTCCACCTCCATGCTTGACAGTGGGGACGGTGTTCTTTGGGTCATAGGCAGCATTTCTCTTCCTCCAAACACGGCGAGTTGAGTTCATGCCAAAGAGCTCAATTTTTGTCTCATCTGACCACAGCACCTTCTCCCAATCACTCTCGGCATCATCCAGGTGTTCACTGGCAAACTTCAGACGGGCCGTCACATGTGCCTTCCGGAGCAGGGGGACCTTGCGGGCACTGCAGGATTGCAATCCGTTATGTCGTAATGTGTTACCAATGGTTTTCGTGGTGACAGTGGTCCCAGCTGCCTTGAGATCATTGACAAGTTCCCCCTTGTAGTTGTAGGCTGATTTCTAACCTTCCTCATGATCAAGGATACCCCACGAGGTGAGATTTTGCGTGGAGCCCCAGATCTTTGTCGATTGACAGTCATTTTGTACTTCTTCCATTTTCTTACTATGGCACCAACAGTTGTCTCCTTCTCGCCCAGCATCTTACTGATGGTTTTGTAGCCCATTCCAGCCTTGTGCAGGTGTATGATCTTGTCCCTGACATCCTTAGACAGCTCCTTGCTCTTGGCCATTTTGTAGAGGTTAGAGTCTGACTGATTCACTGAGTCTGTGGACAGGTGTCTTTCATACAGGTGACCATTGCCGACAGCTGTCTGTCATGCAGGTAACGAGTTGATTTGGAGCATCTACCTGGTCTGTAGGGGCCAGATCTCTTACTGGTTGGTGGGGGATCAAATACTTATTTCCCTCTGCAGAATGCAAATAAATTCATATACTTTCCACAATGTGATTTTCCGGATTTAATTTGTGATGTGCTATCTCTCACTGTTACCAATAACCTACCCTTCAATTATGGGCTGCTCATGTCTTTGTCAGTGGGCAAACTTACAAAATCAGCAAGGGATCAAATACTTATTTCCACCACTGTATATATATATATATATATATATATATATATATATAGAAAGTTAAAAAGATATAGATGTAGGTATCTATTTATATATATGAACAGTTTCTCCTTCCTGGGTAGTCAACGTTGGACTGCTCTCCCAAGGCCCATCCGAGCTATTAATAACTATTTACCTTTCAGGAAAATGTTAAGTAGAGGAGTGTGGTAGCCGTGTTAGTCCACTCTTAAGGTTATCAATAGAAATCAAACAAAATAAAACATGGAAAAGAAAATAAGATGATACCTTTTTTATTGGACATAACTTAATACATTTCTTGATTAGCTTTCGAAGGTTGCCCTTCTTCCTCAGATCGGAAATAAGCAAATGTGCTAGCTGACAGTGTATATAAGTGAAAACATTCAAGCATTACTATGACAGTAAAATAGATACCATTGGAGATTCTACATGGAATGTTGCTACTATTGGAGATTCTACATGGAATGTTGCTATTCCACTAGCAACATTCCATGTAGAAGGCTGCGCAGGCTTCTGTTTCTGTGAGTCTGACGTCCTGCACGTACGTGCAGGACGTCAGACTCACAGAAGCAGAAGCCTGCGCGGCCACATTGGTGATCTACAAGGGCCGACTTCTACATGGAATGTTGCTAGTGGAATAGCAACATTCCATGTAGAATCTATAGAAATCAAACAAAATAAAACATGGAAAAGAAAATAAGATGATACCTTTTTTATTGGACATAATACATTTCTTGATTAGCTTTCGAAGGTCGCCCTTCTTCCTCAGATCGGAAATAAGCAAATGTGCTAGCTGACAGGAAAATGTTAAAGTCCCATTTTTTTCAAGCAAGGTTACCCTAATGGACCAACTTAATTCCACCAGATCACCTACGATACTCCTGCTAAGACGTCGACGCTTACTTTGACCCCAATGTTACATTTGACCTTTTTCACTAATCCCTTATACTCAATCCCTCAACTTCTTCCCTCCACCCTTTACCATTTCCCTCCCATTCTCCGTCCCTTTCACCTATCATATCCTTGTCTACCTTCCCTATTCTAACTAATATATTCCGAGACACTGTTGCCACCGTGTTTTTTTGTTATTTTTTTCTCAGTTCATTATATTCTTTTCACATGTCCTTTGTAATGCCTTTCATAATGTAAGTAGTTATGATCATCACAATTTATAATACTCTTCCTACAGTTCCTTGTTTTACTGTATTCTCTACCATGTAAGATGCTTTCTTTTACTATGCAAGCTGCACTGGACCTGCTATATGTGGGAAAGAGCGGGGTACAAATGTAATAAATAAATAAATACATGAATACAGATAGATAAATATACTGTAGATTATAAAATGAAGACAGCGTACAAAAGCCATTTACCGGAGGAAAATGGGCTATTTGTAAATTGTTTACCCTCCCTGTGGGTAAAAGCATGAAGTGATGAGTCTTTCAGTTTGGGTGGTTAACGGGGGCTTTTATTTTGCTTTGCAGCTGCTTTTTGGGTAGCGTAACCTGCTTAATGGTAAATCTGACCAAGTGGGAAGGAGATATATTACAAAGTTCTCAAAGTCTATGGCTGGCACTTTAAGTATATCCTAGAAATATGAATAGAAATAACTGGACAGATGAGATGGGCCATTTGGAGGCTTATTTTCAAAGCACTTAGCCTCCCAAAGTTCCATAGAAACCTATGGAACTTAGCCTCCCAAAGTGCTTTGAAAATATGCCTCTTGGTCATTTTCAGCCATCATCTACTATTTTACTATTTGGCTCATTTTCAAAAGAGAAAAACATCTGAAAAGTGTCAGAAAGCAGCATTTGAATGTTTTTTTCTCACAAAAACGTCCGAATCAGTATTTTTGAAACCTATTTTTTATATGTTTTTCTATGCTGTTCATCTGCAGTGCGTCCAAATCTCAAGGGGGTGTGTTGGGGGGGGGGGGGGGGTTAAGAGCGGGATTTGGGCGTTCCTAAGATTTAAGATGTTTTTTAGCCATAATGGAAAAAAAAACCTAAAACTAAGAAGCTTTGAGTTAGACCCGTTTTTATAATGAATAAGGAACAAAAAGATGCCCTAAATGACCAGATGACCACTGGAGGGAATCAGGGTTGACCCCCTAATACCCCCCCTCCAGTGGTCACTGACCCCCTCCCACTCCCCAAAAATGTGAATAAAAAATATGACTTACCAACCTCTATGACAGCCACTGATGTTATAGCCAGGTCAATTAGAGCAGCCTGCATGTCCCTGGAGTAGTAGAGTGGTTTGTTCGGTGCACTATAGAGTGGGGGACCCAGGTCCCTATCTCCCTCTACCTGTCACACTTATGGTAGAAACTGTGAACCCTCCCAAAGTCACCAAAATCCTCCTGTACCCACATATAGGTGCCCCCTTCTCCCATAAGGGCTATTGTAGTGGTGTACAGTGAGGTGGGGAGAGGTTTTGGAGGGCTCTCCTGGGATATCTGGGGGATCAGTCTGCTAAAAATGCTGGCTCCTCCTACATCCCAATGGTTTGATTTTCTACGTTTTGAACTTGTTTTTTGTTTTTTTTTTGATGGACCTAAAAACAAACTGTCCAAAGCACAAAACCTTGTTCAAAACAGTATTTTCGGAAAAAAAAATAGACATTTTTCTTTTTCGAAAATGACCTTATTTCCTGTTCGGATTTTGGACGTTTTGTGCAAAATGTCCAAAGTCAGACTTAGACGTCTTATCAAAAATGCCCCTCTGTGTGTGATGTGTACGTCCTGCACAAGGTCCTGGGAGACAGCTCCCGAATGGGTTCATTTTTGAAAGAGAAGAACGTCCATCTTTCGACACAAATCGGAAGATGGGCGTCCTTCTCCCAGGGTCGTCCAAATCGGTATAATCGAAAGCCAATTTTGGACGTCCACAACTGCTTTCCTTCGCAGGGATGGCCTAAGTTCAAGGGGGCGTATCGGAGGCATAGCGAAGGCGGGACTTGAGCGTGCCTAACACATGGACGTCCTCGACCCATAATGGAAAAAAAAGGACGTCCTGATGAGCACTTGGACAACTTTACCTGGTCGTATTTTCCTTACGACCAAGGCACAAAAAGGTGGATGAAATGACCAGCTGACCACCGGAGAGAATTGGATATGACCTCCCCTTATTCCCCAGTGGTCACTAACCCCCTCCCACCCTCAAAAAATATCTTTCAAAATATTTTTTGCCAGCTTTGGATGTCATACTCACGTCCATCACAGCAGTATGCAGGTCCCTGGAGCAGTTTTAGTGGGTGCAGTGCAGGCAGGCGCACCCAGGCCCATCCCCCTCCCTACCTGTTACGTTTGTGGAGGAAACAGCGAGCCCTCCAAAACCCACCAGAATCACACTGTACCCACATCTAGGTGCCCCCCTTCACCCTTAAGGGCTATGGTAGTGGTGGACAGTTGGGGGTAGTGGGTTTTTAGGGGGGGTGTTGGGGGACTCAGCAGACAAGGTAAGGGAGCTATGTTCCTGGGAGCATTTTATGAAGTCCACTGCAGTGCCCCCTAGGGTGCCCGGTTGGTGTCCTGGCATGTAAGGGGGACCAGTGCACTACAAATGCTGGCTCCTCCCATGACCAAAGGGCTTGCATTTGGTCGTTTCTGAGATGGGCATCCTTGGCTTTCTATTATCGCTGAAAATCAGAAACGACCAAGTCTAGGGACGACCATCTCTAAGGACGACCAAAATTTCAAGATTTGGGCATCCCCGACCGTATTATCGAAACGAAAGATGGATGTCCATCTTGTTTCGATAATACGGGTTTCCCAGCCCCTCCATCGGGACGTTTCGCGAGGACGTCCTCAAGAAAACTTGGGTGTCCCTTTCCATTATGGTCTCCTTTCTTCCTTGTGTCCCGCCCTCGAGGAAGTTACATCAGACGAGGGCGGGACACAGGGAGGGAAGGAGGGCCGAAGGGAGGCGTTCTGCTACCTGCAGCACTGCTTTCACAGAGGTGAGACTGTGATTTCAATGAAGGGGGGCAGACGGTCGCCGACGGAGGGCGGGTGGGACTGCGGCGCCGGGTCCCTCTTGGAGGCCCGGGGAATTTTGTCCCCCCTGCCCCCCCCCTCTCGGTGGCTATGACGCTAAAGCATCATAAATTGGCTCTTTTACTAAGCGGCAAGAGCCCGGCGGAAACTCACTGTGTGCCAATCTGGAACTACTGCCAGATTAGCGCAGGAGCCCTTACCGCCATCTCAATGGGTAGCAGTAAGGGCTCCCTCCGGAAATGACTGCCTGCTAAGCGGTTCAGTTACCGCCTGGCCATTTCTTTTCTTATGAGAAAGACAGCCTTTTACCGAAGCTTAATAAAAGAACCCCAAAGAGCGAGTTAAAATAAGATGGCTTTATGGCAGCCCCTGTTGATATCACTGCCCCTGACTTAATTGTAATTGGGTAGTACTGTTACTTTTCCCCTAAACAGAAAAGATACTTTTGTGGAGAGCAAATGTCAGAAATCTAGAACGTTCAACTCAGAGCCGTCCCTCTGAAGCATTCAATTTTCAAATGTACTGGATTGCTTCTTCAGTAAGAGGCAGCACTGGATTTGAACTATTTTAGCTATTACCTTCAATAATTTGTCATCCACATTTAAAAACCACACAAAACAGATGGAAACAACAACACGAAGGGTAACGAGGCATTAGGAAGGAAAGCTCTATAGCAGACTGTAGAGACACAAATTGTTTTCTTTCTGTATTTTATATTTGTTGCTTTTGATGTGAACAACCCTACATGACATGACATTGCGCTGCAATTATATCTGATTGACCCTGATGCAGACAGGGTTGTGTCAGGTCAGCGAATAAATTGCTTCTTCTGAATTTGATTTTGCCTCGTGGTTCCTTACATACAAATTTAAAAGGGCAATTCTATAAGGTACACCAAAAGTTAGATGCCAACAATGAGAACATTTTTATGGAATAATAATATTTATTTATTTATTTATTTATTACATTTGTATCCCGCACTTTCCCACTAAAAGCAGGCTCAATGCGGCTTACATAGTAATAGGTAACACAGAATTTTGTTATGTAAAGTAGGAAATTAAGTATAACTTAGTAATAGGATGGATGGGTAGGTAGAGACAGGTGATAGAGGAAGGTAAGGTGAGAGATAGAGTCTGGACCAATGTCGTTTTCTCTTCGGTATATGTAAGGTAGATGGGTTCATAAGATTAATCTGGGTCCTTTGGGTAGGCTTGCTTGAATAAATGGGTTTTTAGTGCTTTCCTGAATGGTAGGTGGTCATGGATTGCTTGGATAGGTCTAGGGAAAGCGTTCCAGAGTTGGCTGCCCAGGAAGGAGAAATTGGATCCATAATAAGTTTTGAACTTGAGACCTTTACAGTTGGTAGTGCAGGTTGAGGTACTTTTGCAAGGATACAGACATGTTTCTTGCTGGGAGGTCGATCAGATTTATCATATAGTCTGGAGATTCTCCGTGTATTATCTTGGGGATTAAAGTCTGGGCTTTGAAGTTGATACGTTCTTTAATTGGGAGCCAGTGTAGTCTTGCACGGAGAGGAGTTGCACTCTCAAAATGTGATTTCCCAAATATGAGTCTTGCTGCTGTATTCTGATTGATGCGCATGTAAGCGCTAGGGAGTCCTTTCACTAAGGGGACTGCGCTAAAATCAGCGCTTGTTTTTGACACATGCTGAGGCCTCCTTTTACTGCAGTGGGTAAAAGGCAGTCTCTTTAAAAACAAAACAAAAAAACAAATAGCCATGTGGTAAGTGAACCACTTACTGAATAGCCATTTTTTTTTGGGGGGGGGGAGGGGAGGCTGGAGCACTTACGGCCACCCGAGATGGTGGTAATGACTCCCGTGCTAACTTGGCAGTAACCAGGCAGCGCTTACTGAAGCTTAGTGAAAGGAGCCCCTAGAAAACTAAATTAAATGTAAATTTGGATCTGCACACCTCTCCTCAAGTAAAGAACATAAGAATAGCCATACTGGATCTTGCCGAGTATCTTGTTTCCAATAGTGGCCAATCCAGGTCACAAGAACCTGGCAAAAAAACCAAATAGCAGCAACATTCCATGTAGAACCCCAAAGAGTATCAAGATTCCATTCAGAATCTCAAATTGTAGCAACATTCCATTTAAACCCCCCAAAAGTAGCAAGATTCCGTTCAGAATCTCAAATAGTAGCAGCATTCCATTTAGATCCCTCAAAGAGTATCAAGATTCCATTCAGAATCTCAAATTGTAGCAACATTCCATTTAGAACCCTCAAAAGTAGCAAGATTCCATTCAGAATCTCAAATAGTAGCAGCATTCCATTTAGATCCCTCAAAGAGTATCAATATTCCATTCAGAATCTCAAATTGTAGCAACATTCCATGCTACCAATCCCAGGGCAAGCAGTGGCTTCCCCATGTCTGTCTCAATACAGACTATGGACTTTTTCCTCCAGGAGCTGGATAAACCCCTTTTTTTAACCCTAGATACACTAACCACTGTTACCACATCTTCTGGCAATGATTTCCACAGCTTAACTATTCATTGAGTGAAAAAAATATGTACTCCTATTTGTTTTAAAAGTATTTCCAGGCACCTTCATTGAGTGTCCCCTAATCTTTGTACTTTTTGAAAGAGTATAAAATCAATTCACTTGTACTCGTTCTATATCTCTCAAGATTTTGTAGACCTCATTCATATCCCCCCTCACCTACCTCTTTTCCAAGCTGAAGAGCCCTAACCTCTTTAGCCTTTCGTCATATGAGAGGAGTTCCATCCCGTTTATCATTTTGGTCACTTCTCACATGATATGAATAGCGCATAGGAGGAATGAAATACGGTCCTCAAGGAGTCATGGTATATTTGATTTAATCGAAAAAGTAAAAAATAATAACTACCATATTAATATCAGGTTACCTAGTTGTAATTTATGTTTAAAGAGTTTTAACAAAATTCTATTACTGTGAAATTTGC
The DNA here is from genome assembly GCF_901765095.1 of Microcaecilia unicolor. Taxonomy (NCBI): domain Eukaryota; kingdom Metazoa; phylum Chordata; class Amphibia; order Gymnophiona; family Siphonopidae; genus Microcaecilia; species Microcaecilia unicolor. The sequence continues at coordinate 292,398,776 of NC_044037.1, forward strand.
TATGGTATAGACCAGAGCTCATCATTCATAATCCGCTGGAATACTTGAAGTGTGATTTAAAATATCTTCATACAAGATATCAGAATTAATTAACCTGGGGGCAGAACATAGGGAGGAAAGTATAATATTGAGTAATAAAGCATGACAGATTTGTCTCTTGAAGTTATATTTAATGAGAATTTTTGCTGTAGGTGCAAAATCTGGGAAATTTTAATAGTGTAGTCATGAAAAAAAATGTAGGCATGAAAAAGGATCATATAGTGCCATCTATGTCTGATATTTTGTAGTCTGTGACAAGATACTTCTGTGTTGCAACATTCTTAGGGGTATTTATTTATCACATTTGTACCCCGCGCTTTCCCACACATTCCAGGCTCAATGCGGCTTACATAGTAAATATAATTACAATTACAAAGTCTTAAAAGGAAAAGAGATTGGGAGAGGTTAGGAGAGGAGGGATGGCGAGGAGAAGATAAAGGGTAAAGGATGGAGAAGGAAAGATAAGGGTATAAGGAGATTGGGATATATAGACTAAGGTATAATAATCATCGGGACCGGGATGAAGAGGAAGGGTTATAAAGTTAAGTTGGGTCATTCGGGTAAGCTGTCTTGAAAAGTTGGGTCTTCGGCATTTTTCTGAAGGGTACATGGCCGTTGATTGTTCGGATGGATCTTGGCAGAGCGTTCCAAAGCTATGTATGTTTACTAAGGCACATTAGCATTTTTCATGCACCTTTAAAGTTAAGACAGGTTAAACGCTAACATGCCCATACATTCCCATTGGTGCATTAGCATTTAATGTGCGTTAAAAACACTAAGGCGCCAATAGCACGCCTTAGTAAACATACCCCTTAAAATTTACGTACGTGCTCCATTTTCTGTCTGTTCTGTATAAATTGTTGCATTGAACTAGAAGGTAGTTTTCAGACGAACTTACGGCCCCTTTTACCAGGCTGCAGCAAAAGGGGGCCGGCTGTAGCATCGACACTTGTTTTACACATGCGCCGCGGCCCCCCTTTACCGCAGCTGGTAAAAGGGAAATCTGGCCTTCTTACAGGAAATGGCTATGCGGCAAGTAAAGCACTTGCTGCATGGTCATTTCAGGGAGGAGCCCTTACTTTCATCCATTGAGGTGGCGGTAAGGGCTCCTGCATTAACCCGCACTGCCTGATTACCGCTGGGTACACACCAGAAATAATGGCACGCTAGGGGAGGAAAGTACCTGAGGCAATGGAAGGTTAAGTGATTTGCCCAAGATACTAAGGAGCAGTGCATTTTTTTCTAGCGAAAAAGGTGCCGGTACTCAAATGCCAGGCCATCCTTCAGGGGCGGGGCGATCACTGAGGGACCCACCCCACAATGGCAAGGCTCCCTGCAACCAGTCACAGAATCTATGGCAAGGTAGAATCGGTGTGTAGAGCCTGAGCTCTTTCATTAAAACTTGGGGACCATGGGTCAATTTTAGCAGACAATGGAAAAGGTGCCAGTACTCAGTACCCCCTCAAAAAATGTCCTGCTAAGGAGCAGCAGTTGGATTTGAACCAGCCACCTCTGGCTGTCAAGCCTGGTTCTCTAACCACTAGGCTATAACTATTCACATTATTGGGTTTTTTTTTTCTAAAAGTTCTTTCTTTAAGACTGGATGACTTACACATTCGTTTATTTTCCCAGGTTTCTTGATATTAATTTGCAAGATTTCCATAAACTGAGCTACATAGATTTAATTAACCAAGCTGAATATGGCTGACTCCAACCTTTGTTGCCTGAAGCAATAACAGCGTTTTAGTTGCTAAGACAGGTTAAAAAAATAAAGTTCCTCAACATCCCCAAGGCTTTCTCCTTCCCCTTAACCACCTTTACTTGTTCCAGTCTATCTCAAATTTATTTCATTTTATCATGCAAGAACCAATCAAAATCAGATAAAGTTTAAGGGGGTCTTTTACTAAGCTGCGGTAGCATTTTTACTCACAGTAGAAATCAGCTGGTGGTAAACCTGGGACGCCCATAGGATTCTAATGGGTGTCATAAGTACATAAGCACCGCCATATTGGGAAAAGACCAAGGGTCCATCAGGCCCAGCATCCTGTCTCCGACAGTGGCCAATCCAGGCCTCAAGAACCCGGCAAAAACCCCAAAACAAAACAAAAATTTAAATTAATAATGTTCAATGGACTTTTCCTTCAGGAATCTGTCCATTCCCCCATTAAACTCAGCAAGGCCAACTGCTGTCACTACATTCTACTACTACTACTACTACTTAACATTTCTAAAACGCTACTAGGGTTACGCAGCGCTGTACAATTTAACATAGAGGGACATTCTCCGGCAATGAGTTCCAGAGTCTGTCTACACGCTGAGTAAAGAAAAACTTTCTCCTGTTTGTTTTAAATCTACCACATTCTAGCTTCATCTTATGTCCCCTGGTTCTATTATTGTTAGAAAGTGTAAACAAATGCTTCACCTCTGTCCCCTCCATTCCACTCATTATCTTATAGACTTCTATCATATCACCCCTCAGCCGCCTCTTCTCCAAGCTGAAGAGCCCTAACCGTCTTAGCCTTTCCTCATAGGGAAGTCCTCCCATCCCTTTTACCATTTTCATCGCCCTTCTCTGCACCTTCTCCAATTCCTTTATATCTTTTTTGAGGTGCGGTGACCAGAACTGAACACAATACTCGAGGTGCAGTCTCACCCTAGAGTGATACGTCTGCATTATAACATCCTCGTGTTTGTTTTCCATCCCTTTCCTAATAATACCCAACATTCTGTGCGCTTTCTTAGCTGCCGCAGCACACTGAGCAAAAGTTTTTAACGTCTTATCAACGATGACTCCCAGATCCCTTTCTAGGTCTGTGACTCCTAACGCGGAACCTTGCATGACATAGCTGTAATTCGGGTTTCTCTTTCCCACATGCATCACTTTGCACTTGTCAACATTGAACTTCATCTGCCATTTGGACGCCCAATCTCCCAGTCCTCCTGTAATCTTTCACACTCCTCCTGCGACTTGACAACCCTGAATAACTTTCTGTCATCTGCGAATTTAATTACCTCACTAGTTACTCCCATCTCTAGGTTATTTATCGTCTGTTGATTTCTAGCGCAAGCTAAAAATGCTATCGCAGCTTAGTAAAAGACCTCCCCCTACATTCCCAAAACTCTGCTTCATTCCCAAAGGCATCCACAGATATCTCGCGACTTAAACCAGAAAGATTAAGGACAACTTCAGGATCCATAAGTCTGTCCACTTTTTTAATGTTCATATTATAGCATCTAACAAGTTTTGAGGCCCTCAATACACATTACAACTTCCCTTCTTGATTTCCGTTAGTTCATCTGTACAGCAGAGCAACCATCCCATTTAGCCTATATTCACCAAAAAGGGCAATTCTGTTTGCCATGCCCTGGACTACAGCATACCAGCCCTCTATCAACTGATCACTGAATTTGTTTGAAACATTTATCAAACCGGGGAAATACAATGATGTCACACAATTATATGCTTTGAGATGAAGTCAGATTGCATGCAAAAGGCTACCATTATCTAGAATGGACCTCTTTCTAGGCTGAATTTCCATTCAGATTGACCTCGTGAGTCTTATTTAACAGTCGTCAATGATTTTTCAGCACTTAGCCATAAAGTAAGGATCTGATTGGTTAACCCCCTATAATCCCAAATCACCTAGGGGTCCTTTTAGTAAGCTGCACTAATAGGCCCTTTTACAAAGTGGCTCTCATTACCTCTCGCCTTGACTACTGCAACCTACTCCTCACCGGCCTCCCACTTAGCCATCTATCCCCCCTTCAATCTGTTCAGAACTCTGCTGCACGTCTTATATTCCGCCAGAACCGATATACTCTTATCACCCCTCTCCTCAGGTCACTTCACTGGCTTCCAATCAGATACCGCACTCAGTTCAAGCTTCTCCTTCATACCTACAAATGCACTCAGTCTGCTGCCCCTCACTACCTTTCTACCCTCATCTCCCCTTACGTTTCCGCCCGTAACCTCCGTTCACAGGACAAATCCCTCCTCTCAGTACCCTTCTCCACCACCGCCAACTCCAGACTCCGCCCATTCTGCCTCGCCTCACCCTATGCTTGGAATAAACTTCCTAAGCCCCTACGCCAAGCCCCCTCCCTACCCATCTTCAAGTCTTTGCTTAAAGCCCACCTCTTCAATGCTGCTTTCGGCACCTAACTCTCACCTTTCAGGAAATCCAGACTGCCCCAATTTGACTGCTCCTATCGGACTGACTGTTCACTTGTCCTTTAGATTGTAAGCTCTTTGAGCAGGGACTGTCCTTTATGTTAAATTGTACAGTGCTGCGTAACCCTAGTAGCGCTTTAGAAATATCAAGTAGTAGTAGTAGTAGTTGTGAGCCAATCTGGAACTACCGCTGGCTCACCACGAGAGCTGATGGTAGTGCAGCCCCCACCGCGTGCCTTTTCTGGCGTGCCAGAATTGTTTTTATTTCCACCGGGGACTTACCCAGCAGTAATCAGGCAGTGACGCATGCTACCCAGTTACCGCCGGGTTAGCATCGGAGCCCCTATCTGCTCCTAAAAAGGAAGCAGGAAGAACTTCCCCAGGAAATGGCCAACATGGCGAGTATCTACTTACCGCACAGCCATTTCCTGGTTTTTTTTTTACAAAAGCCCCGCTGCAGTAAAAGAGGCCTCGACGTGCAGCAAATCCACACGCCGAGGACGTTGCAGGGCCATTTTACCGCAGTGTATTAAAAAGGCCCCTAAGTGCAATGCGCTAACCGCAGCTTAAAAAGACTTACCATGAGACGTGCTCAGACATCTTGCAGTAGGTTCCCAATCAGCGTAAACTACCCGTGTGCTAAACATATTTTTTCATTTTTGCATGGAGGGAGGTATGTCTGGGTGTGGAAAGTAGACATTCCAGCACTAATCAGCAACATTAGCACATAGTCATTAATTGAAAAAAAAAAGAAAATTGACCATTTTCTGGCTATGGTAAAAACGGTCTTAGCATGCGGGAAAAAACCCACATAAGGGCATGCTAAGGCGAATTTATACCACACCTTGGTAAAAAGATCCCCTGGAGATGGGAAGGCGGTAGAACTAGAGGACATGAAATGAGGTTGAAGGGGGGCAGACTCAAGAAAAATGTCAGAAAGTATTTTTTCACGGACAGAGTGGTGGATACTTGGAATACCCTCCCGTGGGAGGTGGAGGGGACGAAAACAGTAACGGAATTCAAAAATGCGTGGGATGAACATAAAGGAATCCTGTTCAGAAGGAATGGATCCTCAGAAGCTTAGCGGAGATTGGGTGGCAGGGCTAGTGCTGGGCAGACTTCTACAGTCTATGCCCCGAAAATGGCAAGGATAAATCAAGGTCAGGTATACATATAAAGTAGCACATATGAGTTTATCTTGTTGGGCAGACTGGATGGACCATACAGGTCTTTATCTGCTGTCATCTACTATGTTACTATGTAGTAAGGTTAAATGTAGAGATTGTAGCCAAGTCAAAGTCAATTTTCTCTCTATGGATAAAGAGGCTGAGGTAAAGTGGTCTCCATGAATGTGGCAAGGATTAAAAACAAATCTGGCACAGCTCTTCACCCCTCGGATTAATGAAATGGTATGTCACTGCTCATGCCATACTCTTTTAATTTTAAATTAACCAGAGTGATTACTATTTGAGTGTGCACTCTGGTTCACTCATGAAACCAATGGTCTTTATTTGTTGGAAAAGATTTGCAAACACACATTTAAATCTAGCAGAATTTCCAAGAAATAGGGTGCCAGGTGCTGCACAGTGCAATTTGGAATATGGCTACCTTCTCATCTGACAAATCCCATTAAAATTATGTAGTTGATACATCTGAAATACTCTTTTCCAGCCCTATAATGAAGGCCGTTTCTGAAGAAGCTTTGAATGAAATTGGTGAAACCTAAACTGAGGAAGACACATGTTTGATTTATATTTCAGGACTAATGATACAGGTCTTCTTTCCTTCAAAGACCATTTGCCAGTCACTCAGATAGTGATCACGGACACGAACAGGTCAAACTCAGAAGCTGCATGGAGAATTGGACCCTTGCGTTGCTATGGTGACCGTAAGTATATTTAATGGATACATTTTGATAATTATTTGTATCATATGATATGATGGGAGTTTTCTGCTCCCATCTTTGGGCTCTTATTTTTTTTTTAATTTTTCTAAAATATTGACTGTAAATATTCAACATGGATACCATGGAACTCTTGCTATGTTTTATTTATTTGTTACATTTGTATCCCACATTTTCCTACCTATTTGCAGGCTCAATGTGGCTTACATAGTACCGAAGAGGCTTTGAAGTCTCCGGTGAACAAATACAAAGTGATGTTGTGGTAGGATAAAGTTCATAGAGCACTGCCACATTAGGGAATCATACAAAGGAAGAGTTGAGTTATGTCCATGACATACTTGAGTTTTGTTGTGTTGCAGAGTTCAGGCATTTAAGTTGGGTCGGTAGGGCAGTGGCGTTGCAAGGGCAGCTGACACCCGGGGCGGGTTGCCTCTGCGCACCCCCCCCCCCCCCGGGTGCAGCGTGACGCACCCTCCCCCCTCCGTAGCGCAACCCCCCCCCCCCCCGCGAGAACATACCTGGAAGGCGGTGAGAGCCGGGCGGGAGAGCCAATCCGCCGAGTGCACGCCGCTGGGGGGGGTGTCGGCGCCTCGCTGGTTCCTTGCTCTCTCTGCCCCGGAACAGGAAGTAACCTGTTCTGGGGCAGAGAGAGCAAGGAACCAGCGAGGCGCCGACACCCCCCAGCGGTGTGCACCCGGGGCGGACCTCCCCACCGCCCCCCCCCCTTCCTACGCCACTGCGGTAGGGTATGCCTTTTGAAACAGGTTAGTCTTTAGTGATTTCCGGAAGTTTAAGTACTACTACTACTACTACTACTTATCATTTCTAAAGTGCTACTAGATGTACACAGCGCTGTACACTTGAACATGAAGAGACAGTCCCTGCTCGACAGAGCTTACAATCTAATTAGGACAGACAGAACAAACAAAAGATAAGGGAATATTAAAGTGAGGATGATAAAATAAGGGTTCTGAACAAGACGTACGTCGTTTTCAAAGCTTTTGGTAATGCATTCCATAATTGCGTGCTTATGTAGGAGAAACTGGATGTGTAGGTTGATTTGTATTTAAGACCTTTGCAGCCTGGGTAGTGCAGATATAGAAATGCTCGTGTTGATTCGGTTTCAGGTTGGTAAGTCAATCAGGTCTGTCATGTATCCCTGGGCTTCACAGTAGATGATTTTGTGAACCAGGGTGTAGATTTTGAAGGCAATGTGTTCTTTGGGAGCCAGTGTAGCTTTTTGTGGAGGGGTTTTGCGCTTTCAACTCGCGTTTTTCCAAATATAAGCCTGGCTGCCATGTTTTGTGCGATCTGAAGTTTCTTTAAGGTTTGTTCTTTGCATCCTGCATAAATTCCATTGCAGTAGTCTGCGTGGCTTAGTACCATTGATTGTATCAGGTTGTGGAATGTTTCCCTCGGGAAGAATTGTCTTAAGCGTTTGAGTTTCCACATTGAGTGAAACATTTTCTTTGTTGTGGATGCCACTTGGCTTAGGTTACGGTCCATTGTTACGCTGAGGATTTTCAGACTATCTGAGATAGGAAGGGTGGATATAGATTCTTCTTCAAATAGTTTAGTTCACTTTTAAAGATTGCTCAATATGCTCTACTTTGCAGAATTTGTTTTCCTGTATCCCAGGCGACACTAAATGATGGGTTTTAATTTTCAGGAAAATTCTGGAACGCAGCTTCGTTTACCACAGAGGCCTCCTACCTCCACTTTCCCACCTTGCATGCGGAAATCAGCACCGACATCTCATTTTTCTTCAAAACCACAGCATCGTCTGGTGTCTTCCTGGAGAATCTGGGGACTAAGGATTTTATACGCATTGAAATGAGCTGTAAGTGTTTATTTATATAGTTTACTGTATCAGTTTTGAGATGTATTTATAAAGGTACAGAACAATTGAAGATAAAGCATTTCTGTTCCAAATGCAGCTGATGTAAACTTAGTATAAACAAATTGACATTATAGCATATTTGTACAGTGGAAATGTAGCATATAATACTGATTGCTATGTTATATATGGGGGGATGTTTGATTTCTATGCAGGCTCTGCTTCATTTTAATGGACCAGCATAAAAATGAGTGAAAGATGACCTTGTGCTTAGATCTTCAAGACAACACAGATTACGTACATATCTGAAGATGAGACAGTCTCGTTCATTCACCGCTGTGCTTCTGATGTGTGACATACAGAGTAAATAAATAAATAATAATTTTGGAACTTTACATTAGAAGTGCAATGGGAGAAAAAGTGAGGAGGTACAATCAAGGGTTAGAGCCATGAATTAAGAGCTTGGCCTAAGTCTATGAATTTGAAGCAACCCTATTCCATTGCTTTTTGAATGGTTTCTCGACAAGTGAACAGTTCTAACATTATGTTACAGTGACTTACATTTCCTTCTTCTCCATTCCCACCATATAAGCCCTTCACCGTAACCTAAACCTACTTGCATGTGTCAATTCCAACCCTTCCACACCCTTCCTGGTTCCCCTGCCCCCATCACCCCTGGGCTTTACCTGGAGGAGAGGTCATTAATGGCACAGTAGGTGGGGCAGCAGCTGTCCTCTGCTCTTGTCCGGCCTGCTCTGGCTCTCAAAAATGATTACCATGTCCCCTATCAATAATCTACCACTTTGGATCAAGGCGAACATTTTCAAAGCTGGAGTCTGATGGGTGGGAACAGAGGGGACAGTTCAATGAAGGCAGCGGATTGAGAGAGATGACATGATTATGTTGATTTGGCAACATCGGGAGGGCATTTAATTCCCTGAAGAAGCCTGGGAGGTGAAACGGGTCCCCATAGGGATCATCCTCGCTGCCCTCACTGCTGAAGCCAAGTGCTTTTTTGTTGAATATGTAGACACTGGAGTGCAGATGATATTGAAGAGCAAGCATTGACTTAAAAATCTTTGGAAAATATTAAAAATTGACAGTCATAAAGATGGATTTGTATTGTGAAGCGAGCAATGATGATGAATATTTGGGACTTTAAATGAGACTGTGAGCTGTGTTTATGAAGTTACTGGTTTCTTTGAATAAAACCAGTTTTTATATCATTTGTTGATGATTACAGCCAGCTGAGGTCTTTTTCATCCTCTTTTTTTTTGTTACATTTGTACCCTGCGCTTTCCCACTCATGGCAGGCTCAATGCGGCTTACATGGGGCAATGGAGGGTTAAGTGACTTGCCCAGAGTCACAAGGAGCTGCCTGTGCCTGAAGTGGGAATCAAACTCAGTTCCGCAGTTCCCCAGGACCAAAGTCCACCACCCTAACCACTAGACCACTCCTCCACCGAGTATTCTTTCTTTCTCTTCACATTTGCAATCTGAGCTTTTGTTGAGAAGAAAGTAGTTGTATTTTCCACTACCGCGTGCTAAAGATAACAATAGCATATAATCAACAAAAGGTAGAATTAAAAAAGGCAGAATTTACAGCTATGAAATGGGCTTAGCCTGCAGGAAAGACCTGCATAAAGATGCACCAAGCCCACTTCTGAATTAGTTGCAAGTACTTAAAAGAGGACAGAGAGAGACCATTTTCAAGAGCATTATGGTAGTCTAATTTACCTATAACTAATATCAGAAGTAAAAGTTTTATATAATCAATAGTGAGCTAATGCTTGGTGGATCTGATCCTACATATGAAAATAAAAGAAGCTTCCATATCTAAGTCGAAGGGACATGTCTAATAAAGGACAGTAGGAAATGGGCTCAGAGCGTACTAATACAGGACTTTCCTGTGCATTAAAGCCCATTTCTAGAGTACTCCTCATGATGTAGGGCATGTGCTAATGTTTGCATTAGTTCGTGTCACCTGAAAGAAAATTAACAAGGGATCACTCTCTACCTCCTATTTAGGAGATGCCAATGGCTCACATGCTAAGTTGGCGATTAACAATGAAAGCTCATCTAAGAAGAACACAGACGCTAGAGGGGTGATAACTAATCAGAATGATGAGAAGATATTTAAATCAACAGTGCATCAGAAAAACATAAGGTAAACATAAAATAGTACTGATGGAAAAATGAGACTCTGAAAGAATGGTCACACCTCCTCCACTCTTCTGAGGATGGTCCTGCTGGAAAAATGAATAGTCGACAGGACACAATCTAAGTTCAAGCTTCACTTATTGACCTATAAGTGTATTCACCTCTCCACTCTCGTCTCTCCCTACGCCCCCCCCCCCTCATGCACTCCGTTCTGTAGATAAATCTCTCTTATCCGTCCCCTTCTCCTCTACTGTTAATTCTAGACTCCGTTCCTTTTGTCTTGCTGCACTTCACGCTTGGAATAGACTTCCCGAGCCTGTGCGTCTGGCCCCGTCTTTGACCGTTTTCAAGTCCAAACTTAAAGCCCACCTCTTTACCACTGCTTTTGACTGCTAACCACTTCTCACCTATTATTCCCTTACCCTTAATTGTTCTGTCTGTTTACCCGTCTTATCTAGATTGTAAGCTCTTTGAGCAGGGACTGTCTTTTTGTGTTTGGTGTACAGCGCTGCGTATGCCTTGTAGCGCTATAGAAATGACAAGTAGTAGTAGTAGTAATAGACAGGCAGTATCACTTATCTTAAGGCAAGTCTCAGTAGTGCAGCTGAGACTGGTCAATGGGATTGCAGAGTAATGAGGTCTTAGAGCATAGAGAACATATGGGGTTTTTTTTACAAAGCCGCACTCGCATTTTTAGCTCTCGGTAAATGCTGAGACGTCCGTTATATTTCTGTGGGTGTCTCGTCATTTACTGCCAGCTGATTTCTACCACGAGCTAAAAACGCTACCGCGGCTTAGTGAAAGACCCCCATATTGAGCAGACCTATCTGCAGGTACAGGTGGAAGGATACGAGTTAGTAGATGGCCTCTTCCTCAGTAATGGGGGTCACACAATGCTAAGAAACATAGGTAAAGGACCTCTGAAGACATGGAATGAATGCAATAAGCAAAGATAAGAACTAATCCAGATGGAATCAGCTCAATAAGACAAAGCAGAAGAGAAGAAAGGTGCTGTCTTAAGTGATGCCTCCAAGGAATGCTCAAGGCACAGGACCTGTTCCTTAAATTGACTCCAATGGCGCAGGTGCTGGGAAAAACTGCTGTTTAAATCTAGTGGATGAAGTGATATCACATGGGACTTAGGAGTCCTTTTACAAAGGCGCTCTGAAAAATGGCTTGCGGTAGTGTAGGTGCGGGTTTTGAGCGTGCGCCAATCCATTTTTCAGCGTGCCTGTAAAAAAGGTGTGTCTTTTTTTTTTTTTACGAAAATGGACGTGCGGCAAAATCAAAATTGCCACGCATCCCTTTCGGGTCTCAGACCTTACTGCCAGCTTAGTGTTAAAGAATCTGGGCAGTAATGACCTATGCGCATCAATGGTGCACGTCCCTTACGCGCGTCCGGAAATAAAAAATATTTTTCAGACGCGCGCATCGGACGTGCGCCAAAAATGAAATTACCGCAAGGGCCACACTGTAGTTGTACGGTAACTCCATTTTGTTGGGCGTGCATAGATGCTTACGCAGCTTAGTAAAAGGGGCCCTTAAAGACGCAAAACAGAGGGGCAACAGGAGAAAGAACCAGCACAGATGCTTGAGGCTTAAAGAGACAGACTAGAGGGGCAAAACAGAACCAAGCTGAGTTTCATTTGAATTAGTTTTCCATTTGCAAATTCTGAGAGATAGGAAGAACTGAAGAATCTGATGGGTCTTGTTTGCCTTTTACAACCTCCTCACCTCCCCCCAACACAGCCTGTTCTGGAGCACCACCACAAGCTTGAGATATGACTTGAGGGATGGCATGGAGCCTGATTTCGTGGGATGTGGTCTTGAAAGGGGATACAGTGCTTGTCACGGAGAGATGTTACTGTTCCATGTTGGACAAATCCAGAATTGTTGTGTCATCTGACCTTCCTCTAGGAGCAGTAGGAATGAAATCCTACTTCAGAACTGAACCTTTCATTTTGTGCTGGCTATTGTGTGCGGATTGGGGGGGAGGGGTGAATCCAATATATACAACATGAATGGTACACATTTTGGTGTTAGCAGTTTTGCTTTTGTTTATTTGTTTTGTTTTGCTTTACACACTTATTAAAAAAGGCTTCATTTTAGCTGCACTGTGAAAATTTTAGTGGGCTTTTACTATCCATGTGAATAGTGTTAATAATGGGCTCCCCTTATCACTCTAGGATTATCACTGTCTTTTCACTCTTACTCCAGTGTCCCAAATATCCACTACTTAGTATTGTGGAGTGCTGAAAGACCAGTGGTATTTTTACCACCTCTCTAAACTATCATATATAATATAACAGCTTTAGAGAGATAAAATACAAGGCCACACATATGAGAAAGTGAAGTTAGAGATTTTATTACTCACCAAGAGAAAGTTTCAATTACAAATTTTAACCTCTCATGGAGGGGGGGGGGGGGGGGTCACAGAGCCACAACACAACCGTGATGCTTACATCTGAGACTCCAAAGAATATATAAGCAATCAAATACTTTTATTATTCTCCATGTATATCTCTCTATATAAAAGGCAAGACCAACGTTCTATGAAGCCCCATCCGGAAGTGTGAAGGGGGCGAGATATCCGGTTTCCCTATGAGTGTCTGCCCCGCCCTCTCTGTAACACAGTCAGTGAAGGAAAACAGCAGAGCACGAAATCAAATCGCTGGCTCTGTAACAGTGAAGGACTCAGAGGGGGGAGGGGAGAGAGGCCAGAGGGCAGGGACACACACACTCCCACATGCACACAGAAGAAAACATTGCTAGCCCCCGTTTCATTTGCATCAGAAACGGGGCTTTTTTTACTAGTGTACAATTAATTGCTTATGAGAGTACAATACCACAGGTACACATAGGTGGTGTTCTGGGTCTGAGTCTCTAAAGAAGTAGGAAGTACATACATTTTTATAGGTCTTCTCAGACTACAGGTAACACAACAACAATCACGCCCCATTGGACACATGACAACGCATGACAACACCATGGCCAACACTGATTGGCTATGATAATGAGTTGGTTAGTTCTTCTTGGAAATGCTAATAATATAATGGACTAGCTCTTCTTAGAAAGCTAGGTCATTTTCCAGAGGAGTTATCTTATTCTGTTAGCTGCAGAACATCTGTGACCACCATGTTGCTAAACCATGTTGCTGTTTTCCCATCTAAGCCCGTTCCTCATTCTGCTGCATGAAAGTGTCACAACAGATCATGAGTTCTGCAGTCACACTGGAGTTCAGGTTAGAGTCATGGGCCTGTAAGGTTTTCTCTCATTTTAGATCCTGAACCAAAGTCAGGCCTTGAATCAAAGCTCTTAGCTTTGATGATAATTTACAATAGTTATTGCCCCTAAGTTTATTATCAACACCTTGAGTATTGTGTTCAATTCTGGTTGCCATATCTCAAGAAAGTTATAGTGGAATTAGAAATGGTTCAATGAAGAGCGACCAAAGTTTTAAAGGGGATGGAACTCCTCTAGTATGAGGAAAGGCTAAAGAGGTTAGGGCTCTTCAGGTTGGAAAAAAGATGGCTGAGGAGAGATATGATTGAGGTCTTTAAAATCCTGAGTGATGTAGAACGAATAGAAGTAAATTGATTTTTTACTCTCAAAAAGTACAAACACCAGGGGACACTCAATGAAGTTATATGGAAATACTTTTAAAACAAATAGGAGGAAATATTTTTTTCACTCAAAGAATAGTTAAGATCTGGGACTCGCTTCCGGAGGATGTGGTACTAGCGGTTAGCATATCTAGGTTTTAAAATGGTTTGGCCAAGTTTCTGGAAGAAGAGTCCATAGTTTGTTATTGAGATAGACATGGGGAAGCCACTGCTTGCCCTGGGATTTGTAGCATGGATTGTTGCTACTATTTAGGATTCTGCCAGGTACTTGTGACTTGGGTTGGCCACTGTTGTAAGCAGGATACTGGACTAGATGGACTATTGCTATTCTTATGTTCATACAAAAAAAAAAAAAAAAACAGCACCACGGGCCTTTAAAAATGGAACACAGTTCTTTAATGAATGAGCCTTGACAAAAAGACCCAAGGCTCATTCATTAAAGAACTGTGTTCCATTTTTAAAGGCCCATGGTGCTGTTTTTTTTGTTTGGACTTTAGTTTGTACTTCGTTCCCTCTCTTTTGTTATATTCTTATGTTCATACCATCAATAGAAAATTCCATAATAGTCTTGGTGATTATTGAATTATCTGAGTACCATTGTCAAAACAATGACCAGCCTGGATGCAAGTAATATGTAATTAATAATGACAGAAAAGCAAGAATAACTAGCATCTTTAACCTTTGCTGTGTTTGAAGAATTTAGCCTCACCCCCCCCCCCCAAAAAAAAAAAAAGTGGTGTTTTCAATCAGTAGTAAAGTGAGACGTCAACATTACAGATTCACTAAATGTGAACCTGTATGTTGGTTAACGGTGAAATTGAAATAACTTTACTACAGAAATTAATACAAAAAAGGTCCTAGTTCACTCATCTCATTAAAGTGATGCTGCATTTCCTGGTGCATTATCTCAAGGTAATCAGGTATGATATAGTATTCATTACACATCAGTATCCAATTTAGTTGATTTCATCTTTGCAATCAAAATGCAAGCTTGACGTTAAATCCAACAAGATTCTACTGACTGCTGAGGTAATTATTAATTGAGTTCTCTTGCTCCCTTCAAAACGGAACACCGGAAACTTCCTGACTAGTTAGATGCTCAAAAAGTTTTGGGATAAATCTTCTTTCATCTTCAGCTGCTCATTATCAGCCTCTTGTTTTATACCTCCGAACAGATGGAATTTACAAGCTAAAGGGCTTATGAGGAGGGAAGCTCCACAGACCAGATGCTTGGATAGAAAATGGCCTTTTAGCAGATGAAAAGGCTCAGAATAGATTCTGTCTAATTCCCAGGGAACATTTCCACACTTAACTATCAAAGCAACGGTCTCCAAAGTGGATACGTGCAACTTGTTTGGCATGAAAACCGGATCTCAATCCACTGCCTTCTGCTTGCAAAGATGGTATTGCGCTTACGTCTCAGAAAACGATATATTTTAAGAAATAGAAGTCAAATTGCAAAATACTTTCTACCATTCAACAAATGTTGCAAGCTTTTTCGAGTTTTATTTATTCATTTATTTCAAGGATGAGGTGGATACAGATATCCTGTTTAAGAAGGCTTACCTTCATGACTCAACTTAATTTACCTCTTCCTGTTACAGCAAATTCCATGGACCCTTGCCTTTATTATTCACTCTTATTATTTCTGTTGTTCTTTACAATATCTATACGTTTACTTTTATTATTATTAATTATTATGTTATTTTACTGAACTATATTACATTGTTATGTTATTTAATTGAACTGTAGTTTGCCCTACGGTCTTGTAAGCCACATTGAGCCTACTATTGGTGGGAAAATGTGGGGTATAAATGTGTTAAATAAATAAATAAATAAATAAATAAAATATTCAGTGGCACTTTAAGGATAGCTTGGAAGCACACAGAGATTTTTAAAAAGTGTTTATTTCCTCCCGGATTTTACATGAGAGATTGAGGAGTCCTTTTACTAAGGTGCGCTGAAAAATGGCTTGCGTTAGTGTAGGCGTGGGTTTTGGGTGCACGCCAATCCATTTTTCAACGTAAAAGCCTTTTTAAATTTTTGCCGAAAATGGACGTGCGGCAAAATGAAAATTGCCGCGTGTCCATTTTGGGTCTGTGATCTTACTGCCAGCCATTGACCTAGTGGTAAAGTCTCATATGGTAACCAGGCAGTAATGACCTACGTGCGTCAAACGCCACTTGGCGTGCGTCCAATACCTGCGTCCGAAAATAAAAATTATTTTTCGGCCGCGTGTATCGGTCGCACACCAAAAATGAAATTACTGCAAGAGCCACACGGTAGTCAGGCGGTAACTCCATTTTGGCACGTGTTGGACGCAAGTAGATGCTTACGCAGCTTAGTAAAAGGGCCCCTTAGGGTGTACCTGGCAGTAATCGGGCCCTTTTACTAAGCTGCGCAGGTGCCTACACATTCCTAATGCGCGTCAATTCGGAGTTACTGCCCGCCTACCGTGTGGCCCATGTGGTAATTTCATTTTTGATGCATGTCCGCTATGTGCACCAGAAAATCGGGCGGTATCTCCAACTCGACGCACATAGGCGATTACTGCACAATTAACGCAAGAGACCTTACCGCTAAGTCAATGACTGG
Organism: Microcaecilia unicolor; assembly: GCF_901765095.1. Taxonomy (NCBI): domain Eukaryota; kingdom Metazoa; phylum Chordata; class Amphibia; order Gymnophiona; family Siphonopidae; genus Microcaecilia; species Microcaecilia unicolor. Next base: position 292,415,104 of record NC_044037.1, read on the forward strand.
CAATAAGGTCTCAGACCCAAAATGGACGTGCCAATTTTTATTTTGACGTACGTCCATAATAGTATAACAGTACGCTTAAAACAAACGATGAAATTCCAAATGTATGTATAAAAGGAAAAAAACTGTGAGATCAGGAAATAGGTAGGTATTACTGTGTGGAAGAGGTCAGCTACCACACAGAAACTAAATAATGTGGAATGTTTGCTCTGTGTGTGGTAGAGAATCTTCTGTTTTTAATGGAAGCTATTTTATTTATTTAGGGCTAACACAGGGGCAGCGCGTGGGAAAACAACCCTACAGCGCAGCGCTTCCAGATGCCCTGTGACAGTTCTGATTTTACTGCAGGTCATTTTCCCGCACCAGAAAATAATTTTTCTATTTTGTAGTGTGGGGATGTTCCTGGTGGTAATGGGGCTGTGTGCCGTGAGCTGCCCGAAATGTGTGAGCCCTTACTGCCTTCTAAATAGGTGGCAGTAAAGGCACAGGAAGTAAATGGCTGTGTGCTAATTTTAATTTATTTATTTATTTAGATTTTGCTCACACCTTTTCTCAGTAGTAGCTCAAGGTGAGTTACATTCAGGTACTCTGGATATTTCTCTGTCCCAGGAGGGCTCACAATCTAAGTTTGTACCTGAGGCAATGGAAGGTTAAGTGACTTGCCCAAGATCACAAGGAGCAGCAGTGGGATTTGAACCGGCCACCTCTAGATTACAAGACCAGTGCTCTAACCACTAGGCCACTCCTCCACTAGCAACATTCCATGTACAAGCCTGCCCTTGCAGACAATGCGGCCGCACAGGCTTCTGTTTCTGTGAGTCTGATGTCCTGCACGGCCGCATTGCTGATCTGCAAGGGCAGGCTTCTACATGGAATGTTGCTAGTGGAATAGCAACATTCCATGGAGAATCTCAAATAGTAGACTTACCCAAGATCACAAGGAGCAGCAGTGGGATTTGAACTGGCCACCTCTGGATTGCAAGACTGGTGCTCTAACCACTAGGCCACTCCTCCACTCAATATTATTGCATTGCCATTAACACCTTCAATTTAAAAAAGGCCTTTTCCCCGCCGTGGTACAAAGTGACCTAGCACACAACAATTCCATGTGCCCTATACTACCTCGAGCCACTTTCTACCATGGCTTAGTAAAAGGGCTCCTTACTTTCTCCCATATAAGGAGACAATGTATTTATTTATTTATCAAAATTTGTATACCTTTTCCCTGTACAGATTCTATTTAAGATGGTAGACAGGCAACCATAAGCATAATACACAATTACAAGAAGTAATAAAAAAATAGCTTAAATATATTTCCAGAGAAAATGAAAATATACCAAATTACTATCACAACCAAATTTTTAATATAAGATTATAAAAATATACAAGACCCTGCTCAGTTCATCCCACTGAATGGCCTCACAAGGGTACAAATAATATTTCAACCCTTCATAAACTTACACCGGTTTCCCCATTATTTTCCTATCTGGGATCACTAGCAAATAAATGTTGTTGTGAGGACTGTGGAGATGAGCAGTGGCCAATCATGTAGAATTTATTTTATTAGCTTCCAAAACAACTCAACATGGGCCATGTTTCGGCTAGGTAGCCTGCATCAGGAGTGTCATATCATCCAGAATAATGATATATACAGAAGCCGTCATATACTGGTATGATGGGTAAACCCTTCAAAGATCTCAAAGATCAGCTGTACTTCATGTCCACATTAACGATTTTTTTAGTATCATTATTTGTTGAAGTGCTCATGATGGCAAGAAGTACCACTGATCTATGAGATCATTAACCTTTGACAAGTTTAGCGTTTACCCTATGTCCAGTATTTTTAATACCACTTTATCTCTTATTCCGAATATGAACTCTTTATACTTGATTGATTAATCTACTATCCTGCTTATAATCGAAATAGAAAAACGCCTATATTGTGACCCAAATCGGGAGATAGACGTTTATCTCACAAAAACAAATAAAGCGGTATAATCGAAAGCCGAATTTGGACATTTTCAACTGCACTCTGTCGCGGATGCGGACAAAGTTGATGGGGGCGTGTCGAAGGCGTGGTGAAGGCGGAATTGGGGCGTGGTTATCGGGCAATCAGAGATGGGCGCCTTTCGCCGATAATGGAAGAAAAATATGCGTTTTTAGCCAGAATTTAGGGCACTTTTCCTGGACCCTGTTTTTCCACGAATAAGGCCCCAAAAAGTGCCCTAAATGACCAGATTACCCCCCAGATGGAATCGGGGATGACCTCCCCTGACTCCCCCAGTGGTCACTAACCCCCTCCCACCACAAAAAAATGATGTTTCACAACTTTTTATTTTCACCCTCAAATGTCATACCCACCTCCCTGGCAGCAGTATGTAGGTCCCTGGAGCAGTTGTTAGGGGGTGCAGTGGACTTCAGGCAGGTGGACCCAGGCCCATCCCCCCCTACCTGTTACAATTGTGCTGCTTAATGCTTATTAGTCGTCCAACCCCCCAAACCCACTGTACCCACATGTAGGTGCCCCCCTTCACCCCTTAGGGCTATAGTAATGGTGTAGACTTGTGGGCGGTGGGTTTTGAGGGGGATTTGGGGGGGGCTCAACACCCAAGGGAAGGGTGCTATGCACCTGGGAGCTCTTTTACCTTTTTTTTTGTTTTTGTAAAAGTGCCCCCTAGGGTGCCCGGTTGGTGTCTTGGCATGTGAGGGGGACCAGTGCACTACGAATCCTGGCCCCTCCCACGAACAAATGCCTTGGATTTATTCGTTTTTGAGCTGGGCGCTTTCATTTTCCATTATCACTGAAAAACAAAAACGCCCAGCTCACAAATTGTCGAATAAAACATGGACGTCTATATTTTTTCGAAAATACTGTTCGGTCCACCCCTTCACGGACCCGTTCTCGGAGATAAACGCCCATGGAGATAGACGTTTTCGTTCAATTATGCCCCTCCACGTCACCCATGATCTTTAATGTAATACCACTTGTATCTCTCACTCTGGAATGGCGATCGCCACATTGAGCCTGCAAATAGGTGGGAAAATGTGCGATACAAATGCAGCAAATAAAAATAAAAAAAATAATAATAATAATATTTGGATTTATCAGTGTATGTTGATTGCTATATAAATCATTATTCTGGATGACTTCAAACTCCCGGTACAGACTACACAGACAAAACACGGCCTGTGTTGAGTCATTTTAGAAGCTAATAAAATCAATTCTGTATGATTAGTCACTCGTTATCTCCACTGCCTTTTTGTTTGTGCCAAGCATTTTGTAGAGGTTTGTTTTTCTCCTGTTTGTCTTGTGAGGACTACAACATCCTTTTGGACTGTACACTTGTAACTGATCACATGACTGCCTTGGGCTTCTGTTTGGCATCAATTTAAATGCTAACACCAAAAAAACATTCTGTTATTGGAAACCAATGGAACTTATACGGCGGGGCTGGTGGTTGGGAGGCGGGGATAGTGCTGGGCAGACTTATACGGTCTGTGCCAGAGCCGGTGGTGGGAGGCAGGGATAGTGCTGGGCAGACTTATACGGTCTGTGCCAGAGCCTGTGGTGGGAAGCGGGACTGGTGGTTGGGAGGCGGGGATAGTGCTGGGCAGACTTATACGGTCTGTGCCAGAGCCGGTGGTGGGAGGCGGGGATAGTGCTGGGCAGACTTGTATGGTCTGTGCCAGAGCCGGTGGTTGAGAGGCAGGGCTGGTGGTTGGGAGGCGAGGATAGTGCTGGGCAGATTTAACGGTCTGTGCCAGAGCCGGTGGTGGGAGGCAGGGATAGTGCTGGGCAGACTTATACGGTCTGTGCCAGAGCCTGTGGTGGGAAGCGGGACTGGTGGTTGGGAGGCGGGGATAGTGCTGGGCAGACTTATACGGTCTGTGCCAGAGCCGGTGGTTGTTAGGCGGGGATGGTGGTTGGGAGGCGGGGATAGTGCTGGGCAGACTTGTACGGTCTGTGCCAGAGCCGGTGGTTGGGAGGCAGGGCTGGTGGTTGGGAGGCGAGGATAGTGCTGGGCAGACTTAACGGTCTGTGCCAGAGCCGGTGGTTGGGAGGCGGGGATGGTAGTTGGGAGACGGGGATAGTGCTGGGCAGACTTATACGGTCTGTGCCAGAGCCGGTGGTTGGGAGGCGGGGATGGTAGTTGGGAGGCGGGGATAGTGCTGGGCAGACTTATACGGTCTGTGCCCTGAAGAGCACAGGTACAAATCAAGGTAGGGTATACACAAAAACTAGCAAATATGAGTTATCTTGTTGGGCAGACTGGATGGACCGTGCAGGTCTTTTTCTGCCGTCATCTACTATGTAGTTATTCGCTTGGTGATCATCTTGTTCTTTTCATCTTTTTCCATTCCAGCACCTTCTGCAGTGACATTTTCGTTTGATGTCGGAAACGGTCCCACTGAGGTCACCGTTCAGTCAGTCACACCTTTGAATGACAACCAGTGGCACTATGTCAGAGCTGACAGGAATGTCAAGGAAACACTTCTACAAGTGGACAACCTTCCACCAAGGGTTCTTCCATCAACCTCAGAGGGTCATTTCCGCTTACAACTTAACAGCCAGTTGTTTGTAGGTAGGAATCATTTTTTATGTTCATAGCTTTATACATTAAAGACGGAGATAGCAGATGTCTTAATGTCAAATCTTTTTGCACCGTAAAACTTTGAATATTTATTTTGTGTCTATTTGCACTGATAAACTTCAGCAAACTTTCACTAGGGGGGTAGATCTCGAAGGGGTTCTTTTAGTAAGCCATGGCAGACACTAGCATGAGCCGACTGCGCGGGATACGGTAGTGTGCCCATCAGCGCGTGCTAATCCTCTGCTGAAAAATATATTTTTTTCAGCGTGGGAGGCATGGATATGCGCAGAGAGTAGATGTGCCCTGTTCTAAAGGCTCCCGCTGTAATGGTCATACGCTAATTGAGAAATGAGTGCATGGCCATTAAAGAAAATATGGGAATGCGGTCATTTTACCGCTGTGCTTAAAGTGGCCGCAGAGCACGGATAACAGCAAACGATCACTTTTTAGTGCAGATTGGTAAAAGGGTCCCTAACATATGCCCAAATTTGCATGCACAATTTTTGGTGACTTTTATAGAATCGGGGGATAGTGTGTTGGGAACAGTCATACACACACACACACACACACACACACACAACCCCTCAAAGTGTATCTGGTAACAGAAGTGGTTTGAGTTAGATGAGGAGCTGTGGAGGAATTAGAGGCAAATGGAAATAACATCCTGAAAGCAGTCTGTGGTCTCAAATGTTCGTAAATACTAAACAGACCAACTTCCAAAAAGAGTTACACATTAACTTCTCAAGCTGCTGACATTCAAAAGCACTATTCTAAGAAGTCAAGGTTTTTAGGATATCCACCTTCAGTTGGCATGCATGGCCTCCATTGTAAGCAAATATATTTCATGCATATTCATTGGGGGTGTCCTGAAAACCTGACGGACTAGATGTGTTCCAAGGACTGGGTTGAGAACCCCTGCTGTATAAAACAAGCTTCTATCAGATGCCCAGTTACAGAGCTGCTTTCATTAGGCCAGGTGAGAATCACTCTAACTTTTGCAGCACTGTGAAGGTATATGCATAACCATTTTCACATACACTTAGGAGTTTGGGTGATGTATAGAGGCAAAATGTATATGTATTTTATACACCAACATCCGCCCTTGTCTACAAGTAGATGTGATGTCTGCGTCTTCAATCTAAGCATGATTTCTATAGGATTTATTCCAGTGGTGTAGCTACCTGGGGCCTGGGGGGCCTGGGCCCCCTTAGATTTGGGCCTGGACCCCCTGCCGACGACCCGCCCGACCCCCCCCCCCTCCCGCCGTCGCCTACCTTTGCTGGCGTAGGCACCTACACGGCTTAGTAAAAGGGCCCCTTAGTTTTGTGGGTGCCGGTATTGAATATGCAGGTGCCCCTTTTTTTTATAGGTAGTCAGATGTGAGATCCAGCAGCACTGTCCAGTTTAGTGTCACTGAATATCAGGGTTTATATGGCCTAGAGCAATTTAAGCGAATCGGAGCAGCTCTTGTCCTCTTAAATCGTTCTGAATTTCTGGTGGTATGTGTTTACTCAATGTGTAATTAAACTCTGGAATTCGTTGCCAGAGAATGTGGTTAGCTTAGCGGGGTTTTAACAAAAGGTCTGGACGGCTTCCTAAAGGAAAAGTCCATAGACCATTATTAAATTGACTTGGAGAAAATCCACTGCTATTTCTGGGATGAGCAGCATAAAATGTGTTGAACTTTTGGGGGATCTTATCAGGTATTTATGACCTGGATTGGCCACTGTTGGAAACAGGATGCTGGACTTGATGGACCTTTGGTCTGTCCCAGTGTGGCAATACTTATGTACTTATGAACTTATGCTGTCTGCATAGTGACTGAATATTACAGGCATACGGATAGCAACCGGCAGTTAACATAATACATGTTGAGTCAGCACAACTGCCTATACGGGTAACGGCAAAGAATATACAATTTTTAAAAAATCCCACAGCCAGTGTGTTAAAATAGTGCACTGAATATGAACCCCATAGTCTAAAAAAAAAAAATTGTATTTCCAGTAGAGAAATTCTCACAGGACTGCCTTAGGAAACCAAAGCCTGCCTATTAAAAGCCACGAGAAAGTAATAGATGGTGCCCTGTATTAAAAGTGTCATTTTATTAGTTTACCAAAGGGGAGAACGTTTGTTCGGAGTCCACAAGAGAGAAAAATGGATGAAGTTTGTTGTGTGGCAGTCCCGCTTAGCTGACGACTGCTTCATGGTTCAAAACATTGGCTTGGTTCCTTTCTAACATGCCCGATGGTGACGTTTCACTTGGGGGAGCTGCTCGTGAAATATTTAAGTTTTATTGAAGGCTCCCACTTGTTGTTTAATTTGTGAACCAAAGCATCTTTGTTTTAGCTTTGGTGAACTAACCACACATCAGAAGCTAAAGCAGAAAAGACATTCTGCTAATTTAATTGCGATATGCTGCACGGGGCTGTTTCTCCTGCATTCGGAACAATGGACGTACTATTTGCTCAGTTTTTTCAATTTAGCTGGTTAGTGTTCTGCTGGAGTTCAGACTTAACGTATCTTTTTCAAAACCACGGTAACATTTGTAGTTACTGAGGGGTCCTTTTACAAAGGCACGCTGAAAAATGGGTTGCGGGAGTGGAGGCGCGGGTTTTGGGTACACGCAGATCCATTTTTCAGCGTGCCTGCAAAAAATGCCTCTTTTTTTTTGCCGAAAAATGGACATGCGGCAGATCAAAATTGCCGCGTGTCCATTTTGGGGTCTGAGACCTCACCGCCAGCCATAGACCTAGCGGAAAAGAATTTGGGTGGTAATGTCCTACGCACATCAGATGCCACTTGGCGTGTGTCTGCTACGCGCACCAGAAAATAACAAATTATTTTTTCAGATGCGCATAGGGGATGCGTGGCAAAATTGAAATTACCGAAAGGGCCACGCGGTAACCGGGCGGTAACTCCAAATTTCCGCGTACTGGGCACGTGTAGGCGTCTACGCAGCTTAGTAAAAGGGGCCCTGAGGTTTTAATGCAGGAGCATTCTGCATGGTAGTTGCAAATTTTACATGCAACCAGTGGGGGTGGAATCCACTCGCCCGTTCAGAACCCTCACCTTATGCTCACTTCAACTGTCTCTAATCCCTTATATGTCCTGTCTGTCCTAATTAGATTGTAAGCTCTGTCGAGCAGGGACTGTATCTCCATGTACAAGCGTAAAGCGCTGCGCACGTCCAGTAGCGCTATAGAAATAATAAGTAGTAGTAGTAGTAGTATTGGTTTTCTGTTAAAGTCCCAATTAGTGTGCGGTACTTGGCTGCAATTCATGGTAAATGTAATGCACCAGGGTCCCAACACTCAGAAGTAAATGCAGGCACTGGAGACCATTAGAATCGGCCTAGCGCCTACATTTATTTTATTACATTTGTACCCCGTGCTTTCCCACTCATAGCAGGTTCAATGCAGCTTACATATAATATAGACAGGTACTTATTTGTTCCTGGGGCAATGGAGGGTTAAGTGACTTGCCCAGAGTCACAAGGAGCTGCCTGTGCCTGAAGTGGGAATCGAACTCAGTTCCTCAGGACCAAAGTCCACCACCCTAACCACTAGGCCACTCCTCCACTGTTGCTACTATTTGAGATTCTACATGGAATGTTGCTATTCCACCAATGTGGCCGTGCAGGCTTTTGCTTCTGTGAGTCTGACGTCCTTTCACAGAAATAGAAGCCTGTGCAGCCTTCTACATGGAATGTTGCTAGTGGAATAGCAACATTCCATGTAGAATCTCCAATAGTAGCAACAATCCATGTAGAATCTCCAATAGTATCTATTTTATTTTTGTTACATTTGTACCCTGCACTTTCCCACTCATGGCAGGCTCAATGCAGCTTACATGGGGCAATGGAGGGTTAAGTGACTTGCCCAGAGTCACAAGGAGCTGCCTGTGCCTGAAGTGGGAATCCAACTCAGTTCCCCAGGACCAAAGTCCACCACCCTAACCACTAGGCCACTCCTCCACTGTTGCTACTATTTGAGATTCTACATGGAATGTTGCTATTCCATGTAGAAGTCGGCCCTTGCAGATCACCAATGTGGCCGCGCAGGCTTCTGCTTCTGTGAGTGTGACGTCCTGCACGTATGTGCAGGACGTCAGACTCACAGAAACAGAAGCCTGCGCAGCCTTCTTCATGGAATGTTGCTGGTGGAATAGCAACATTCCATTTAGAATCTCAAATAGTAGCAACATTCCATGTAGATAGAATCTCTAATAGTAGCAACATTCCATGTAGAATCTCCAATAGTATCTATTTTATTTTTGTTACATTTGTACCCTGCGCTTTCCCACTCATGGCAGGCTCAATGCGGCTTACATGGGGCAATGCATGGTTAAGTGTCTTGCCCATAGTCACAAGGAGCTGCCTGTGCCTGAAGTGGGAATCCAACTCAGTTCCTCAGTTCCCCAGGACCAAAGTCCGCCACGCTAACCACTAGGCCACTCTACTGTAGAATGCACAGACAGCTGTAGCGCATGGAGCAATGAGTGAGAAGCCGATGGATACCACAAATAGCATGCAGATGCCGCTTAAATTGTGATTTGGTATTTCCTCTGATGCTCAATGAAAAGCACCCTGAACAAGGGTGCCTTTAACACCAGGAAACTAATGCCAGCTCAGAGTTGGCATTAGGTGTCTGAAGAGGCAGTTACATAGGAATCTTTCTGCAAAACGCAGGCGTGTATTATGAGGGAGACCTTCAAGCGCTAGGTAGAGTTTGCCTTCCCTGACTATATACTGCTAAGGATACCCCCCCCCCCCCCCCACTTTACCTAAAAAAGTAAAATTAAATTTAAGAAATGCAGCTAAGCCGTGATGAGGAATGGCACGGATTTTTGTACGCAAGTAAAACTTGTACAACTTAACCTAGAAATATTTCTCAATTTGTGCTCCAATAAAAGGTTGTTTCTTTCTTTTCTTTTTTATTCAAGGATTATGTTCCAAATCACGACTCATAAAAGCAAAGAAACGCAGAGGTTCTGCTGCAGTTCCATCCTCCCCCTCTGGCTTCTGGGCATGAACTCAAGAGCTGTGTTAAACACACAGCTCTTCAGCTCATGCCCAGGCATAATCCTCCTGCAGAAGACCCTAATGCTCTACCCTAACAATGTTCCTGAATTTGCATGTCATTAACATAGTAACGTAGTAAATGACGGCAGATAAAGATCTGTACGGTCCATCCAGTCTGCCCAACAAGACAAACTCATTTTACATGGTATGTGATACTTTATATGTATACCCAAGTTTGATTTGTCCTTGCCTTTCTCAGGGCACAGACCGTAGAAGTCTGCCCAGCACTGTTCTTGTACTAAAAGTTCTGAAGATTCTGGAATCCTAAAGAGTTACAAGATTCCGGAATCCCAATGAGTAGCAACATTCCATGTAGAACCCCAAAGAGTAACATAGTAAATGACGGCAGATAAAGACCTGTACGGTCCATCCAGTCTGCCCAGCAAGATAAACTCATTTTACGTGGTATGTGATACTTTCTCAGGGCACAGACCGTAGAAGTCTGCCCAGTACTGTTCTTGTACTAAGTTCTGAAGCTAAAAAGGAAGCCCCTTAAAATTTACACTCCAGCCCATCCCTATCTATTCAGTCACGATCAGGGCGTAGATTGGGTGGCAGAGCTGGTGGTGGGAGGCGGAGCTGGTGGTTGGGAGGCGGGGCTAGTGCTGGGCAGACTTCTACGGTCTGTGACCTGAAAATGGCAGATACAAATCAAGGTAAGATATACACAAAAAGTAGCACATATGAGTTTATCTTGTTGGGCAGACTAGATGGACTGTGTAGGTCTTTTTCTGCCGTCATCTACTATGTTACATATGTTACTTCTCTGAAAACAAACCCCAGTGGAAAACAACTCTATGCAGAGAAGAAAAAAAAAAACGCTGAAGCCCAAAAAAACAGAGAAGGAATTATAACTATCAAGGTTCTCAAGGATTAGTGTCAGAGTAATCAACATACTGAAAAGAAGTCCAAAAACGTGCTGCAGGTGAACATCATACCATGTTTATGCAGACAAAGAAGCACTTAACTTGAAAGTGAATGATCCCAACGGGGACCTGTTTCACCTGTGCTTTATCAGGAGGTTATCCTTCTGTTCCTCTCTTTCAGTCACCTTCACGCTCATGTTTCTGTCTCACAGTGAGCGGGACAGAAACAGGAGTGTAAAATCCACTTTAAATTTAATTGCTTCTTCTTTCCCACATAAACATGTTTGATTAGATGGTATGTTATTCCAGTGGCGTAGCCAAGGGTGGGCCCAGGCGGGCCCAGGCCCACCCACTTTGGGCTCAGACCCACCCAGTAGCAGCACACCTATGATGTGGCTGGCAGGGATTCCCAAGCCCCATCAGCTGAAAACTCCCAACGACTGTCCCTCCTGCATACCTTGTAAACAGCAGATCTTCACCTGCAGCAAGCAGCGACTGATACGTACTGTTCGCACCGACCCCACAGCCTTCCCTCTGATGTATTCCCGCCTATGCGGGAACGGGAAGTTGCATCAGAGGGAAGACTGTGGGACCAACATGAGCTCTGTGTATTAGTTGCTGCTCGCTGCCGGTGAAAATCTGCTACTTAAAAGGTATGCGGGGGAGGGGGGATGTTTGAGAGGCCATATGGCATGCAGGCGAGAGAGGAAGAGACAAAATCACTTGTGGGACAGGGTGGAGTTCTTCTGCCCACCCATCTTAGGCTCAGGCCCACCCAAAATTGGGTGTCTGGCTACGCCCCTGTGTTATTCACAGAGGAATCTTTACAGTTATTAACTTTATTGCACATATGAGAGATAACAATTTAAGGGGCCCTTTTACTAAGCCGTGTTGGTGCCTACACACGCACAACACGCGTGAATTTGAAACTACCACCCGGCTGCCGCATGGCCCGGGCGGAAATTTCATTTTTTACGCGCGTCCGCTACGTGCGCCAGAAAATATATTTTATTTTCTGGGGCGCGGTGCTAACCGGGCGGTAATCGGCATTGTACGAGTATAGATGATTACTGCGTGGTTAACGGGTGAGACCTTACCGTTTAGTGAATGGGTAGCGGTAAGGTCTCAGACCCAAAATGGACGTGCGCCAGTTTTTATTTTGCCGCATGTCCATTTTCAGTCAAAAATTAAAAGCGCCATTTTTGACAGGTGCATTGAAAAATGGATCTGCGTGCACCCAAAACTCGCGCCTACACTAGCACAAGCCATTTTTCAGTACACCTTAGTAAAAGGACCCCTAAATGAACAGAATATTGTCTGGAGGTTTTATTTTTTTAGAGCCAATGGTAGAAAAAAGCTGGATGTGGTCAGAGATAAAGAATAAATTCCCTGATCTATCAAGAAATTGTTCCAGCAGGAACTGAGGCTTTTTAACTCTACATCAGTACATAAGTATTGCCATACTGGGAAAGACCAAAGGTCCATCAAGCCCAGCATCCTGTTTCCAACAGAGGCCAATCCAGGTCACAAATACCTGACAAGATCCCAAAAAAGTACAAAACATTTTATACTGCTTGCCCCAGAAATAGTGAATTTTCCCCAAGTCCATTTAATAATGGTCTATGGACTTTTCCTTTAGTAAGCCGTCCAAACCTTTTTAAAACTCCGCTAAGCTAACTGCCTTAACAAAGAAAATTAGTAAATGTGAATGTGAAAGCATTGATTCTTTGGTGAAAGTTATCATCATTCCACTGTTGTGGATATTGAGTGAAGACATGCACTAATATTGCCATTAGTGTATGGCCTTTAACACAAATTAGCATGTAAGCCCATACTGCCACCCATTATGTAGACGTAAGGACTGACATACTAAGCACACATTAATCCTCGGATTCTAGATGGCATGCCTAGAGATCCATGGTGAAATACAGGTGTATTCTATAACAACTCACGTAACTTAATTGGCTTAACAAACTAATTAGCATTGATAACAGCACTTAAACAAGCCATAATGAGCACTAATTGGCAATAATTAGAGTTTATGCGCACAACTCGCTAAGCCTATTCTGTAACTCAGTGCGCCTAACTTCTAACGCATGCAGCAAAAAGAGGCATGGTTATTGGCAGGGAAATGGGCGTTTTATGGGCATTCTGAAATTTACATGCGTAGTTATAGAATATGGCTCTCTGCGCCTAAATCTACACATCAGGATTTACGCCACATTTCCGTTGGTATAAATGGAGGCATGTGGTTTTAGGCGCTGGGGTAACGACTAAGTGTATTCTATATACCAGACCTAAATCTGGGCACTGCCTATAGAACTCGCTTAGTCGGAAATGTTTCCACGTGGATTTTTAGGTGCCACATATCGAATCTCCCCCTAATCGGTTAGCATGCGGCAGCGTAACTGCGCTAACTGATTAGCACAGAACACACCCACCTTCTGTCTGCAAACATGCCCCCTGCACCAAAAAATAAGGGTTATTTTTTTAGCATCCGGGTAACAGTGCACATCCCAAAATTACCACAGGACGCCTCATGGTGTGCCATTTTTTTTCTGCGGTAAGCATGCATTGGTGCTTCTGAAACAATTCTCTGTCTACTGATGTTTAAATTCCCTTTTTAACCCTCTATACAACCTACACAGAGCAGCAAAATCTTCAGGATCGGAATTTGTGTGTAACAACTACAAATGGAAAGGAAACAAGGATTTCCATTAAACTTGTGAATCCGGCCCAAAATTGTTTAAAAATTAAGGGGCCCTTTTATAAAGGTGCGGTAGGCTGTACGCGAGTACGGCGCGCACCAAAATGAGACTACCGCCAGGCTAGCGCACCCTCTAATGGTAATTTAAGATTTGGCTCACCACCATACCGCCGGGAGAATTTATTTATTACTAGTGAAAAAGGCCCATTTCGAAACGCAATGAAATGGGCGCTAGCAAGGGAAATTCCCACCCATCCTCCCTCCCTGCCGAGTTCCATCCCCCCCTCCCTCCCTCCCAACTCCCCACTGTCCCTCTATTTCTCCCTCCCTCCCGAGTTGCAGACCCCCTCTCTCCCAGTTCAAGGCCCCCTTCGCTCCCCTCCCATGGAGTTGAACCCCCCCCCCTTGGCGTTACTGCCTGGCCCCCCCCCCTCCGTGGTGCGACCCTCTGGACACCACTCTTTCCTCCGGAAAACCTCCCCCGAAGCCTCTGCGTACCTCTGCTGATGGAGGCGAACTTCTCTTCTCGGCTGCGGGGCGTTCTTTGTTGAATGAGCATCTGTTGAAGTTTCTGTTTGTGCGTCTGATGTCAGACGCACGCACAGAGACTTGGACAGATACTCCTTCATCAAGCCATGTCCCGCAGGCGAGAAAAGAAGTTCGTCTCCGTCAGCAGAGGTAGGCGCAGGCTTCGGGGGAGCTTTTTCAGAGGAAAGGGTGGTGTCCAGAGGGTCGCGGCAGGGGGGTCCAGGGGGCAGTAATGCGTAGGGGGTGTGTTGCAATCGGAGGGAGGGGAAGTGTGTAACTCGTTGTTATGGGAGCGTGTTTCCCTATTCCTCCCTTGCCGTTGCGTTCATTTCGTTCACCGAAATTGTTCTGCCTTCGACGTCATCACGTTCGACGCGAGGGCGTGACAGAGAGACATGGTCAGTGGAGAGGCTTTACCACCACGAACTAACGAACCCTTCACGGAAGTGGGTGGAGCTTCGGGCTTTATTAGAACATTGGGGTTGCGAATTATGTCCGGATGGGGCGTGGCTGAGGGAGGGTGTGTGAGTGAGAGTGAGAGTGAGTGCTGACAGGCTACAACAATACAGGGCTTCAGTGTTTCCCTGCCACACAGTGAGCTTCAGAATTGGAGGTGAGAATTATTTATATAGATTTCCTACTGCACGTGGCATTTCTGGCGTTCATCGGCAGTTGGCGCATGCTGACCGGTCACCACGCATGTAGCAAGTGAGCCCTTACCACTAGATCAATGGGTGGCGTTAATTTTTTATTTTATTTATTTACAGTACATTTCTACCCCACGTTTTCCCACGCATGCAGGCACAATGTGGCTCACTTAGGTTTAAGTAAAATAGCAATACAGTAAGTGAAATGGAAGAGACAAAATTAGGCAAGGAAGGGGACGGGGGCATAACAGTATCAGGGATAAGTAAGGGTTCCTGCAGTAAATAGACGCACACTGGTTTCAATTTTACCTCAGGCCCTTTTCCTGGCCCATTGAGAAAAAGCCCTTTTTCCCAGACGCAGTAAAAACTGGCCCGGCGCACACCAAATACACAGGCCCACACTTACGCAGGCCACGTTTTGCCACAGCTTAGTAAAAAGACCCCTCAGCAATCCCTTGGATTCTCTGTGACACTTTTCTTCCTCATTTTCTCTTGTTTTAAAGGCGGGACAGCGTCAAGGCAGAAAGGATTTCATGGGTGCATCCGCGCTCTGCGTTTAAATGGTCAAACACTCGATCTTGAAGAAAGGGCCAAAATGGTATCTGCGGTGGAACGTGGCTGCCCCGGACACTGCAGCAGTTATGGGAACCTGTGCCGAAATGGAGGAAAATGCTTAGAGAAGGAGAGAGGCTATTTGTGTGACTGCACCAGCTCGGCCTATGAGGGTCCATTCTGCAAGACAGGTAAGATTAATGCAGTCAGATTACAGGCCTGCTCTAATATGTAACCTCTAACATCCCCGAATTGTCAATTTGAAATCACTTTCTGCTCTTCCAAACTGATCAGATGATAAGAAGATCTTTCTCACATTCATATTATGACAGCATAGTGATGTCACTTAGGGATGGACACGCAAAAAATGTTCCTTTTCCATTAATTAAATGTTTATCCACTCCTACCCTAGCTGAGATAATATGTAACCATCTCTCTGACCTCATGTGCATCTTTCTTGAAATTAGTCACCTTATTCTCTAACTCCTCTAACTCTCTTACCTATCTATGTGTTCCAACTTTGCTTTTACCCTTCACTGTCAATTAAAATGTTCTATTACGTACTATGTTGACATTGTAAGTAGGTTACTATGAAAATATAATTTTGCTCTAATTATCAGATATTAGTTCCGCACCTGAAACAACAGTCACAAATTATCGTTAATAAATAAGCCTCATAAGCCCAGGGTACCTTATAATTTGGACACCAATTTAATGGCTATCATCACTGGCTCCTTCAACAACCAACAAAACTGCAGAGAAAAACTCTCAAAAACAATGCGGAGTAAAAAATCTGCAGTAAAAAAAGGAAGGTGGGGTTTAATTATTATTGTCAAACTTTGAACCAAGTGCTCAAACAAATATCTATCATTTACCACTGAAACTCTAAAGCTGGTAAATTCAATAAGAAATCGAAAAGTATATTCTGCAGATTTCAGGAACCCGGGGATAAATAAGTGATACTTAGCTTGACCCCAATTATCGTCCATGTCCAAAGTATTCTTCTTTATTTTATTCGACCCGACGGTACCAAGCTGTAGTGTCTTAGGTCGAGATTCACTTTCACTCCGACTTATCCAACATGTAGTGTTAATTCAGCATACAAATCCTATATTTCTCATTTCTCGACAGTTATAGGAATTCCACTGTTTCGCTACTTCATCAGGAGAAAAACAAGAAAGAAAGTAACCAATTTTTCCTTTTTTTTTGCTCCATATTGTTTTTGAGATACTCTGGAGTTTTTCTTTTTTTTTTTGGTTGTTGAAGGAGCCAGTGATGGTAGCCATTACAGTTGCTGTCCTAATTATAAGCTACCCTGGGCTTACGAGGCTAATGTATTAACAATAATTTGTGACTGTTGTTTCAGGTGCGGAACTAATATCTGATAATTAGAGCAAAATTATATTTTCAAAGTTTCTATATTGTTTGCTCTATGCAGTACAAAATTTGTTTTTGAATATAAGTAGTTTACTATGCCATACTTTGTATTGTTATTTGAATATTTTACTGCTGTAATTGTCTATTTTCATGTCCAATTTATTCTTATTGTATACTGCCTTGAGTGAATTCCTTCAAAAGGCGGTAAATAAATCCTAATAAATAAATAAAAGTTAGCACCAATAATGGTTTGCTAAAATCTCAATTATCAGCGCTATTTGGCTCATTATTCAATTAAATTTGCGCTTACAATTTTTAGCGACTTTTATAGAATTTGGGGATTAGTACATTTCTTAACGATCTTGTAAGAGCATTTCTAGCAGTTCTGTGGCCGATGTAAGTGGTCAGGCCTAAAATATGGAAATGTATTTCCCCTGCTATACTATTGTATTTGAAAAGTAGGCACCTACATCCCTTTATATAATAATCTCCTCAAAGATTCCCCTCTATAGAATTTCCCCCTTCCTAAATATTTTGTTACTTGTGATGGGATCAGGGCTGCTCCTAGCTATTTCCTTAGAAATGTATGTTATTTGAAACACTCCAAACATTAGCAGATTTGATGCCTGAAATGCATTTTTTTTAATTGGTTTTCTTTTCCCCAGAGGTTTCCGCCATCTTTGAAGCCGGGACATCCATCACCTATCTTTTCCAGGAGCCTTATCCAGTGACCAAGAACCTTACCGCCTCCTCATCTGCTATCTATGCAGACACGGTTCTGTCCAAGGAAAGCATTTCCTTAAGCTTCTTGACGGCGCAGGCTCCAAGCCTCTTACTGTACTTGGATTCCTTCTACCAGGACTACATGGCTGTGATTCTCTGCCACAATGGTAAGTTTTATGGAAGATCAGTCTCATATTGGAAAAGCTGTGCAATGGAAGGACACTTTCACATTTATTTAAAACTAGTGGAACCATGCCCCGGTGGCGTAGCTACGTGGGGCCAGGGGAGGCCTGGGCCCCCTAGATTTGGCCCTGGGCCCACCTTCTGATGACCCTCTCGGCCAACCCTCCCCCGCCATCACTGTGGGCTACCTTTGCTGGCGGGGGAGGTTGTCCATCAATTCTCCTCTGCCCTGCCCTCCCGTTCCTCCCTCCGTCCCCTCGATGTCCCGCGATTCTCTCCTCCCCTTGATTTGCACCTGAACGTTCTCTGGCTGGCTGGCGCTGGCTTCCGTTCCGTTCGTAACATCCCTCCTGACGTCAGCTCGCCATCAGCGTTCCCTTCCCTCTCACTGTTCCGCCCTCTGACGTCATTACGTCTTGACGCGAGGGCGGGACAGTGAGGGGGAATGGAACGCTGGAGGCTGGCTGACGTCAGGAGATGTTACGAACCCAGGCAGCCAGACATGGAACGTTGGAGGTGCAAATTATTATATAGGATACTGTGAATAAAACAATTGTCTACGCAGTGTACAAATATCAAATTGAAAAGGGAAAGGGAAAGAGGCACAGGGATGTCTAGGTTACAAATGATGATTATAAAACTAAGGGGCCCTTTTACTAAGCTGTGTAGATGCCTACACGTGCCCAATGCACACCAATTTGGAATTACTGTCCGGCTATCACGTGGCCCAAGCGGTAATTTCATTTTGTATGTGCATCCAGTAGGCGTCGGAAATTTTCAGGCGCGCGGAGTTAACCAGGTGGTAATTGGCATTGTATGTGCACTGACGATTACCACCCGGTTAATGCGTGAGACCTTACTGCTAAGTCAGTGGGTGGCGGTAAGCTCCATCTCTGACCGTCTTCAAATCTAAGCTAAAAGCCCACCTTTTTGATGCTGCTTTTAACTCCTAACCCTTATTCACTTTGTTCATAACCCTTATTTTATCATCCTCACTTTAATATTCCCTTATGTCTTGTTTGTCCTGTTTGTCTGTCCTAATTAGATTGTAAGCTCTGTCGAGCAGGGACTGTCTCTTCATGTTCAAGTGTACAGTGCTGTGTACGTCTAGTAGCGCTATCGAAATGATAAGTAGTAGTAGTATCAGGCCAAAAATGGACATGTGCCAATTTTCATTTTGCCGCACATCCACATCGTTCTGGATAGGTTGCACTTCAAGTTAATACTCCATGTAAAATAGAATTGCAGTAGTCCAGATGGGAAATCATAAGGGGATGAAAGAGAAGACAAAGAGAAAATGTATCAAAGTAGGACTTTGCAAGGCAAAATTGTTACAATGTTAAAAAAAAAAAAAGGAATTACGAACTAAAGGAGAAATATGACGTCAACTTTTGTTTATAAGTTCACCATGTAGAATTGTGCTGCTTCCGTTTATCGGTTAATGTCTTCAGCAGCCAAATGAAACAAGCATCCATTGGTCTTTGTGTACTTTAATTTTCATTTTGTGGCTGTTACCCATCCATCTTCTAGTATGTGTACTGTTTACAGGACCAATTTAGTACAGTTTTCCATTAAGTCCAATCGGAAAGAGGAGGAAGGGTGGGAAGATAGAGGGCACTAAAGGATGTTGAGTGTTTCAATATTTCAATATTTTGTAGCGCCGGTGTGTACCTGGTGGTAATCGGGCAGTGCCAGTTACCGTCGTGTTAGCGTGGGAGCCCTTACCGCCACCTCAATGGGTGGCGGTAAGTGCTCCCCCTCTGAAATGGCAGCGCGGCATGTGCTTCACTTGCCGCATGGCCATTTCTTTAAAAAAAGAGAACAACCTCCTTCCCTTTTTCTTGTTGAAGTAAAAGGAAGCCTTGGCGGATGTCAAAAACACTCGCCGACACCAGCGCAGGCCCCCTTTTTCAGTAGCTTCGTAAAAGGGGCCCTAAGGCAAACGTGAATTAGGCATTTGCATAAATCTATGTGTGTGCAATCGCAGGGATAGTGTGCAATGTTTCCTGATAGTACGTGAGTGTGCAATAGCTCATGCATGCGTGAACTATATGTAAATAGTTGAATAAATCTTTAAGCAGAACGTACACTACCCCCCTAATTCTATAAAAGTTGCCAAAAATTGCACGCACACATTTAGGCATGCACACAACTTAATTGAATAACAATCCAATTAGTGCCAAGAATTGGCTTTATAACAAGCAAATGTTGGCACTGATTACATTTGAGGAAAGGCTAAAGCAGCTAGGGCTCTTCAGCTTGGAGAAAATGCGGCTGAGGGGAGATATGATAGAGGTCTATAAAATAATGAGTGGAGTTGAACAGGTAGATGTGAAGCATCTGTTTACACTTTCCAAAAATACTAGGACTAGGGGACATGCGATGAAGCTACAATGTAGTAAATTTAAAACGAATCGGAGAAAATGTTTCTTCACTCAACGTGTAATTTAATGCTGGAATTTGTTGCCAGAGAATGTGGTAAAGGCGGTTAACTTAGCGGAATTTAAAAAAGGTTTGGACGGCTTCCTACAGGAAAAGTCCATAGACCGTTATTAAATGGACTTGGAGAAAATCCACTATTTCTGGGATAAGCAGTATAAAATGGTTTGTACATTTTTGGAATCTTGCCGGGTATTTGTGACCTGGATTGGCCACTGTTGGAAACAGGATGCTGGGCTCGATGGACCTTTGGTCTTTCCCAGTATGGCAATACTTATGTACTTATGTACTTATATGCTACATTTAGTACATGGTACTTAATGCATACTGACAAGAGTGCAATTAGTGTAGGTACAAGAAGAGGCATTTTGCATCTGTCTTAATTAGAAACAATAGTAATAACATGTGGCAAAGAATATTTCAGTCTGATAATTGAAAGGACATGCCGGGCCCTCCTCCAATAGTTACCGCACAGCCTTCGCATTTACTGTCTGTTACTATTTGCTGTCTGAGGGGTCCTTTTACTAAGGTGCACTGAAAAATAGCTTGCAATACTGTAGGCGTGGGTTTTAGCTGCGCCAAACCATTTTACAGCGTGCCTGAAAAAAAAATGGCTTTTTAAAATTTTTACCAAAAATGGACATGCAGCAAAATCAAAATTGTTGCGCTTCCATTTTGGGTCTGAGACCTTACCACCAGCCATTGACCTAGTGGTAAAGACTCACGCGATAACCGGGCAGTAATGACCTCTGTGGTGCGTGTCCGGAGCGCCCCCCCCCCCGAAACACACCCTACTTTCAGCAGGGGGGTTGGGTAGGCAGGAAGGCCGATCCGCCCCCCAGTGCACGTCACTGGGAGCTGCATTGGCTCTGCTGCTTCCCTGCTTTCTCTGCCCCGGAACAGGAAGTAACCTGTTCCGGGGCAGAAAGAGCAGGGAACCAGCGAGCTGACACCCCCCCCCCCCAGCACGTGCACCCGGGGCGGACCGCCCCCCCCCCCCTTCCTACGCCACTGGAGCAGAGCAAATGAGAAGTGATTTAAAAAATTCTTGAACAATGCTGGCTGCCCGGCAGCTAAGTTTAAATACAAAGCAAAGCAAGGTTATGCATTTTGACGCATAATGTAGTCTTTGTACAAGGGCTGAGAAACTGAACTCTTCACAGTGGGAAAGAAACCTTGGAGTGATTATAGCTGATGCTTTCAAAACTGTTAAACACTACAGCCAGGCACTGGCCAGAGCTAAGAATCACAGGGAAGGATATAACTGTGATTATTGTATATTTTTATATGGCTGATTTCAGTGCTGTCCAGATAATTAGGGGTTTCTGTGATACAAAAATCAGATACTATTGTTGTATACTGAATCAAATACATACATTTCCATTATACAAATGTACTGTCATAGTAAATCAGTCATCAAATTCCTTCCCAGCACTTGCATTCCCTCATCCACTGCTATTTCTGGGATAAGCAGCATAAAATGTATTGAACATTTTTGGGATCTTGCCAGGTATTTGCGACCTGGATTGGCCACTGTTGAAAACAGGATGCTGGGCTCGATGGACCTTTGGTCTTTCCCAGTATGGCAATACTTATGTACTTACCTGAAAGAAAATTAACAAGGGGGCACTCTCTACCTCCTATTTAGGAGATGCCAATGGCTCACATGCTAAGTTGGTGATTAACATATTTATAGCCTGAGCCCTTGCCGCCACCCATTGACCTAGCAGTAAGGGCTCAAGCGCTACCCATGTGGTAACCATGCAGTGCATGCCAATGTGGGCGCACTGCTGGTTACCACCAGGAATGTACATAAGTACATAAGCATTGCCATGCTGGGACAGACCAAGGGTCCATTGAGCCCAGCACCCTGTCACCGGCAGCAGCCAAAAGAACAAGCAATTTGTCTCGCCCATCCTAGAAATACTGTATTATTCTCTCGTCCATTCAATAACATTCTATGGCTTTTTCCTCCAGGAAGCCGTCCAAGCCTTTTTTGAAGTCCGCTAAGTTAACCGCCTTAACCACTTTTTCCGGCAGCGAATTCCAGAGTTTAACTACGCGTTGAGTGAAGAAAACTTTCCTCCGATTCGTTTTAAATTTACCACACTTCAGCTTCATCGCATGCCCCCTTGTCCTAGTATTTTTAGAAAGCGTAAACAGACGCTCCACATCGACCCGTTCCATTCCACTTATTATCTTATAGACCTCTATCATATCTCCCCTCAGCCGCTTTTTCTCCAAGCTGAAGAGCCCCAGCCTCTTCAGTCTATCCTGATAGGGAAGTCGTCCCATCCCCTGTATCATCTTTGTCGCCCTTCTCTGTACCTTTTCCAATTCCACTATGTCTTTTTTGCCCCTTGCATTAGAAGATAGAAAATTATTTTCTAGCGCAGGATTTGGCGCATGCCAATAGTGCAATTGGGAGTGTGCTACCTGCACGTTAGCCCTCCCGTGCCTTTGTAAAAGGACCCTTTAGCCAGCGATGTGCTGAATATCAACAGATAGCTGGTTATGTTCTGCAATATAACCAGTTATCCACTTAACGCTAACCAGCAATATTTAGCGGGTGATAATCGGTTATCCCCCCACTGAATATTGCCGGAGAGCCAGTTAATTGACATTTAACTGACCAGGAGCCATTCCTGGCCAGG
This sequence comes from Microcaecilia unicolor, assembly GCF_901765095.1. Taxonomy (NCBI): domain Eukaryota; kingdom Metazoa; phylum Chordata; class Amphibia; order Gymnophiona; family Siphonopidae; genus Microcaecilia; species Microcaecilia unicolor. The sequence goes on from NC_044037.1 coordinate 292,437,449, forward strand.
TAAATGGTTTTAAATATCAGGGGGAAAGTGTTTTATAAATATAATAAAATGAAAAATGAAATGAAGTTAATGGAGTGCCTGACTAGTGTTCTGGGGGCCTTATCTTAGCAAGGATATGCAAAGAATGAAAGCAGGCCAGACAAGGGCTGCTAGAATAGTGTAGGGTCTTTATCAGAAACCCTATTAATGGAGATATATAAACTTAAGGCCCAATATTAAAAATTAAATCATTTTTAATATCGGGCCTTAAGTTTATATATATCCAATCAGAAAAGGCCTCATGTCCATTTAAGCAATATTCAGTAGCAATTAATTGGACAGTGCCACTGAAAATTGCCTCTTAATGGCCATCATCCAAGGCAGCAAGAAAATAGTTGCTACGACCCCCTAGCGGCAGCCTCATAGTATTTTAAGTATCGCAAATGCTTCAGGTATCATGGTACTTGAAGTACCATGAAACTGCTGCAAGAAGTCATGGCAGCCATTTTGTTGCCACCTCAGACATGAGAAGAAGTGAATGGGCATCGCTCCTGCCCATTTAGCACTGGATCACCATAGATTCTAGAAAGTAAGCCTTGAGGGGAGGTCCAGTGGGAATGAGGGCCCAGGCCTGGGCCTACCTTCCTGTATCTTCAGGGTCTGACACCTGCCGGTTAAGTGCTAAATATCGGCACTTAACTGACCAAGTGCCCACTCAGCACCTGGAACGCTTCAAAAATAGACGGTTATAAGTGCCACTGAAAGTGAGAAACTAGCCCTGAACAGACCACTTCATTAGCCAGGAACCGTTCCTAGCTGGCTAAATGGCTTTGAATATTGACCCCTAAGATTTTAGCTTGCTTCAGAACCAGCACACCAAACTTTCTGCTCCCATGCACTAACCTTATGCAAATCTTTTGAAAGGCAAATTGTGTGGCTTGTTACAGGTATTTATAAATGGATTCCAGAGGCGTAATCAGAAAGGAATCCTGCTTGGGTGATTTATGTTCTCTGGAAGTAATTGTCAGGAGGAGAAATGGGTTTAATTTTTTAACACCCTTCCTCTGCATACCGATGCCTACTGTGCTGAAAGTGTCCATCAGGAACCACAGTAGAACGGGAAGGCCACTAACTTCTACAGATTCTCCTGTAACAGGAGGGGACAGCTCATTTTTAAATGGACTGAGAAAAAGTAAACACCTACATACCCAGTGACTTGTCAAAGTACTAGACCAGAATGCTACAGGAAAGAAGGTAGAAACCATTTATCATAGTTGGAATTAATTAAGGATATATCATGATGGGTGCTTTCATCTTGAAGGAAGTAAATGGAACACTGAATACAATGTCCACTGAGAATTTAATGAGATAAATAATTTGGTGGGGAGTTTGATAACAGTATATATATATATATATATATGGCCTGCAGTAGTATAGGCGTGGGTTTTGGGCACGCGCCGGTCCATATTTCAGCGCGCCTGTAAAAAAAAGGCCTTTTAAAAATTTTTGCCCAAAATGGACGTGCGGCAAAATCAAAATTGCTGCACGTCCATTTTGGGTCTGAGCCCTTACTGCCAGCCATTGACCTAGTGGTAAAGACTCACGCTGTAACCAGGCGGTAATGACCTATGTGCGTCAAATGCCACTTGGCACACGTCCGATATGCGCGTCCGAAAAAAAAAATTCTTTTTCGGACGCATATATCGGACGCGGGCCAAAATTGAAATTACCACAAGAGCCACGCAGCAGCTGGGCCGTAATTCCATTTTGGCACGCGTTGGGTGTGCGTAGAGCCTTACACGGCTTAGTAAAAGGACCCCATAGTCTTGGGGAGGGAAAAGGGGTGGTGCTAGATGCTTCTAATTAAGCAGCGAGTCCAAGTACTGCTATGAGAGAAAGAGAGAGCATTTTGTACTGCCCAGGCTATAAAAGGGACTGCTGAAATGCAAGATTTTGAAAGCGTCCAGTGCCTATGTCATGTTGAATAACACTGAAATTAAACAATAACATGCATTCATACATAAACTATCACAAAGTGGGCAGAGAAATTAATCCAGATTCTATCTTAAACCCACTCCAAAGAAATCAGGGAGGGTTTAGAGAAACCTGGACATAGTTTTGGATAAATAAGCACAACTTAAAAACCAATATTGTTCTACTGTGCATTTCTTTGCACTGTTATGACTGTGCATATTTCAAGATTCATGTTTACATTTGATAGAGTAGAAATATGACACCATAATAGCTTGCAAAACTGAACTTTAGGTTTACTATTGGGGTGGGGTGGGGAGGAGGCAACTCGCAACTCTGATCTCCTAATCACTGTTGCAGTGTTGGATGGAGACTGGGTTTGTTTGTTTATTTATTTGTTACATTTGTATCCCACATTTCCCCACCTATTTGTAGGCTCAATGTGGCTTACATAGTAACATGGAGGGGCATAAGTACATAAGTATTCTTGGATGTGGTAAAGGCATAAGTACATAAGTAATGCCACACTGGAAAAAGACCAAGGGTCCATCGAGCCCAGCATCCTGTCCACGACAGCGGCCAATCCAGGCCAAGGGCACCTGGCAATCTTCCCAAACGTACAAACATTCTATACATGCTATTCCTGGAATTGTGGATTTTTCCCAAGTCCATTTAGTAGCGGTTTATGGACTTGTCCTTTAGGAAACCGTCTAACCCCTTTTTAAACTCTGCTAAGCTAACCGCCTTCACCACGCTCTCCGGCAACGAATTCCAGAGTTTAATTATGCGTTGGGTGAAGAAACATTTTCTCTGATTTGTTTTAAATTTACTACACTGTAGTTTCATCACATGCCCCCTAGTCCTAGTATTTTTGGAAAGCGTGAACAGACACTTCACATCCACCTGTTCCACTCCACTCAATATTTCATATACCTCTATCATGTCTCCCCTCAGCGGTCTCTTCTCCAAGCTGAAAAGCCCTAGCCTCCTTAGTCTTTCTTCACAGATTTTCTAGGTGACATATATAGAATCTAGCCCTGTGCGACTTTCTGAGCCTATTTTATAAAGGATGCACAACTCAATCTGCCCTATATAGCACCAGATTTTAAATGCCATTTATAGAAGCTGGCCCTATGGACTTTGTGCAGACATTGTTATAGCATAGCGCATAGCAAGCTGTAGAGTTGAGGAGTGGCCTAGTGGTTAACGCATCGGTTTTGCAATCCAGAGGTGGTCTGTTCAAATCCCACTGCTGCTTCTTGTGATCTTGGGCAAGTCACTTAACCCTCCATTGCCTCAGGTACAAACTTAGATTGTGAGCTCTCCTGGGACAGAGAAATATCCAGAGTACCTGAATGTAACTCACCTTCAGCTACTACTGAAAAAGGTGTGAGCAAAATGCAAATAAACTATTTGAGATTCTGTTGCTACTATCTGAGATTTTACATGGAATGTTGGTACAATTTGAAATTCTGTTGCTACTGTTTGAGATTCTACACAGAATGTTGCTAGTGGAGGAGTTGCCTAGTGGTTAGAGCACCAGTCTTGCAACCCAGAGGTGGCCAGTTCAAATCCCACTGCTGCCCCTTGTGATCTTGGGCAAGTCATTTAACCCTCCATTGCCTCAGGTACAAACTTAGATTGTGAGCCCTCCTGGGACAGAGAATTATCCAGCGTACCTGAATGTAACTCAACTTGAGGTACCACTGAAAAAGGTGTGAGCAAAATCTAAATAAATAAATACAATTCAAATTGGTTCCTTAGCACCAAACCATTGCCACTGTTTGGCGCATTAAGCCTGTTTACTTGGGTTGACATCATGGGTCAGTGCCCAGTTTTGGGAGCCATATATAGAATCTGAGAGATCCTTGTCGGGATTATCTTTAACTGTGTGCAGTGCTGACCTGGGACTGTTCCTGGAGTTTGGCCAGTTTAGATTTTACAAGTGCTTTCTCTGATTTAGGAAAAAGAATAGATAAATCCTTTTCCTTGTGCATGGATTTTTGAGAGCTCAGGATGTTATTTTCACTGTTTATTCCCCCCTTAATTAACTGGATGGAGTTTTTTTTATGCCGATAAGATTTATGGCAGCTGTTGAACCGTGAAGCACTGCTGCTACCTATCCCTCCCCCCTTTTTTCGAAGCTGCGCTAATGACTGCTGGTGTGGTAATGCTGACACAGGAATGGGCTGTGTGGGCATTGCTGTGTAGCAGCCACTAGCAGGGCTTTGTAAACGGGGGGGGGGGGGGGGGGGGGGGGGAGGGGGAGGTAAGTTTGAGGCTTTTGTCTCCCTCTATTTATTTATTATACTGAATTAGGGGTTACAGTGTTACCATTCTACAGAATGCTTTATTGCAATAGTTCAGAACTGTTCAGAAGAGCATACCCTGCCGACCCAACATAAAATACCTGGACACTTGCGACACAATGTAACCAAAGACCGCAATGGACATTACCTGACTTTTCCTCCCCTCTCTAAGTTCCCCCAGTTGTACATACCATACCTGTACCTCATTCTACCACAATATCACTTTGTATTCATTCAAACCATGTATTTGTTCAGACCGAAATCGGCTAACGCCGTTAACGGTAATATGTAAGCCACATTGAGCCTACAAAGATGTGGGAAAATGTGGGATACAAATGTAACAGATAATAATAAAGTAATTATAGTCAGCTATGCAGTGTGTTTTCTGTTGGTAAATACTATTTGATTTTAATTGTATTGTGAGCCATACACAGTCTATGTAAGCCGCTTTGGACCTTTGTAAGGAGTAAACAGTTGATAAATATTGAGATTAGATTAGGTTAGAACCTAATACCCTCAAGTAAAGTCCAATGTCCTAGCCAGTCTCTACATAAAAGCATAATTTATTCCTGTGATTTCTTCAAAATAAAAAGTCCAACACACAAAGGCAAAACTCTAGGCTTAACTGCCTCCCATTTTATTTATCCCTGTTATAACCTTAGTTCCTTCTTTCCTACTTGCCTCCCTTGCCACCCTCTCTGCCCCTTTTCCCAGCCATGCCAGGCTGCCACCCATTTCTGTGTCTGACCTCCCTATGTGGCTAGCCAGCTTATAATTGAAAAAGAAAAACGCCTATATTGCGACCCAAATCGGGAGATAGACGTTTATCTCACAAAAACGAATAAAGCGGTATAATCGAAAGCCGAATTTGGACGTTTGCAACTGCACTCCGTCGCGGATGCGGACAAAGTTGATGGGGGCGTGTCAAAGGCGTGGTGAAGGCGGAACTGGGGCGTGGTTATCGGCCGATCAGAGATAGGCGCCTTTCGCCGATAATGGAAAAAAAATATGCGTTTTTAGCGAGAATTTAGAGCACTTTTCCTGGACCCTGTTTTTCCACGAATAGGGCCCCAAAAAGTGCCCTAAATGACCAGATGACCACTGGAGGGAGTCGGGGATGACCTCCCCTGACTCCCCCAGTGGTCACTAACCCCCTCCCACCACAAAAATATGCCGTTTCACAACTTTTTATGTTCACCCTCAAATGTCATACCCACTCCCTGGCAGCAGTATGCAGGTCACTGGAGCAGTTATTAGGGGGTGCAGTGGACGTCAGGCAGGTCGACCCAGGCCCATCCCCCCCCCACCTGTTACACTTGTGCTGGTAAATGGGAGCCCTCCACACCGCCCCCCAAACCCACTGTACCCACATGTAGGTGCCCCCCTTCACCCCTTAGGGCTATAGTAATGGTGTAGACTTGTGGGTGGTGGGTTTGAGGGGGATTTGGGGGGCTCAACACCCAAGGGAAGGGTGCTATGCACCTGGGAGCTCTTTTACCTTTTTTTTGTTTTTGTCAAAGTGCCCCCTAGGGTGCCCGGTTGGTGTCCTGGCATGTGAGGGGGACCAGTGCACTACGACTCCTGGCCCCTCCCACGAACAAATGCCTTGGATTTATTCGTTTTTGAGCTGGGCGCTTTCATTTTCCATTATCGCTGAAAAACAAAAACGCCCAGCTCACAAATTGTCGAATAAAACATGGACGTCTATTTTTTCCCAAAATACGGTTCGGTCCGCCCCTTCACGGACCCGTTCTCGGAGATAAACGCCCATGGAGATAGACGTTTTCGTTCGATTATGCCCCTCTAGGTCAGTTCCTTTCTGGTGTTTTTTCTCTTTTATCTCAATGTCCAGCTTTTTATTGGTCAGAATGGGGATGTCCCAGTTGATCATAATCTCTTCAGTCTCCAGAATTCTCTTAGGGTCCTGATCCCAGTGTTTTCCTGGTACAGCAATGTTGTAATGTTTGCAAAGTTCACAATGGATGAGAAGTGTCATCTTGTGTGCCTTTTTCTACAGAAATTTTCTATCATCAGCATTTCACAGCCAGCTGCAAGATGAGTAATCATTTCCAGCTATTTCTTAGAGAATCGATGCCTGCAGTACCAGTTTTATCTATGCTTGTGAACTATCTGTAATCTGCTGTCCTGGTCTGCAGCTACGAATTACTCATCCTTAGGTTTCAGTTCACCTTTCCTTAATCATTTATAAGTCCATTTGTGATCAACAGATGATTCCTGGAGTAACACCGTGTATTTCTCTCTGTACTTCTGCATGTGAAATTTGTTTTTTCCTCATTTGCTGTTCTAATTCTTTGAAGAGATTATTCCGTTGCTTCCTTTCATAATGGTACTGGTGGATTTTCACTCAGGGGTCCTTTTACAAAGGTGCGTTGAAAAATGGCCTGCGGTAGTGTAGGTGCGGGTTTGGGCGAGTGCCGATCTATTTTTCAGTGCGCCTGTAAAAAATGCCTTTTTAATATTTTTCCCGAAAATGGACACGCAGGAAAAGGAAAATTGCCGTGCGTCCATTTTGGGTCTGAGACCTTACTGCCAGCCATTGACCTAGTGGTAAAGACTCACGCGGTAATCGGGCGGTAATGAGCTATGCACGCCAAATGCCACTTGGCGTGCGTCCGTTACACGCGCCTAAAAATAAAAAATCGTTTTCAGACGTGCGTATCGGACACGTGCCAAAAATGAAATTACCACAAGAGCCACGCAGTAGTCGGCACGTTGGGCAAGCATAGATGCTTACGCAGCTTAGTTAAAAGGCCCCTCATTCTTCTGCTCATCCAATGCTTGTCCAAGTTCTTTGTTTGTTTGTTTATTTATTTATTGATCCAAACATTTGTTATACCACCATTCCGTGAAATGTCATGGGGTTTTACAGAAACACTAAAACAGAGCATCAATAATACTGCACAACATGAAGTAGACCAAATATAACGGGACAATGAAAGAACACAAGAGGGAGAGGATGGAACAGTATAGTCGTTGGTGAGGCCCCACCTGGAGTATTGTGTTCAGCTCTGGAGGCCGTATCTTGCTAAGGATGTAAAAAGAATCGAAGCGGTGCAAAGAAAAGCTACGGGATTTGCGTTACAAGACGTATGAGGAGAGACTTGCTGACCTGAACATGTACACTCTAGAGGAAAGGAGAAACAGGGGTGATATGATACAGACGTTCAAATATCTGAAAGGTATTAATCCGCAAATGAACCTCTTCCGTAGATGGGAAGGTGGTAGAACTAGAGGGCACGATACGAGACTGAAGGGGGGCAGACTCAAGAAAAATGTCAGGAAGTATTTTTTCATGGAGAGAGTTGTGGATGCTTGGAATGCCCTCCCGTGGGAGATGGTGGAGAGGAAAATGGTAACGGAATTCAAACATGCATGGGATAAACATAAAGGAATCCTGTTCCGAGGGAATGGATCCTCAGAAGCTTAGCTGAGATTAGGTGGCAGAGCCGGTGGTGGGAGACGGGGCTGGTGTTTGGGAGGCGAGGATATTGCTAGGCAGACTTTTACGGTCTGTCCCAGAGCCGGTGGTTGGGAGGCAGAGATAGTGCTGGGCAGACTTATACGGTCTGTGCTCTGGAAATGACAGATACAAATCAAGGTAAGGTATACACAAAAAGTAGCACATATGAGTTTATCTTGTTGGGCAGACTGGATGGACAGTGCAGTTCTTTTTCTGCCGTCATCTACTATGTTACTATGTTAGTTAACTTAGAGACATCAATTAAACATGTAAATTGGAGAATAAGGAAAGTGAGGAGGCTATTGAGGCTGAGAAGCAGGAAATTATAGAAAAATCATAAATTAAAAATGCACATATTTGGAAAAGCCAGGTCTCAAAGCTGCTTTAAGTTCACATTCAGAAGATCCAGAGAAAAATCCAAATGCTGTTTAGTGAAAGGTGGGACTCAAATGCCACCTTGATGTCCTCCTCCTTTCTGTCCCCTCTGTTATACTCCTTATATTTGTAAGACACATACTCTTCACCTCAGTTCCCTCTTAGGCTCTGCAGGATTCAGGTCGACTGTAGTAATTCTGTGCTCCCTCTCAGGCAACCTCAAGCCCAGTGACCTCTCACTGTGGGGTCCAGGCAACATCATTTGGCTCTGACAGTGCACTGGCATGATGAGAATTACCCACATGTTAGCCTAGAAATCCTTCAACCAGGGTCCGGGATGCTCTCCCTAGCTACATCTCTGTAGGTTAGAAAGGCACGGAGGAGTTATCTAGAGCCAGTTTCGAAAATAGCCCCGCCACTTAGACCCTGAAGCAGTGGCACGAAACGCTGGCCATCATCGGCTAGTGGTGAGGGGGTAGAAGGAACTAGCTCCAGCATAAGAAGTTACATGTGCCAGTAGCTAATGCGACTGAAAGATAAGTCTCCTTTCAGTTTTCAATAATTCTTATCTGTGTGAAGTCATAGTTGTTTAAATAATTGATGTGACAGCAATGTGAATTAAAACTTTATTGCAACGAAAGCGATAGCAGCAACTAACTACCCGTCATCGAGATCAAAGGTTTTTTGGGGGGGCCAATGATGAACAGAGGCATAGACGGTCGGTAGCCCAACGGTTTGGGGAGGCATGCTCCGTGGCAGCGACGTCAATGAAGAAAAAGACACTACAGGCTCGCCGCCAGCTTCTCCCTTCTCTCTGCACATGGTGTCCTGCCCTCGCGGAAACAGGAAATGCATCACCGCAGAAGGCGGGACGCTGTGTGCAGAGAGAAGGGAGAAGCTGGCGGCGAGCCTGTAGTGTCTTTTTCTTCATTGACGTCGCTGCCACGGAAATAAAAGGTCAAAACGTGTGGGGCGGGCTGCATTGCAAACGGAAGTCCACGATTGGGCTGGGGAGACTTTTATTAGCCTCCCCAAGCCTCTTATACGGGGCGCCTGTGAACAGAGGATCACTTTTGATCCGTTTAAGCTCTAATAGATTGTATTTATCTAGGAGCTCTGTGAGGCCGTTTTTCCTTTGATATATGCACTTGTTCACAGAAAGTGCAGATTTTTGCATTTTCATCATGTGGAAGTCATTGTTACTTTATATCTTGCGATTGCGTACTTCCACAATTATCCAATTAAGGATACTTAATTGCGTCTAGTGGATATTTATTTATCACATTTATATTCCACTTAAACTGCATAGTAACATAGTAGATGACGACAGAAAAAGACCTGCACGGTCCATCCAGTCTGCCCAACAAGATAACTCATATGTGCTACTTTTTGTGTATACCCTACCTTGATTTGTATCTGTCTTTATCAGGGCACAGACCATATAAGTCTGCCCAGCACTAGCCCCGCCTCCCAACCACCAGCCCCGCCTCTGCCATCAAATCTTCCGCTAAGCTCCTGAGGATCCCTTCCTTCCGAACAGGATTCCTTTATGTTTATCCCACGCATGTTTGAATTCCGTTACTGTTTTCCTCTCCACCACCTCCCTTGGGAGAGCATTCCAAGCATCCACCAGTCTCTCCGTGAAAAAATACTTCCTGACATTTTTCTTGAGTCTGCCCCCCTTCAATCTCATTTCATGTCCTCTAGTTCTACCGCCTTCCCATCTCCGGAAAAGGTTCGTTTGGATAACACTAAAACAATCGTAAGACCAACATAAAACAATGTAAAACACTACGTATATAACACAAATAAAGCAGAAGCTACTTCCCCTCACAACATTATCAGTCTGTTATTACAGGGGCCCTTTTTATAAAGGAACGTAGGTGCTTACGTGCATCCAACTTGCATCAAATTGGCAGTACCGCCCAGCTACCGTGTGCCCCGGGGTACTAATTCCATTTTTGGCGCGCGCCCAAAACACATGGTAGAAAATATTTTCTATTTTCAACTGTGTGGCGCTTTCCAAAAATACTAGGACAAGGGGGCATGCGATGAAGCTGGAGTGCAGTAAGTTTAAAACAAATAAGAAAAATTTTTTCTTTACTCAGCACCTAATTCGACTCTGGAATTCGTTTCCGGAGAATGTGGTTAAGGCGGTTAGCTTAGCAGAGTTTGAGAAAGGTTTGGACGGCTGCCTGAAGGAAAAGGCCATAGAATGTTATTAAATGGACGTAGGGGAAAATCCACTATTCCTGGGACAAGCAGTACAAAATGCTTTGCTCCGTGGATCTTGTCGGGTGATTGTGACCTGGATTGGCCACTGTTGGAGACAGGGTGCTGGGCTAGATGGACCTTTGGTCTGTCCCAGTGTGGCGATGCTTATGTCTTATGTCTACCCAGCTGTAATCGGCAGTAGACGCGCACTGGCCATTTTCCACCCGGTTAGTGCGTGAAAACTTACCGCTAATCAATGGGTGCGGCGGTAAGGACACGCGCTGGTTTTAATTTTGGTTCATGTCCATTTTCCGGCACACAAAAAAAATGCCTTTTTTTCCAGGAGCGCTGAGGATAATGGACCAGCGAGCGTCCAAAACATGCACCTACACCAGCGCAGGCCACTTTTAGTAGAAGGGCCTCTCAATTTACAGAAAAAGCCTACAGAAACAAATGCATTTCCAGATACTTCCTAAACTGTGCCAAGTTGGTACACAGGTGCGAATGCCCTGGTAGATGGTAGTGCAAGAAAACGAGACCCCCTCAGTCCCTCCTTACTAAGATTTATATACTACTTTGTTACATCACTTTAATACCTCCCCTTTAAACGTGTCACATTGTGTGAGCTGGCACTCAATTGTTTGAAGGTAGGGACATATTTAGGAGCATCTCCGTATATAAATGGCAGCATATAAACATTTGGAGAAACCTAGACATTTAAATTCCATTTCAAAACAGGAGCCATTGACATGTGGGGAAGCTGAGTTCATGTACTGTAGATGGCAAGGGGGTATGGGTAGGATGTGGAGAGGGAGGAATCTGGGCAGGACTACAGTACAGATGTGCATTCCCTATTTCATGTGGGGAATGCACATCTGTATTGAGAAACCTAGACATCATCCTCACTTTATCATCCTCACTTTAATATTCCCTTATCTCTTGTTTGTCCTGTTTGTCTGTCCTAATTAGATTGTAAGCTCTGTCAAGCAGGGACTCTACCAAAACCCTCATCCACACCCTTGTCACCTCTCGTTTAGACTACTGCAATCTGCTTCTTGCTGGCCTCTCACTTAGTCACCTCTCCCCTCTCCAGTCGGTTCAAAACTCTGCTGCCCGTCTCATCTTCCGCCAGGGTCGCTTTACTCATACTACCCCTCTCCTCAAGACCCTTCATTGGCTCCCTATCCGTTTTCGCATCCTGTTCAAACTTCTTCTACTAACCTATAAATGTACTCACTCTGCTGCTCCCCAGTATCTCTCCACACTCGTCCTTCCCTACACCCCTTCCCGTGCACTCCGCTCCATGGATAAATCCTTCTTATCTGTTCCCTTCTCCACTACTACCAACTCCAGACTTTGCGCCTTCTGTCTCGCTGCACCCTACGCCTGGAATAAACTTCCTGAGCCCCTACGTCTTGCCCCATCCTTGGCCACCTTTAAATCTAGACTGAAAGCCCACCTCTTTAACATTGCTTTTGACTCGTAACCACTTGTAACCACCTGCCTCCACCTACCCTCCTCCTTCCTGTACACAATAATTGATTTGATTTGCTTACTTTATTTCTTGTCTATTAGATTGTAAGCTCTTTGAGCAGGGACTGTCTTTCTTCTATGTTTGTGCAGCGCTGCGTATGCCTTGTAGCGCTATAGAAATGCTAAATAGTAGTAGTAGTAGGAACTGTCTCTTCATGTTCAAGTGTACAGCGCTGCGTACGTCTAGTAGCATTTTAGAAACAAGTAGTAGTAGTAGTCTTTGGGATTCTGGAATCTTGCTACTCTTTGGGATTCTGCACATAATCTTGTTACTCTTTGGGATTCCGGAATCTTGCTACTCTTTGTCCTTATCTCTTATTTGCCCTGTTTGTCTGTCCTAATTAGATTGTAAGCTCTGTCGAGCAGGGACTGTCTCTTCATGTTCAAGTGTACAGCGCTGCGTACGTCTAGTAGCATTTTAGAAATAAGTAGTAGTAGTAGTCTTTGGGATTCCGGAATCTTGCTACTCTTTGGGATTCTGCACAGAATCTTGTTACTCTTTGGGATTCCGGAATCTTGCTACTCTTTGTCCTTATCTCTTATTTGCCCTGTTTGTCTGTCCTAATTAGATTGTCGAGCAGGGACTGTCTCTTCATGTTCAAGTGTACAGCGCTGCGTACGTCTAGTAGTGCGTTAGAAATGATAAGTTGTAGTAGTAGTACATCAGTATATACAACTACCTCAAAGCATGTCTAAGTGCCTGCTATAGGAGCAGCTGTAAGTACTTATGCCTAGAGTTCCCCACATTGCCAGCTCTCTCCCCCTTCCACCCTGATCAAGCCGCCACCCTGATGCAACCCCAGCCCCTATCTTTGAGCTCCCCTAGCAATTCCCTCATTGTGGCACCTGATCTCCCCCAATCCACCGCTTACATCACAATACCGATACCCTCCTTCCAAGAACACCAACATTGTGGCACAGATGCTTCATCTAAGAGCCTTTCTTCATTTTAGATGCAGGCTTTGCAAATGATACAGAATGCTTCTGCCCGATTGTTAGCAGGCACATCTCAGTTTGAAAATGTCTCCGATTCTTCATGCATTGCACTGGTTACCTGTTCACTCCTGAGTGCAATACAAAGTGGCAAGTTTGATCCATCAAGTATTGTATTCAGAAAGTGTCTCTTAGTATTTATTTATTTATTTATTTTATTGCTTTTGTATCCCACATTTTCCCAACTATTTGCGGGCTCAGTGTGGCTTACAATGCATTGTGATTGATGGAAGTACAATTTGTTACAATACAATTTTGGGTTACATTGTGAAGAGTTAAGGGAAGACAAAGTCAATTCAGAATATCATTTGGGGGACATATCAATGGAGTGTAACAAAGGGAGATGATAAGATGATAGAACAATAGCCTGAGAACGTTAGGGTGTAACAGTTTATCTGTGGGTAGAGTTTTAGGTGTGGTGAAAGTATGGGGAGGGGGATTCAGAGGAAGTGTATTGATGCATTTCTATTAGTGTGTATCTTAAAGAGGTGATTCATGTGTACTGTCCTTTTAAGGTCTTTGCAGTCTGAACATTTGATGTTATAGATAAAGGCTAAATTACATGCTGTAAGATATGTTTGTATTTATTTATTTGTCACATTTGTACCCCACATTTTCCCACCTATTTGCAGGCTCAATGTGGCTTACATGGAGGGGCATAATCGAACGAAAACGTCTATCTCCATGGGTGTTTATCTTCGAGAACGGGTCCGTGAAGGGGCGGACCAAACCGTATTTTCGAAAAAAATAGACGTCCATGTTTTATTTGACAATTTGTGAGCTGGGCGTTTTTGTTTTTCAGTGATAATGGAAAATGAAAGCGCCCAGCTCAAAAATGAATAAATCCAAGGCATTTGTTCATGGGAGGGGCCAGGATTCGTAGTGCACTGGTCCCCCTCACATGCCAGGACACCAACCGGGCACCCTAGGGGGCACTTCTACAAAAACAAAAAAAAAGGTAAAAGAACTCCCAGGTGCATAGCACCCTTCCCTTGTGTGTTGAGCCCCCCAAATCCCCCTCAAAACCCACTGCGCACAAGTCTACACCATTACTATAGCCCTAAGGGGTAAAGGGGGGCACCTACATGTGGGTACAGTGGGTTTGGGGGGCGGTTTGGAGGGCCCCCATTTACCAGCACAAGTGTAACAGGTGGGGGGGATGGGCCTGGGTCCACCTGCCTGAAGTCCACTGCACCCCCTAATAACTGCTCCAGTGACCTGCATACTGCTGCCAGGGAGGTGGGTATGACATTTGAGGGTGAAAATAAAAAGTTGTGAAACATCATTTTGTGTGGTGGGAGGGGGTTAGTGACCACTGGGGGAGTCAGGGGATGTCATCCCCGATTCCCTCTGGGGGGTAATCTGGTCATTTAGGGCACTTTTTGGGGCCTTATTCGTGAAAAAACAGGGTCCAGGAAAAGTGCCCTAAATTCTAGCTACAAACGCATACTTTTTTTCCATTATCGGCGAAAGGCGCCCATCTCTCCTCGGCCGATAACCACGCCCCAGTTCCACCTTTGCCACGCCTCCAACACGCCCCCTTCAACTTTGTACACTTCCGCGATGGAGTGCAGTTGAAAACATCCAAAATCGGCTTTCCATTATACCGCTTTATTCGTTTTTGTGAGATAAACGTCTATCTCCCGATTTGGGTCGAAATCTAGGTGTTTTTCTCTTTCAATTATAAGGTGGATAGTACCATAATGGCATTCGCCAATTTGGTTGATAACAAATACAGGTTATATTACTACTACTACTACTACTACTACTTAACATTTCTAAAGCTCTACTAGGGTTACGCAGCGCTGTACAATTAACATGGAAGGACAGTCCCTGCTCGAAGAGCTTACAATCTAAAAAGACAATGTACAGTTAATCAGATAGGTCAGACAGATTGGGGCAACCTATATGTTCAAAAGATTAGGTTCCGAACGCAGCATTGAAGAGGTGAGCTTTAAGCAAGGATTTGAAGATGGGTAGGGAGGGGGCTTGGCTTGGTCTAATGAGGTAGGTGTGTATCAGGCAACATGAGGGTCGAAGGGAATGTAGATTGTATATTGTCCAGTAAGATCATTGGTTATGCTGTGTTGCTGGGTTTGGGGATTTACGGTGGGTCGGTGGGGTAAGCCTTTTTGAAGAGGTTGTTTTTTAGAGATTTCCTGAAGTGTAAATGGTGATGAATTGTTTTCACAGCTTTTGGGAGTGCATTCCATAGTTGTACACTTATGTAGGAGAAGTAGGATGCGTAAGTTGTTTTGTATTTAAGTCCTTTGCAATTAGGGTCGTGTAGGTTTAGGTATGATTGTGATGATCGGATTCTGTTTCTGGTTGGTAGATCTATGAGGTCTATCATGTATCCTGGGACTACGGCGTAGATAATTTTGTGGACCAGGGTGCAGATTTTGAAGGTGATCCTTTCTTTGATTGGGAGCCAGTGCAGCTTTTTTCGGAGAGGTTTGGCACTTTCGAATCATGTTTTACCAAATATCAGCCTGGCTGCTGTATTTTGGGCAGTCTGGAGTCTTTTTGTGAGTTGATCTTTGCATCCCGCGTAGATTCTGTTACAGTAATCTGCATGATTTAGGACCATTGATTGTATTAGGTTTCGAAAAGATTATCTCAGGAAGTAAGGCTTTAATCGTTTAAGTTTCCACATTGAGTAGAACATTTTCTTTATTATGGAGTTTACTTGGCTCTCAAGGGTAAGGTTGCGGTCAATAGTGACTCCGAGTAATTTTAAGCTGTCTGTGGTAGGATGGTTGTGGGTTTGTACTTGTTACGTTGAGATGAGAGGATGAGGCAGTGTGTTTTTTCAGTGGTAAGTACTCGGAATGCAATTTTTTCGATTGCAGGCCCACAAATTTGGAACAATGTGTCTGGTTTATTTAAGATTGTGTAGCAGCAGGTGTCAATTCTGTAAACAACTGAAGACACACATGTTTGTGATTGCATGGATTTGATCTTTGTGCTAGATTAATTTATTTCAGATTTTAATTGTTTGGATTTTATTATGTATGTAGCTTTGTAATCCGCTTAGTTGTAGGTGGAATAGAAAATTTTAAATAAATAATAATAATAATAATGATCAATAAATATAGGGAGACCATGACCTATGGGCAAAAGCCCGACATGTGACAGCTTCCCCCAAAATTACCCACGCCCCCAGAGACAGACTTCTCAAACATATGCTCCCAGATGGTACCACACCAGCCACTCTGACCCAATCCTTATGCTTATCAGGTGTCCCTGGTGGCCAGGGAGGCAGAAGCGATGCCTACTCACTGCTTCCTCATGTCTGTAGCTCTTCAAAATGGCCACTGAGACCTCTAGCAATAACACTGTGGTATTAGTGCTGGGGACCAAGCTTCCACACGTGGACAGTTTGCTCCTGCTCCACTAAATACCAGGGACTCCTAGTAAGCCTACAGATGGAGTCTGAGGGTGGCGGGCCTGTCGAGACAGTATATTTCTGGGGCTTAGTCCTAGGGTTAGGAAGGTAATCTGGGAAAGAGGTTTCCATGTCTTAGACTCTTGCCCAAATGAGAGGGCCTTCCTTCATGGTGGGGGAGGGGGTTCTGTGTTACGATGAAAGGGGCAGCTCTTGGAGAAGCAAGGTCTTTGCCATGACATGGGGGTTGCTCAATGGGGTTAGATGCAATGGGATGGGGATTTTCTACTAAGTTGGGGGGGGGGGGAGGTTAGGTGGCATTAGGGTAGGTTGCCACTGCTAGGATTGTAGACTTTGCCAAGTGAGCAGTGATGTCAATGTGTTATTTTTATACCTCAGTATCCCTTTATAGGTGCACAGCAGTTTACAAAAGATAAATAAATTACACAGAACAATAAATCACCGAAAGTTACATGTAAAAGAAAACAACCTTGTCAGTTTTCAGTCAGCAAAGTTTTCAATTTCTTTCGGAATATCAAGTAAATGCTCTCTAATCTAATAAAAGAGGATAGAAAGTTCCAAACAGATGTGTGACACTGCCCAATTACCACCTGGTACACACCAGCACCCTAGGGGTGGGAAGTACCACCGGGCTGCTGCGGTTGCCCGGCGGTATTTCCTTTTCAGCGAGCGGTAAGCTCGTGTTAGCTTACCACCGCTTTGTAAAAGGGGCCCTTATTGTTCATTATTTAAATGGACTTGGGGAAAATCCTCTTCTTATTTCTAGAATAAGCAGAATAAAATGTATTGTACTGTTTTGGGATCTTGCCAGGTACTTGTGACCTGGATTGGCCACTGTTAGAAACAGGATGCTGGGCTTGATGGACCTTCAGTCTGTCTCAGTATGGCAATGCTTATGTTCTCATGTCTGGCTATCTGGTTAAAAAGTTTATCCAGATAACTTTACCAGATGTCATCTGTTGAATATCAGTCCTTTTTCTTGCTCAGTAAAGATATGATTTCTATCCAGCCAAATCAAGAGCTCCCTTTTCGTTTTACATTCATCATAATTAATTAATTCTGCAGACTCTCTAAATTTGTTTTTTCTTTCTAGGTGCAAATAAAGACAATTAAAATAACAGTTTCTTTGAATTCTCCCTAGAATTTGAATTTGCATACATTTGCATAAATCAAAACCAGTGCGGAAACCTGCACGCTCGGAATTAAAACAGTCAGATGCTAAGTTGAAGTCAACTTTCATTATCTGAGCAAATCTGAGAGAAATATTTGCAATTGTAAATCCAAGATTAAAATATCTCCTTTCAGTGACTAAACCAATGAATTTCTTCAGGCTGATATTCAAAATCAGTTCTGCATATTTAGCCAATTCAAACATTTTTAAAAGTTACATGCAACATGCTTAGTACTGAGCTATTCAAATCACTAACCCCCACCCCCTCCCCCACTTTTACAAAGCCGCACTGTAATGCCGACAAAGCCCATTTACTTTGGATGGGCTGTGTCGGCAATTGCTGTACTGACAGCCACTAGCATGGCTTTGTAAAAAGGGAGATAAATAGCCCGGTACTGCCCAGGGACGTAGTCAGACTTTGGCGGGAGGGGGGTCCAGAGCCCAAGGTGAGGGGGCACATTTTAGCCCCCCCTGGCGCTGCCGACCCCCCCGCTATTGCTGAACCCCCCCTCCCCCGCCACCAACTTTGACCACCCCTGCCATTGCCGAACCCCCCCCTCCACCAACTTTGACACCCCCCCCCCGCCGACGACCCTCTCGACCCCCCCTCCTGCCGCCAACCCACCGTCGCCTACCTTTGCTGGCGGGGGACCCCAACCCCCGCCAGCTGAGCTGAGGTCCTCTTCTTCCCAATCAAGCGCAAGGGTTCGTTCTAGACTGACGTCCTGCACGATGTACGTGCAGGACGTCAGACTCACAGAAACAGAACGAAGCCTTGCAAGATGACTTCGTTCTGTTTCTGTGAGTCTGACGTCCTGCACGTACAACGTGCAGGACATCAGACTAGAACGAAGCTTTGCACGGGATTGGGAAGAAGAGGACCTCAGTTGACGGGGGTTGGGGTCCCTCGCCAGCAAAGGTAGGCGACGGTGGGCTGGCGGCGGGAGGGAGGGTTGAGAGGGTCGTCGGCAGGGGGGTCCAGGGACAAATCTATGGGGGCCCAGACCCCCGTGGCCCCATACTGGCTGCGCCACTGGTACTGCCTGTATAACAGTGGGTTGGTTTGGGGCTGGACAAGGACAGGCAAAAAAATACAGCCGCTAAATAGATTGTATGGATAGTTCTGGTTCAGTTACCCATAATATCCATATATTCAGTGTCACTGCATACATGGAAAGATTTGAATATACAAATTAAGGGGTCGTTTTAGTAAGATGTACCAAAAAATGGGCTGCGCTAGTGTAGGCCGCCTGTTTTGGGCGCACACAGATCCATTTTTCAGCGCGCCTGTAAAAAGGGCCTTTTTAAAATTTTTTGCCAACAATGGACGTGCAGCAAAGTAAAAATTGCCATGCATCCATTTTGGGTCTGAAACCTTACCACCACCACCACCACCACCCATTGACTTAGTAGTAAGGTCTCACGCGGTATCCTTGTTGTAATCATCTACGCGCATAGAATGACGATTACTGCCCGGTTTCCGCCGTCCTCGGGAAAATAAAAACATTTTTTTCCGGAGCACTTAGTGGACACGTGTAAAAAAACAAAATTACCACCTGGGTCAGGCAGTAGCCAGGCAGTAACTCCAAATTGATGTGCGTAGGACACGCGTATGCGCCTACTTGGCTTAGTAAAAGGGCCCCTAAATTAAATAAAAGCACTTGGCCAACCAGGCAGTTGAATATTGAACCTCTATCATTTTATGTCCCCAGCTTATTCCTGGTTATTTTCTTCTCCTGTGTATACATAGTAACATAGTAACATAGTAGATGACGGCAGAAAAAGACCTGCATGGTCCATCCAGTCTGCCCATGACAAACTCATATGTGTATACCTTACCTTGAATTTGTACCTGTCCTTTTCAGGGCACAGACCATATAAGTCTGCCCAGCAGTATTTCCCGCTTCCCAACCACCAGTCCCGCCTCCCATCAGCGGCTCTGGTACAGACCGTATAAGTCTGCCCTCCCCTATCCTCGCCTCCCAACCACCACCCCCTCTTCCCCCCACCTGCTCCGCCACCCAATTTCGGCTAAGCTTCTGAGGATCCATTCCTTCTGCACAGGATTCCTCTATGCATATCCCACGCATGTTTGAACTCCGTTACCGTTTTCATCTCCACCACCTCCCGCGGGAGGGCATTCCAAGCGTTCACCACCCTCTCTGTGAAGAAATACTTCCTGACATCTTTCCTGAGTCTGCCCCCCTTCAATCTCATTTCATGTCCTCATTTCCATATGTATTAAAGTAGAAATTCTACAGGCAATATAGTCATTTGAATTCTTTTTTTTTTTTTTGGGGGGGGGGGGGGTTCTACACAGAGACTTTAATAAAATTCTATTACTGCATATGTGCGTAGATGTATGGATAGTATGTACTATGGATGTAGATGTATGGATAGACATACACAGTCTGCATGTAGACATTTCCAGGGGTGTAACTTGGGCAGAGCAGACATGAGGTTGTGATGCATGCACGTACTTTATAAACTATGGGCCAAATTCAATATATGGCACTTTAAAAATTGGCGGCGTTAAACTGCATTGTCAATGTTCATATATTTTATGTAACCTTTTCACTTATCTCTATATAATAATTGTTCAATCTGCCTCCCTGGATGGCTGGCTGGGTTTGTAACTGTTTGCTGATGAGCTTACGCCAGCTCGCCTCCAGCGTTCCCTTTCCTCTCAGTGTCCCGCCCTCACAGAAGGACGAAATGACATCAGAGGAGGGCGGGACACTGAGGGGGAAGGCAAGGAAAGGCTGGAGGCGACGCGAGCCGAGCCTGCTGCCGCTGCGACCTGAGGTATGGATGGGAGGGGAGGGGAGAGGAGAATTGCTGGACATGGATCAGATGGTATGGGAGGGCAGAAGAGGGGAGGGGAGAGTCACTGGACATAAGTACATAAGTACATAAGTAATGCCATACTGGGAAAGACCAAAGGTCCATCGAGCCCAGCATCCTGTTTCCAACAGTGGCCAATCCAGGTCACAAATACCTGGCAAGATCCCAAAAAGTACAAAACATTTTATACTGCTTATCCCAGAAATAGTGGATTTTCCCCAAGTCCATTTAATAACGGTCTATGGACTTTTCGTTTAGGAAGCTGTCCAAACCTTTTTTAAACTCCGCTAAGCTAACTGCCTTTACCACATTCTCTGGCAACGAATTCCAGAGTTTAATTATACATTGAGTGAAGAAACATTTTCTCCAATTCGTTTTAAATTTACTACATTGTAGCTTCATCGCATGCCCCCTAGTCCTAGTAATTTTGGAAAGCGTGAACAGACGCTTCACATTTAGCCGTTCAACTCCACTCATTATTTTATAGACCTCTATCATATCTCCCCTCAGCCGCCTTTTTTCCAAGCTGAAGAGCCCTAGCCGCTTTAGCCTTTCCTCCTAGGGAAGTCGTCCCATCCCCTTTATCATTTTCGTCGCCCTTCTCTGCACCTTTTCTAATTGCACTATATCTTTTTTGAGATGCGGCGACCAGAATTGAACATGGAGGGGAGGGGAGGGGAGGGGAGAGAGACAAGAAAACGCTTAGATGATAGCCTTCCTAGGGCCCGTTTCATTTGTTCTGAAATGGGTGTTTTTGCTTGTAAAACCAATAAAACCTGTGAACTTAAAAAAAAAAACCAAAGCACTTGGTTACCATGATTCTATAAACTATGCCTAAGGTTAGGTGTAGATTATAGAATACATTCACATGCCATTCTTGCAACTAAAATTTAGGTGCACCTGTTTAGGCTGCCTAAAACCAGGCCTAAATACTTGCGCCTAAGTTAGGCACAGATCGGGTGTATTCTATAATAATGTGCATAGTTTTTTTAAATGCCCACAACCCCCCCCCCCATTGCCACGCCCCCTTTCCGACTCTGCGCATTAGAATTTACGCACACTGTACTATAGAATATGCCTAGAAAGTTGTGTGCGTTAAATCTAATTAAAGGCAATTAGTGCTGCTGATTGGTTGTTAAGTACAAATTATCAGCGCTGATTGACTTATTTGTCAATTAAATTATGTCCGCAACTTGGCCATTTGGCCAAATTAGTATGCACAACTTAAGGTGCCATATATAGAATTTGGGGGTATGCCTGTATACATATAGGGAGGAATTCTATAGGTGGTGCCCAAAATTTGGTGCCAGAAAATAATTAGCGCTAAGCGCAATTTTATAAAGGGTAGGTGGCCTTTAAAGAATCACACGGTGCCAGACTTATGCCTGTTGGAACCTGGTGTAAATGCTGGCATCCAAGTTAGGCACGCTGAGGCCATATTTGATAACTTTTCGGAACACCCCAACACCCCATGGCCATGCCCCATTTTGAGTTACGCAGTACTAGAGTTAGATGCTATGCCTTAGAGAATAGCACACAGCCAGATGCAAATGCAAATTCGCAGGAGTGCCAATTAACTTCAATAATTGCTGGTTAGTAGCCAATTATTGATACTTAAGGGCTCACTACTCAGTTAATTTGGGTGCTCAAACCTGGGTGCCAAATAGTCCATGAACATTAATTACATCCTTCAGAGCAGGTCTAAATTTGTGGGTCAGTTTTCGTGCTTAACATAGTAACATAGCAGTTGACGGCAGATTAAGACCTAAACAGTCCATCCAGTTTGCCTAACAGTCCCGCTCATTATTAATTCATGATCCAACCATGATCTCTCTTTGCCATTTTTCGGACACAGACCGTAGAAATCCGCTCGGCATTGTCCTTAAGTCCCAACTACTGCAGTTGCCGTCAAAGTCCACTCCAGCCATCTTGATCTGTCTTGCCGTATATGGAAAACAGACCATAGAAGTCCGCCCAGCGTTGCCCTTACTTTCTAATTACTAGAGTTGCAGTTGGAACCCTCTCCAGCACATCCTAATCTGTCCTGCCGTACGTGGGACATGAACCATCGAAGTCTGCCCTGCACTGGCCTTAGTCCCTCACAGTCAGAAAATAACAAGGCAGGCGGTCTGCGGAATCCAACGTGGAAGAAAATAACAAAAAGCAGATCTTGAGGGAAAACACAATCTTTATTAGTCTGGTGAAGCGTGGCCATGTCGGGCGTTTTATGTTGAAAGTTCTGGGAGCTTTTAATTGACTAATAAAGACTGTTTTCCATAAGGTCTGCCTTTTGTTGTTCTCTTAGTCCCTCACAGCCAGAGTCACCATCTAAGCACTCAAAACAACAACATGCCATTTAAATTGTATTTTTCTGCCATCTTCCCAGTGGCATAGGAAGGGGGGGGGGTGGGGCGGTCCGCCCCGGGTGCACGCGCTCGGGGGGTGCCGGCCCCGCTGGTTCCCTGCTCCCTCTGCCCCGGAACAGGTTACTTTCTCTTCCGGGGCAGAGAGAGCAAGGAACCAGCGGGGCCGACGCAGCTCCGAGTGACGTGCACTCGTGGCGGATCGGCCCTCCTGCAGGTAAGAATGCGGTCCGGGGGGTGCGCCGCAGAGGGGAGGGGTCGCGCCGTGCTGCACCCGGGGGGGGGTGCGCAGCGGCGACCCACCCCGGGTGTCATTAGCCCTCGCTACGGCACTGCATCCTCCTTTTCATTAAGGATCCTCTGTGTTCATCCATCACTGTTTTCCTCTTCCCCCACCTCCCTCAGAAGGGCATTCCAGGCATCAACCATCCATTTCATGAAACAGAGGGAGATAAACAGAGGTTGTTTTCAAATCCAGGCTAAAAGCCCACCTCTTTACCCCTGCTTTTGACTCATAACCACTACTCTGTACCCTTTTATCCCCACCTCTTTAATTCCCTTACCTCTTAGTTGTTCTGTCTGTTTGTTTGTTTGTTTGTTTGTCTGTCTGTCTGTTTGTCTGTTCTACTTAGATTTGAGCAGGGACTGTCTTTTTATGTATGATGTACAGCACTGCGTATGCCTTGTAGCGCTATAGAAGTGATAAGTAGTAGTAGTAGATATCACATAGGCATCTTGTTATTAAAGCAAGCCTATATTCAGATAACCCCTTTTGAAAGCAGGCTCTTTCAGTCTAAGCGTGAAGTCTTCTCAAGTTTTCACAAGCATGTAAGAAACAGTGTAATTAAGCAGCTCATTAAGCAAGCAGATTTCATCCTTGTCAAGAATTCTTCATCTAGCACAGTAGATAGATGGTAAAGACCATCTGGCCTACAAGTCTGCCCAGTTAGCAGTACTGTGGGCAGCCAGAAAATATTTGTTTCCTGTTGTTTCCCTTGTCGCTTCAAGGAATGTTTGTTTTATTTGTTTTCATTTGGCCTTTTTTTGTCACGGGAACAAAGTTGTTGAGTGCACACTCTTTTGAAAGACGTCATAGTGGGCTAGATTCTATATATCACACCTTGATTTCTGTGTGGAAATCAAAGCGCATTCTATAAAGTATGCTTTAATTTACACGTATGTTACAGAATACGCCTTGGTCAATTACCGCAAGGGCCATGTTGGAACTGGGCGGTAACTCCAATTTGGCGTGCGTTTGGCACGCATAGGCCAATATGCCCATCCGAGATTAAAAATGATCTTTTGACCTTGCGTATCGGACATGCGCCAAAAATGAAATTACCTCAAGAGCCACGCGGTAACCGGGCAGTAACTCCATTTTGGTGCACTTGTAGACACTTACGCAGCTTAGTAACATGGCCCCTTAACCTTCCATCGCCCCAGGTACAAAATAAGTACCTGCATATTTGTAAGCTGTTTTGATTGTAACCGCAGAAAGGTAGTATATCAAGTCCCTTTCCCTTTATGTATATTTTTATGCATCTGTGGAGAGGCCAATAAACGTGTATTTGTATTGCAACCCTCTATCGGTCCTACTTCAGCTATTTTTCCTTTGTGATTTTATGCGCCTGTCCATAGAGTATCCAAACTTCTGTAGCCAACACACAGAGACCCTCTATTTCTGTTCTCTATGCCTGGGGAGATGAGTTTGTAAGATATTTTAATTGTATCGGCAAAGACACTAAAAAATAAGCATGCACTCACCTCTAGGGTCACCGTCAGGGACCAGTTACTGTTCAATTCATATATATTATACCCACTTTTATAGTAGGTGTATCCTGACATATTCAGATCCTACGTACATGGTTACAAATCCTTCCAATCTGCTGGCTGTGCTGTATAAAAGCCAACAAACAGACATGGTTGCTGAGTTATGTTTTGTGTTGTACAAAGCTCAGTTTAGAAAATTATCCCTAATTGATCATCATTCATGCGCTCATCACATAAGTGCCCATCCCTGGCACAGACTGTTCCTATGTTTGCATACACCATCAGGCCCCATTGTTCGCAAATAACAGCTGCTCCATTGCTTGAAGTTAACAAAATCACACAGGCCATGTCAAAATGCATTAAACCATGACTAGGCTGTGTGTCTTTGCAATTCCAAACAATCGTGGAATGGGTTTCTTTTCAGAGCATATATCCTAGATAGACATTGGTATTTTGAGAAAAAATAGTTTCATGTCAAGTTCATATTTAATGAGTGCAGAGAGCACAAAAATATATTTAATACGTTTTACGTATCTGCTATAGAAAATGTTATTAGAAGATTCCTACTGATACCTTTAAAAGTCATTAAGGGGGTAATTTGATAAATGTGTTCAGATAGATAGAGATATCATTATATACTGATATATAGATAGATAGATCCATCAATATATATCTATAATTTGGTTTTTTTTTATTAATTTAAAATGTATACCACAGTTATCTAAACATTTAAGCAGTTACAGGTGAACATAGGTCAAATTAAAAACAAACCCCTGATATTGAAAACCACTTAGAAGGGGCATAATCGAACGTCACTGGCGAAATAGGTCGCCGGCGATCTATTTTGGCGGCCGCGCTATAGCTGGCTGGAACCGTATTTTCGAAAAAGATGGCCGGCCATCTTTTTTTTCCGATAATACGTTTTAGCCCGGCCAAATGCCAGAGTTCACCGGGTTTGAGATCGCCGGTTTTGTTTTTCAGCGATAATGGAAAAAACTGCCGGCCATCTCAAACCCGGCGAAATCCAAGGCATTTGGTCATGGGAGGAGCCAGCATTTGTAGTGCACTGGTCCCCCTGACATGCCAGGACACCAACTGGGCACCCTAGGGGGCACTTCTAAAAATGTTTTAAGAATACACAAATAGCTCCCAGGTGCATAGCTCCCTTCCCTTGGGTGCTGAGCCCCCCAAAATCCCACCCAAACCCACTCCCCACAACTCTACACCATTACCATAGCCCTTATGGGTGAAGGGGGGCACCTACATGTGGGTACAGTGGGTTTTGGGGAGCTTTGGAGGGCTCAACACTTAGCACCACAAGTGTAACAGGTAGGTGGGGGGGGATGGACCTGGGTCTGCCTGCCTGAAGTGCACTGCACCCATTAAAACCTGCTCCAGGGACTTGCATACTGCTGTCAGGTAGCTGGGTATGACATTTGAGGGTGGCATACAGGCTGGTAAAAAAATAGGTTTTTATTTGTATTGTTTTACTGTGGGAGGGGGTTGGTGACCACTGGGGGACTACAGGGAGGTCATCCCCCATTCCCTCCGGTGGTCATTTGGTGAGTTGGGGCACCTTTTTGAGGCTTGGTCGTGAAAATAAAAGGACCAAGTAAACCCGGCGAAATACTGATGAACGCCGCTTTTTTTTCCCCATTATCCGCGAAAGCCGGCCATCTGGTAGCCACGCCCATGCCCGCCCATGTCCCGCCTTCGCTAAGCCACCGAGACGCCCCCTTGAACTTTCACCGGCGCGGCGATGGGAAAGCAGCAATGGTGTAAAAATAGCCGCTTTCGATTATACCGATTTCGCCACTTTTGAGAGATCGCCGGCCATCTCCCGATTTATGTTGGAAGATCGCCGGTGATCACTTTCGAAAATAAGCCTGTTAAGCAGCCAGGAACTGCACCTGGCCGGTTAAATGGCAGTTAACTGGCTATCCGGCGATATTCGGTGGAGAATAGCTGGGGATCCCCTGTTGAATATTCCTGGTTAGTGCATAGGAGATAACCAGCTATATCACGCGCTAAAACCAGCTATCCCCAAATATTCAATTCATATCTGGCTATTGTAAGCAGCCAAGTCAGGCCGCTTATATAGCTGGTATATTTTTGTCCGGTTTAAAGATAACCGGTTATCTTCGAATATAGTAGATGATGACGGCAGAAAAAGACCTGCATGGTCCATCCAGTCTGCCCAAGACAAACTCATATGTGTATACCTTACCTTGAATTTGTACCTGTCCTTTTCAGGGCACAGACCGTATAAGTCTGCCCAGCAGTATTTCCCGCCTCCCAACCACCAGTCTGCCCAGCAGTATTTCCCGCCTCCCAACCACCAGTCCCGCCTCCCATCACCGGCTCTGGTACAGACCGTATAAGTCTGCCCTCCCCTATCCTCGCCTCCCAACCACCACCCCCTCTTCCCCCCACCTGCTCCACCACCCAATTTCAGCTAAGCTTCTGAGGATCCATTCCTTCTGCACAGGATTCCTCTATGCATATCCCACGCATGTTTGAACTCCGTTACCATTTTCATCTCCACCACCTCCCGTGGGAGGGCATTCCAAGCATCCACCACCCTCTCCGTGAAAAAATACTTCCTGACATCTTTCCTGAGTCTGCCCCCCTTCAATCTCATTTCATGTCCTCTCGTTCTACCGCCTTCCCATCTCCGGAAAAGATTCGTTTGCAGATTAATACCTTTCAAATATTTGAACGTCTGTATCATATCACCCCTGTTCCTCCTTTCCTCCAGGGTGTACATGTTCAGGTCAGCAAGCCTCTCTTCATAAGTCTTGGAACGTAAATCCCATACCATCCTCGTAGCTTTTCTTTGCACCGCTTCCATTTTTTTAACATCCTTCGCAAGATACGGCCTCCAAAACTGAACACAATACTCCAGGTGGGGCCTCACCAACGTCTTATACAGGGGCATTAAAACCTCCTTTCTTCTGCTGGCCACTCCTCTCTCTATACAGCCTAGCAATCTTCTAGCTACTGCCACCGCCTTGTCGCACTGTTTCGTCACCTTCAGGTCCTCAGATACTATCACCCCAAGATCCCTCTCCCCGTCCGTGCCTATCAGACTCTCCCCGCCTAACACATACGTCTCCCTTGGATTTCTACTCCCTAAGTGCATCACTTTGCATTTCTTCGCATTGAATTTTAATTGCCAAATGTTAGACCATTCTTCTAGCTTCTTCAGATCTTTTTTCATGTTTTTCACACCCTCCAGGGTGTCCACTCTGTTGGAAATCTTGGTGTCATCCGCAAAAAGGCAAACTTTACCTTGTAACCCTTCGGCAATGTCACTCACAAATATATTGAACAGAATCGGCCCCAGCACTGATCCCTGAGGCACTCCATTACTCACCTTTCCTTCCTCCGAGCGAACTCCATTCACCACCACCCTCTGGCGTCTGTCCGTCAACCAGTTCCTAATCCAGTTCACCACTTCGGGTCCTATCTTCAGGCCGTCTAGTTTATTTAAGAGCCTCCTGTGGGGAACCGTGTCGAAAGCCTTGCTGAAATCTAAGTAGATGACGTCCATAGCACGTCCTTGATTTAATTCTCCTGTCACCCAGTCAAAGAATTCAGTGAGATTCGTTTGGAACGATTTCCCTTTGGTGAAACCATGTTG
Organism: Microcaecilia unicolor; assembly: GCF_901765095.1. NCBI lineage: Eukaryota > Metazoa > Chordata > Amphibia > Gymnophiona > Siphonopidae > Microcaecilia > Microcaecilia unicolor. The sequence goes on from NC_044037.1 coordinate 292,465,504, forward strand.
TCTCGGATCTTGCAACTTATTGGCTTCCAGGAAATTCACTATCCTTTCCTTCAGCATGGCTTCCATTACTTTTCCAATAACCGAAATGAGGCTTACCGGCCTGTAGTTTCCAGTAACATTAAGCCAGCTAAAACTAAACTAGATATTCAATGCCGGTCACCAGGAATGGCCCAGCGTTGAATATCTAGGCTAATCGCCTACTGCGGGAATTAACCGGGCTTCCTCCTGGGGTCTGCATATCAGCCATAAAAGATATAAAGCATACATAAAATGCTATTGCAAAATCAATCAGACTTGAAATTCACCCATATTAAGAACTTAAGGGGTCCTTTGACTAAGGTGTGCCAAAAAATGGCCTGCGCTGGTGTAGGTGTGTGTATTGGACACGTGCAGATGCATTTTTCAGTGCACCTGTAAAAAAAAAGGCCTTTTTGGCCGAAAACGGACGTGCGACAAAATAAAAATTGCCGCGCGTCCATTTTGAGCCTGAGACTTTACCGCCAACCCACTGACTTAGCGGTAAGGTCTCACACATTAACTGGGCAGTAATCATCAGCACGTATGCACTGCTGATTACCGCCCAGTTAGCGCCACGTGGTAGAAAATAAAAAAATATTTCCTGATGCACGTATCGGACACGCGTCAAAAATGGAATCACTGCCCGGGGCACGCGGTAGCCAGGTGGTAGTTCCCAATTGATGTGCATTGGACGCGTGTAGGCGCCTACGCACCTTAGTAAAAGGGCCCCTGTTCAAATGGAAGCCGGTGGTGTGAGGCGGGGCTGGTGGTTGGGAGGCGGGGCTAGTACTGGGCAGACTTCTACGGTCTGTGACCTGAAAATGGCAGATACAAATCAAGGTCAGGTATACACAAAAAGTAGCACATATGAGTTTATCTTGTTGGGCAGACTGGATGGACCGTGCAGGTCTTTTTCTGCCATCATCTACTATGCTACCAAGTTACTATGTCATTTGTCTTATCCATGGCATTAGTCCTGCTATAAAAAATAGTCGAGCCCTATCTTCATGCAAGCAAACTTGGTAGGAAGAGGAGGCATCTAATAAGCATTTACCCTGTGATCTTAATGTCCATATAGGTCAATAAATTAACTCTCGTGGTTGGTGCTGATCCCGGATATTCAGTGTCGGGCCATTTTCAATGTCCAGTATTGAATATCCTGTTTATTTTTGGCCTGTTCAAACTTAACCGGCCAAGCCGATATTCAGCGCTGGCTGGAATGGAAAGCAAAAATGAGAATGTTATAATGCCTTTGTATTGCTCCGTGGTGCAAACGTACCTCAAATACTGTGTACAATCCTGGTTACCATGAAGTAGAAAAGTTACAGAAAAGGGTGACGAAAATGATAAAGGGGATGGCACAACCTCACTATGAGGAAAAGCTAAATCGGCTAGGGCTCTTCAGCTCGGGAAGAAATGGCTGAGGGGGAGATATGACAGAGTTCTGTAAAATAATGAGTGTAACAGAATGGGTAGACATGAATCACATACTTACTGTTCCAAAAATATTAGGACTATGGGGCACGCAATGAAACTATTAAGTAGCAAACTTAAAACAAATGGGAGATAATATTTCTTCATTCAACATGTAATTAAACTCTGGAATCTGTTGCCAGAGAATGTGGTAAAAGCAGTTAGCTTAGCAGGGTTTAAAAAAGGTTTGGCTAACTTCCTAAAAGAAAAGTCCAAAAGCCATTATTAAAATGGGCTTGGGGAAAATTCACTGCTTATTTCTAGGATAAGCAACATAAAATGTGTTGTACTGTTTTGGGATCTTGCCAGGTACTTGTGACCTGGATTGGCCACTGTTGGAAACAGGATACTGAGCTTGATGGACCTTGGGTCTGTCCCAGTACGGCAACACTTATGTACTTATGAAAATATACATTTATTTTTACTTTGCTTAAGTACTTTGACCTAGTGCTTTGAACAACACTGCCCAGGGGTGCAACGTGGAAGGAGCAGAGGACTTGTGACTGGTGTTTTTATGGGCCTTCCTCAGTTTGAGGAAAGATTTCCTAATGATTTAAGGAAGTCTGGCGATTATTTCTATTTCTGGTGTAAATTAAAACTGTGGTGGTTTATTGAATCATGAATCAGGTTAGGGGTGCTGAGTGATAAGTACATAAGTACATAAGTAGTGCCATACTGGGAAAGACCAAAGGTCCATCTAGCCCAGCATCCTGTCACCGACAGTGGCCAATCCAGGTCAAGGGCACCTGGCACGCTCCCCAAACGTAAAAACATTCCAGACAAGTTATACCTAAAAATGCGGAATTTTTCCAAGTCCATTTAATAGCGGTCTATGGACTTGTCCTTTAGGAATCTATCTAACCCCTTTTTAAACTCCGTCAAGCTAACCGCCCGTACCACGTTCTCCGGCAACGAATTCCAGAGTCTAATTACACGTTGGGTGAAGAAAAATTTTCTCCGATTCGTTTTAAATTTACCACACTGTAGCTTCAACTCATGCCCTCTAGTCCTAGTATTTTTGGATAGCGTGAACAGTCGCTTCACATCCACCCGATCCATTCCACTCATTATTTTATACACTTCTATCATATCTCCCCTCAGCCGTCTCTTCTCCAAGCTAAAAAGCCCTAGCCTTCTCAGCCTCTCTTCATAGGAAAGTCGTCCCATCCCCACTATCATTTTCGTCGCCCTTCGCTGTACCTTTTCCAATTCTACTATATCTTTTTTGAGATACGGAGACCAGTACTGAACACAATACTCCAGGTGCGGTCGCACCATGGAGCGATACAACGGCATTATAACATCCGCACACCTGGACTCCATACCCTTCCTAATAATGTTTTTTTTTAATTTTTAGGAAAATATCCTCTTTTTCTTTTATGTGCCTATTGCCCACACACCCACCCATATAATGAGAGAAACCATCTCTGGTCTATTAGTCAGTCTGGACATATGGGGGGCACTAAAGGGAGAGAGAGATGCATTGCTGATCTCCTCTGTTTCCTGCTGGTTGAAGCTGTCAAATGAATTTTGTTCATATAGCACAACTTTAAGCATATGGCATACAAAGACGTTCACACGTATCTCTGAAGCCAGCCAAAGTTGTTGAAGGATATCCATTCTTCTGTTAGTGAAATTCAAATCTGGAAGTTTTTGAAAAGTAGATTATTATCTACTACTGTACTGTAAATAGGGTTACCATATGTCCGGATTTACCCGGACATGTCCTCTTTTTGAGGACATGTCCAGGCAACCGGGCGGGTTTTGCCAATCTGCTCATTTGTCCGGATTTCTCGGCCCGCCCTCCAGCTTACCCGTTTGTCCAGAAATCCGGACAAACGGGCAGATTGCTAGCCTCTCCTCCCCTTACTTACTACTGCCCTGGTGGTCTAGTGACCTCTTCCGCCTTCGGGGCAGGAAAGAGCCCCCTCTTTCCTGCCCGGAGCACTGCCCTGCATGCATCCTTCCTGTTCCTCATCTCGGCGCCGATTCAAAATGGCCACCGAGAGTTGACGTGACCTCGCAAGACTTCAACTCTTGGCGGCCATTTTGAATCGGCGCCAAGATGAGGAACAGGAAAGATGCATGCAGGGCAGCGCTCCGGGCAGGAAAGAGGGGGCTCTTTCCTGCCCCGAAGAGGTCACTAGACCACCAGGGTAGTAGTAAGGTAAGGGGAGGGGGAGTGACGGGGTGTGTGACAGGGGGGATGGGAAAATGTGACAGGGCGGAGCGAGGGTGTGAAAGGGGGCGGGATGGGGTGTGTGGTGGGGGTGGGGCATGTGTCCTCCATTTTGGGGGACAAAATATGGTAACCCTATTTCTAACCCACAACGGCAAGAAAACACCTGAAAAAGATTTGTGAATGTTGCCCTTGGGTTGGAAAGCAGTTGCCTTTCAGGATGATCTATGCTGGCTTTTGGGAGTCTGGTTGAAGCTTAGGGAAGACTTGAGCATTTCTGCTCTGTTCTTCGGCTTGTTTCTAGTTTCTGCAGCCTTGTCATTCCTTTAGTTGGTTCCTGTTTTGTTGTCTTACCTCCTGAGAGATCAGGATAGCATTGCCATGTCAAGCTCATTGTTTGCAGTAATCCCTTATTGCCCTTTTATGTTGTACACATGGGCGTAGTTTGACTGTTTCATTTGGGGGGGCAAAGGATGGGGCGGAGCATATTTGCATATTCATTTGCATATATATATGCAAATGAATATGCTAATATGTTTCTATCCATCCCCTTCCCCATTCTATCCAGCATCTCCCCCCTCCCCCTTCCCAGCATCTGTCTCCCATAAAGAACACGTGGATGCAGCAGCTCACAGGTTTGAGTGAACGGCGAAGGCTGCGCAGGGGAGTGGAAGCAGAGATTTACCAAATGGCTTCCTACCTTCCAGTGGACTAGACAGGAGCGAGGAGCCAGCATTTTCCAGCGGCGAACAGGCGGCTCGGCGAGCGAGCGGAGGTTGTAAAAGCAGCAAGCAGGCACGCTCATCTCCGTCCACTTCCCTGCCCTCTCTGAGTCTGTGTCCCGCTTTCCTTTGAGGTCATTTCCTTTCGGGCGGGACGCTGAGAGGGCAGGGAAGCGGACAGAGACGAGTGTGCCTGCTTGTTGCTTTTACTCAGTGGTGCCCCGCCCGCCAGTTCGCCGAAGCGACGTTGGGTAAGTCGCTCGTCGTTTGGGGGGGGCACTGTCCCCCCTCACCCCCCCCCAGTCTACGCCCATGGTTGTACATACTTCTTGGCGATACAGTAACATTTAGGGATGAAGTTATCAAGGTGTGGTAAAATGTGAGCTTTACTGCACCTTGACTTATCATGGGAGTTTCCAATCTGCTATCATGCCACCTTGAAGCCACCCCACAAGTAGGATTACTCTAGTGACCCTGAATATTGGGACACCAAGATGCAACCTGATGCTCCCGGCAGTGAGCTCAAGGGTTTTCCCCTGATCAAGAGCCCCTTAATCCAGCCCACAATCAAAAGTCCCCCTCCCTGATCTGACCCCTGTGATCAAGAGCCCCCTGATCCAGAACCCCATTGAAGTAAAGCCCCTCCAATAAGACCCCCTATGATCTGCCCTCAATCGAGCCCCCTTGAAGTAGATGCCACAATCAAATCCCCCACCCTCAAAGTATCTCTCCACACTCTCGTGCCTATACCTTAATTCAACGGTGGTCTAGAGATCCCCCAGGCTGGTAGCGAGACTACCACTAGGTGTGCCATTTTGACAGATGGCTTAAGAAAGGTTTAAGACTACCAGGGAAACAAGCTACAAGCACAGAGGTGAAGGGATCCTTTAGAAGTATGGACTTGTACAAGGGGGTCTACTTCAGGGGGGTGGATCACAGGGTCTTGTTGGGAGGTTGTACATCAGGGGGTCTTAATTGGGGCACTCTACTTTGAGGGGTTTCTGGATTCAGGGAGTCTTGATCAGGGGGTTCTTAATGAGGAGCAGATAAGGAGGAGGCTCTTTATTGGGGGAGCAGATTGGGTGGGGCATTGTTCAGCGAGGAACCCTGGAGGTCATGGCCATTATGACAGTTTTACAAAAGCTTTCTACCTATAAAAGCTGATTCTACAGGTAGGAAGTACACTATGCAACATGAACACAAATACGAGAGAGGGATCAGATGTACACTTTTATATGTGTATAAAGCAGGCATTTCTGGAGTCACAGTCCAGTAGAATTTGGTGTTTACACATATATTTTACATAACCAGCAGATATAAATATGCTTATCTACACGTGCTCCAGATGAGGTATAAATGTATTAGGGATCTGCAAAAAAAATGCTTTCTTTAGTTTCCTGTGTCATTTTTGTGTGGATTGCTTTGTTTTTATAAATGTTTTATTAGGGCACAACTGCCCTGAGCTGGTTCCTGCTGGGCCAATCAGGAGACAGGACTAAGATTACCAGAAACATAAGACACAGCTAGGTATTTATTTATTTGTTACTTTTGTATCCCACATTTTCCCCACCTATTTGCAGGCTCAATGTGGCTTACATAGTACCGGAGATGCGATTGCAGACTCCGGTTTAGACAAATACAGAGTGATGTAGAGATAAGATAAAGTTCATGTGATATTGCCACGTGAGATAAGGTAAAGTTCGTGTGGTATAGCCACATAGGGGCGTCATACACGGAAGAGTTGTGTTGTGTCCATACCGTATTTTGGTTTTGTTGTGTTGTAGCGGTCAGGCATTTATGTTGGGTTGGTAGGGTATGCCTTTTTGAGCAAATACGTTTTTTGTGTTCTCCAGAAGTGTAGGTGGTCGTACGTGGTTCTTTACGGCTTTTGGGAGTGCATTCCACAGTTGTGTGCTTATGTAGATATGGTACTGATAGCTCCTATCACTTATACAGTAACACCAACTGCAAAGACTATTATATAGTGTCCTGTAAAATTAGCAGCAGTTATGTCCTTGCAGCATATTATAAACATCTGATTTTTTTTTATACAAAGAGAAACAATAGGATTAATTATTTCATTATAGATTAGTTTCTTTATAATCCTATACAGTCAAATAGATGTTCAATTTTGCAAGGAAAATCTGTGTAGAAATTATGGCTCAAACACAGCAGTGACAACAGCGAGGGATAATTATAATAGGAGTGATCGTTTTCTGCATGATGGTCTTCATGCTTAGTGTTTGCTTCAGAGCATCCAGGGGTCATCATTTTCAGAATAGCCCTGCCAGTGCAATACCGCATCACTTCTATGAACCCAGGACTGAGACAGGGCAGGAGTTCCTGCTATCTAGACACCAGAGATCCCTGATAAGAACCAGGGGTGATACAGATTGAGGGGGGAAGGGTCCTTCTATATACAAAACCAAAACAAAAAATGATATTGGTGAAGGAACCTTAATATAATGCCAAAAACATGGATTTCATCTTATCTAAAAATAAAAAATAAAAAAACAAATGCCCCAGCCCACAAATACATATTATTAGAAATATATGCTTGTCACAAACAGTCCATTGTTAATGTCCAGCAGGAGCAGAAATTTTAGAAAGCTGGTCATGAAGAAAAAGCCTGCTGCTAGTAACAAATCTCTAGTTTTTAAAAAAAGTCTGCACCATTTAGAACCTACGAAATCCCCCCCCCCCCCCCCCCACAAACAACATCCATGATGATACAACCCTTTCCCAAACTACAAATTCAGGCTCCTCAAACAAGCCAATCCCCCTCCCCCAAGACAAATAGCTCTCCAGGTCCCGATCCTACCCCCAGCTCTTATCAGAACACTCTGATGTCTAATGGGAAGCAGGAGCGATCCCCAATCTGTCCTGCTATGGTAGACTCATGGTCCCTTATTTGGCAGTGTGATGAAACAGTAGGTTTTTTTTAAAGCCTGTGAACAGTATTATTTCATTAAGTGTATTTCTCATAATTGCCCAGTAGATGGCGTTTGTTTTGTGTTTTAAAGCTGTTGCAGAAAAAAGCTGTTTTCTTTTCCGGTTTAAGGTTGGTGAAAGGCAATGTGTGCAGTACCATTGGCCAGATATTTTCACAGTTGGTGCCCTGGGCTCTGATTGGGCCTGTCAAATCTAGCCAAGAGGTACTGGATTTTCCCCAATGTCAGCTGAGGGTACAGAGAAGAAACATCTCTGTCCTGAGACCCTGTTCAAAACTTGTGAGCAGTTAATTTCCTGAAACTCCTCAGGTGCTACCCAGGTAGTAACAGGTGTTAGATAGTTTTAAGGTTGGTCCTTGTTCTACTGTGACAATAAACCTGTTAGTTTATTGACTCTGTTGTCCTGGACTACTACTACTATTTAGCATTTCTATAGCGCTACAAGGCATACGCAGCGCTGCACAAACATAGAAGAAAGACAGTCCCTGCTCAAAGAGCTTACAATCTAATAGACTGACTAATAATCCTGGTGGTTTGTGTGTTGAGACTGTGGGTGCTTTCTATAAACTGTGGGGCCCCTGAGAGTGTGGCCTCGGTAACCTAGAAATCACCAGGGAATAACTTGAGAGTGGTAGACTCGCTCAGAGGCAAGCGGGACCCATTTGGTGGGAGGAGGGTGATAATGTACAGCAGAAGCAGAAGGTGCAGGTGGACCTGAGCAGTGCTGAGGGCAGACCATTTACGTGGCTGCAGGGTTAACCCCCAGGTGGGTGCTAGGTGTTCTGTGATAGGCAGCTATGAGGTAGGGGACTTGTCATGGGAGGGCCCAATCAAGGGATTATAACTATATAAAGGGGTATTGGGAGAGGGATTCCTTGCTGTCTGAGGGTTTGGGGGAGATGAGGGCATCATAGATGCTGTTGGAGAGGCTGGGGGTCAGGGAGCTTTGGTCTTTGTCTTTTGAACTTGGCCCATCCATCAGGCACTTATGCATGACTTGGGGCAGTTGTAAATGCCAACCTATAGAACACACGTTGATATTTTAGGCCCACCCAAACAGCTCTCTCTCCATGTCCTGAACATCCTCCAAGCAATCTTTGGATTGGTGTGGATCACCAGGTGTAAACAGCAGCTTTCTATTTGTAGCATTTGTATCCCACATTTTCCCACCAATTTGCAGGCTCAATGTAGCTTACATTTGCCGTAGTGACGATTGCCATTTCCGGTTAACAGAATAATAAATGGTATTGCATTAAGGTGCATACATACATGGTAAAGAAGAATACATTATGGTATTGCGTATAGGTTCCTGAGTAATAGATTGGATTGTAACATATGTTAAGTCATCAATTATAGAGAGATCAAGTTCGACATAAGGATTAAAGTGGTAGTGCTTGTTCATTGATAGCAATGAGGTTAATCAGTCAAGTGATAAGAGTTCGGTTTTGTCTAGTTCATGTGCAGTCTTATTATTTAGTATTTAAGATGGATGTTTATGGTATGCCTTCTTGAACAGGTCAGTTTTCAGTAGCCTTCGGAAGATAGTTAGGTCTTGCGTTATTTTATGGCCTTCGGTAGTGCGTTCCATAGTTGTGTGCATATGTACTTGTGAGCAGTTAATTTCCTGAAACTCCCCAGGGCCTGAGGGTGCTAGGGGGAATCGGGAGGTGGACCACTGGACCACCAGGGAGCTTTAGGGGGGTCAGGAGGGGTCCAATCATCCCTGGACTTGTGGGCATGTGACAGGAATACTCAGACTAAAATTTCTATTTCCACTTCTAGATGATCTCTACATTTAAAAGCTGCTATTTACACATGGGGATACTTCTAAAATAAGGGCCATAGGTTCCTTCTTGCTCAGTTAATCTAGGCACCTTGTTACGAAATTAAAACCATGTCCTCTTCTGTCTACACACATGCCTTGCTTCATTTAGAAAATCATCCCTGTATGTATTTTGCACTGATTTGGTTTTACAAGTTCAGAAATGTTATTTTACAGATCCAGATTTTTTTTTTTCCTTAAGGAAGCCTACAGGTTCGATATAAACTCAGCAACGATGGACCCTACATATTCACCATTGACTCGGAAAAGTTCACCAACAAGCAGATACATCATGTCAAGATCAACAGAGAAGGAAAAGAGCTCTCCATACAGGTAAAACGCAAAGGACCTTACCCCCCAGCCACAGCGTTTTATAATCTAGACACTAGAGGGTCGTCAGCGGCGGGGGGGGGGGGGGGGCAAAGTTGGTGGTGGTGGTGGTGGTGGTGCTGGCGGCGGCGGGTGTCAGCAATGGCGGCGGGGGGGGGAGGTCGGCGGCACCAGGGGGGGGGGGCTAAAATTTGCCCCTTCAACTCAGCTTTGGACCCGCCAAAGTCTGGCTGCGCCCCTGCTTCCAGCACTCTCCAGGAAGTGTCAGAAGTGAGAACGTTCACATTAAGGGCCCCAGTCTGCTTACAAATAAGGCCAGTCAGAGAGTTTTATTCTGTTGGTGTATTAAAGTGGAAAATCTGACGATTCAGGCAATACTCCTTACTGCTAAATTCTTCAGGCTGCTACGTATAGGAGGTCTTTTACATGTATACACTGACATATATGTGTGAAAAATCCTTGGCACAATTACCTACATAATGTTAGATGTAAGTTGAAAATATTTTATATCTTTGTTCAATATTATTTTTTCCATATCATACGATCCTTGGTATCTTTACTACTTTTCATCCTGTCCATTTCCTTCTCAGTCTGTCTACTATTTCTACTTCACGTTTACCTTTCTTCTCCTTTCCCTAATATTACAGATGTCGCATCACAATTTATCGATTGCTTTACTTCTTTTCATATCTTTCTGTTTCTAAACTTCTTTCACTTTTTCCTCTCAGTTATCGGTTCTTCCCCTTCTCTTCCAGTACTTTGCCTGTAAAAATTTCATAAAGAGAACATTGTTAGGACAGAGAGAAGACAGAATGATCTCATTTACTTCCAGCCAGAACTCTGCCTGCATCTGGTTTGACCTTGGGTATCCATGCTTGTAATGAAATTGACTTACTTTGTCTTATTCTTTCAGGTTGACCAGATTCTCAGACTAAAATACAACTTCTCCGTAGAAATCGAGTTCAAGGCTATGAAATCACTCATTTTAGGCAAAGTCACGGGTAGGTTTGCAAATTTCTTGCTAATAGTTGATGGATAAACCCAAGGAAAGAGTTGATTTAATTACTTATAAAATGCATGATACGCATTAATGATTACTAATTAAAATGGTGATATCTGATGCTGTTCTCCATTCTCAAGTCAGCTAGACGTTTGCGCATTGTAGAACAATGCACAGACTTTAAGTGAGAAAGTGTTTCTAGGGGAGGTGCAGTGGCGTTCCTAGGGGGGGCGGTGGGTGCGGTCCGCTCCGGGTGCACGCCGCTGGGGGGGGGTGCCATGCGCCTATCGGCGCCGCTCGTTCCATGCTCCCTCTGCCCCGGAACAGGTTACTTCCTGTTCCGGGGCAGAGGGAGTATGGAACGAGCGACGCCAACAGGCGCGTGGCACCCCCCCTCCCCCAGCAGGTAAAAATGCACCCCGGGGGGGTCATTTTGCCGGGGGGGGAGAAGATATCGTTTCGCCGGGGGGGGGGCGCATCGCCGATCCGCCACAGGTGTCAGCCGCCCTAGGAACACCACTGGGGAGATGTAGAATATTCAAACTATGAGGTAATATAGTCAGAGGTATAAATGTTACCCAGACAGCCTCTGCACTGCAGAGAGGTCCAAGGAAGATGGGGGTTACCTGCAACTGCTCCCTTATATGGACTGTTGACAATCTAAGGGTCTTTCAGAATTAGATGTTTGGAGGGGTCTTAATTTAAATTTCTGCCATGGAATATGTTTATATATAATTTTGGAATGTGCATTCATTTGTGAGCGTTTGATTTGGTAGTGTGCCTTAAAAGTTTTTGAGCATCATAAATTGATTTAATGCCAGTTTTATTGTGTATCCCCCCCCCCCCCCCCCCCGATATTCAGCTCTATTTAGCTGGTCAGAACAGCTGCTGACTGGGCACACAATAAACTAATCAGAGAAAATATTGCTTCACAACTAAACTTCTGGAATTCATTGCCAGATAATGTAGTAAAAGCAGTTAGCTTAGTGGGGTTTTAAAAAGGTTTGAATGGCTTCCTAAAGGAAAAGTCTATAGACCGTTATTAAAATGGACTTGGGGGAAAATCCACTGCTTATTCATAGAATAAGCAGCATCAAAATTATTTGGCCATATGAAAACCTGGTATATCTTTAAACTGCCCAAAAATAAACCTGATATTCAGTGCCGGTCAAAGCCCGGCATTGAATATCCGAGCTTAGCACTGTCCCCGGGAGTTAGCTGGTCTAACTCCTGCAGTCTGAATATCGGCCCCCTATATGTTTTAAAGAACCTTTTCCGGAGATGGGAAGATGGTAGAACGAGAGGACATGAAATGAGATTGAAGGGGAGCAGACTCAAGAAAAATGTCAGGAAGTATATTTTCACGGAGAGAGTAGTGGATGCTTGGAATGCCCTCCCGCGGGAGGTGGTGGAAATGAAAACGGTAACGAAATTCAAACATGCATGGGATAAGCATTTGGAATCCTGTGCTGAAGGAATGGATCCTCAGAAGCTTAGTCAAGATTGGGAGGCGGGGCTGGTGGTTGGGAGGCGGGGATAGTCCTGGGCAGACTTATACAGTCTGTGCCAGAGCCAGTGGTGGGAAGCGGGACTGGTGGTTGGGAGGTGAGGATAGTGCTGGACAGACTTGTACGGTCTGTGCCAGAGCCGGTGGTTGGGAGGCAGGGCTGGTGGTTGGGAGGTGAGGATAGTGCTGGGCAGACTTATACGGTCTGTGCCAGAGCCGGTGGTTGGGAGGAGGGGCTGATGGTTGGGAGACGGGGATAGTGCTAGGCAGACTTAAACGGTCTGTGCCCTGAAGAGCACAGGTACAAATCAAAGTAGGGTATACACAAAAAGCAGCAAATATGAGTTATCTTGTTGGGCAGACTGGATGGACCATGCAGGTCTTTTTCTGCCGTCATCTACTATGTTACTATGTAATATACATTAAAATGTTTTAAAATGAATATGTGAAAAGAACAAAAACAAAGCACAATTTATTTGTCCTGATATGTGTTTTCATATAAGTTCATAAAGCTTCCTGTCAATATTAGCATTTAAGTGAAAGCCAATAGAGACCTATTGAGATTAAATAAGATCATTCTTTAATGATCTTATCCCTCTATTTTGTCCCCATGCTGGATGGATGAGTGCTTTTCTCTTCTGTTAACTTCAGTTAGGTGAGACACATTGCTCCAGTATATCATGCTCTTATTCATCCCCAGCCCCACTGACGGATTTAAGCATAAGCTAAACAAGCTACAACCTAGAGCCTCACTATCCACAGGGCCTCACAAAATTTCAGAGGGCTTTTTTTTTGCTTTTAGAATTTTATGTGTCTTTTTATGTGTACTGTGGTTTTTAAAATCTTGTGTAGCAAATTTTTATGTGTAGTTTTAAAATGGCTTTATATGGCATTAATTTAAGTAATACTTTAAGCCTAAATTTGTGGCAACCCAAGGGCCTGTTTTGGTATGCACCTTTATGAGACCTTCTGGTGTAATGTTTTAACAAGGGGCCTTCAAGCTTTATATAGCTTAGGGCCTTACGAAGTCTAAATCCAGCACTGCCCTGCCCCCTCTTCCCCCCCCCCCCCCCCCCCCCACACTCACACACACACACACTCCACAATTTATTTTCTTTTTTTTTTCAATATCTCTCAGAGAAGAGCCTATTATGAATTGTTGTCTGGTTCCTGGTTATCCAGTACTTAGGGGGGAAGTTATCAATGTGATCTATCATTAAGACATGCTATTTTACTCTTAATCCCAGTTATTAGTAACTAGGTCTCATTGCATAAAATGGGACCTGTGCTTAAAAAAACACAAGTTAGTGGTAAAATAATACTTCTCAACAAGTAGCCCATGCTGATAACTTCCCCTCTTAGTGTCAAGAGTTTCAGTGTTTGGTAATCAGAGTTGATATTCTGATGTCATAATGCCTCATTCCACCAATGCCTAAGAGCCATCAGTACATAAGCCATCCTCATCAGTGATGTCACAATGGCTTGATTGCTCTATACTTGGATCCCATCTTATATTGTGATGTCATAATGCCTCATTCCACATTCCTCATTCTACCAATGCCTAAGAGCCAACCTCATCAGTGATGTCACAATGGCTTCATTGTCCTATACTTGGCTCACCTACTACATATAGCAGTGATTTTGTTTTCTAAAGACATTTTTTTCTTTAATTAAGGGGGAAAGTTATCAACATGGGCACCAGTTAAGATATGTTATTTTACTGTTAACTCCACTTATTAGTAACAAGGTCTCAATGAATAAATGGGACCTGTGCTAAAATAGCATGAGCTAGTGGTAAAATAACTTATCTTAACAGTATCCCAAGTTCCCCCTTAGTGTGAAGAGTTTCAGTCTCTGGTAACCAGAGTTGATATTGTGATGTCATAATGCCTCATTCCACCAATGCCTAAGAGCCAACCTCACCAGTGATGTCACAATGGCTTCACTACCCTTTTCTTGGCTCACTTTTATTACATACAGTAGTGATTTTTAAATCTAAAGACATTTCTATGTTTTTGTAATTAAGGGGGAAAGCTATCAACATGGGCTACTGTTAAGGCATGTTATTTTACTGTTAACCCCAGTTATTAGTATCTAGGTCTCATTGCATAAAATGGGGCCTGTGCATAGCTTAATGGTAGCCCACATTGATAACTGCACCCCTGAACTGGGAGGCTCAGCCAGGGCTGGGTATTTTGGACCAGGGTCAAACATAAATCTTTTATCTTTCCAAGTCTTTCAAAATCAACAAACATTCCACTACCAAAGCAGGGACACAAGGCAGAGAACAGAAAGCAATCTCATCTAACATAAACACAGGGCTTTTTTTGAGGGGGTACTTGGGGGTACTGAGTACCGGCACCTTTTCCACTGTCTGCTAAACATGACCCATGGTTCTCATATTTTAATGAAAGAGCTCAGGTTCTACATACAAATTCTGCCTTGTCATAGATTCTATGACTGGTTGCAGGGGGCCTGGCTATTGTGGGGTGAGTCCCTCTATGATCACTCCACCCCTGAAGGGTGGCCTGGCATTTGAGTACCGGCACCTTTTTTGCTAGACAAAATGCATTGCATAAACCAAAGCTTACAGTCATAGTAGTGATTTTCTGTTTTCTGAGACCATCAGGAAAAAAATAAATAAAACAACAGAATGTTCAGTGTGCTTAGGCAATTGAGCATTTATTAAGAAATTAAAACTCTCCAGTCCCAGAGCTGCTAACCCATATTAGATTACCCTTTGAATTTAGAATTGGTCAGAAACTCATCTGCTTGTCTCTGGAATGTCGTTTATTAAACATCGATGAGATAATTGCATCTATTGTAAAGTGATGCAGAGCATTCATGAGAAAGTAATGAGTAAATGGGACTTCTTTTGAAAACAGATCAAATTAATCACTCATGGATAAACCTTATTTAGAAGGCATAGCAGGAACAGTACTCAAACACCTCATGTAGCTGCAAACGACATAGGAGACGTTTTGTACATTTTCAAAGAAAAAATATCCACAATCTCTCTCTTTGAAAATTAAGGTATGCAAATTAAACACTTTAACCCCCCATATTCTATATAAGGCGCTTTGAGTTACGCGTGCAAATTTGAATAATGAGCTAATCAGGGCGGATATTTGGGCGATAACATGCAATTATTGGCATTACTTAGAATTTAAGCACTTCCTTTTTTTAAGCGTATTTTGTAAAGAGGTGTGTGTAAATTCTAGTGCATAGATCTGAAAAGGGGGTGTGGTCCTGGGAGGAGCATGAATGGGTTGGGGGCATTCCTAAAATCTATGCACATTTTTATAGAATTAGAGGGATCTGTGTTTAATTTACACATGGAGATTTACACCAGGTTTTCATTGGTGTAAAGGTTGTGCCTGAATGTAGTTGCAATTCTCAGCGCTATTCTGTAAACCGCAACTAACTGTAAGCGTGTTTTGTAGTATAGCAATAAGCACTATTTTTCAACACCGATTAATTGGGCGGGCTCAGAATGCATTTGAAAATTGAGGGGTCGATTTTATAGTGTTCAACACATAAAAAGGCAGTTTTACTTAAGGGAGAAGAATATAATAAACTTACCCTATGGTATAGATATGTGTGAGTACCGAGTCTCACTTAGTAGAAGTGTGTCACACTCATTTGAAGGCTCTCTCACTCTCTGAGCCCCTTCGCTCCTCTCCTCTTTCCTCTACACATTAATTGATTTGCTTGCTTTATTATTATTGTCTATTAGATTGTAAGCTCTTTGAGCAGGGACTGTCTTTCTTCTATGTTTGTGCAGCGCTGCGAATGCTTTGTAGCGCTATATAAATACTAAATAGTAGTAGTAGTAGTAGTAATATTAGGAGAGTGTTACTCTAATTTGAAGGCTCTCACATTCTCTCACTCTTTGAACCCCCTTTTCTCACTCATTAGGGATGTGTCGCACCCATATCAAGTCTCTCACTCATTTAAAGGGTTTCTCAAATTCTGTCATTCATTAGAAGTATGTCACTCTCTTTTGAAGACTGTTATTCTCATACTTTCCAGGCCCTTTCACTCACTCAATTAGAGTATGTCACACTCATTTGAAGTCTCTCTCAGTTTCACACTCTCTGAGCCCCTTCTTTCACTCATTTGAAGTGTGTCACCCTGATATGAAGGCAGGCTCACTTTTCTTTGAGCCCCTTCTCTCAAACGTTAGAAGTACGTCACTATCATTTGAAGGCTCACTCATTGTTACACCTTCTGAAACCCTTTTCTCGTTCATTAGAAACAGTGGCGTAGCTACGTGGGGGCCACTGGGGGGTCCCCAAACTGGGATCTGTTCCCGTGATTTGTCTGGCGGGGGTCCCCAACCCCCGCCAGCTGAAGCATTTTTTCCAGCGCTCTTTTCCGGCGCAGTTGCATTTCCTGCCCTGCTCTCTCTTCCCCTCATGTCATGTCTGGTATGCTCATTTTAATGAAATTGAGCATGTGCCCCGTGCCCCCCCCCCTGTAGCTACGCCACTGTTTCTAATGAACGAGAAAAGGGTTTCAGAGGGTGTGACAATGAGTGGGGGTGGCAAGGCGGCAGTGGGGGGGGGGGGGGGGAGGGGAGGCGGACGAAAATGTGCCCCCTCACCTTGGGCTCTTGCCCCCTCCCGCCTCGAGGTCTGACTTCGCCCCTGGTTAGAAGTGCATCACATCGTTTGAAGGCTTTTTCACCCTCATACTCACTGAGCCCCTTCTCTCATTTATTAGAAATTGTATTTATGTTTACATTTGATCATTTTGCTTTCGTTGTGCTATTAACAAAACTGTAAGTTTTATGTTAAACTGTACTTCTATTCATCATTTTGAGTGAATCTCTTCATAGAGGCAGTTAATAAATCCCAATCCTATATAATAATTTGCACCTCCAACGTTCCATGGCTGACTTGCTGCCTGGGTTCGTAACATCTCATGACGTCAGCCAGCCTCCAGCGTTCCATTCCCCCTCACTGCCCCGCCCTCACGTCAAAACGTAATGACGTCAGAGGAGGGCAGAACAGTGAGAGGGAAGGGAACGCTGGAAGCGAGCTGACGTCAGGATGTTACCAACGGAAGGGAAGCCAGCCAGGCCAGCCAGAAAACGATGAGGTACAAAGGAAGAGAGAATCGCGGCACATCGAGGGGAGGGTGAGCAGAGCAAAGCAGAATCGATAAACATGGATGGGATGGGATGGGAGGAGAGGACAGGAGAGAAGAGAACCGTGGGACACGGATGGGAGGGGAGGGAAGAATCGCTGGACATGGAGGGGAGGGGAGGGCAGGGGAGAGACAAAAAATTGCTTACAAGAGAGCCTTTCTAGGGCCCGTTTCGTTGTTGAGGAAAGGGCTGGGTTCCACTAGTAAATAAATAATAGAAATGTGTCACATTGTTCAATCTCTTTATGTCATCTCTTGCCTCAATACACCTGGGTCTTAATGAACTACTATTATCCTACGCAGATGACATCCTACTTCTCTTACCAGTGACAGCATCAAACAAAGATCCAACTCAGTCTGTAGCGAATGGCATGACTGCTGTTGGCACCTGGGCTCTGACCAATAAACTGAAATTGAATGTGCAAAAAACCAAGGCCCTGTGGTTCCAAAATCAGGGAGTTGAGGTCCCATCATCAATATCCTTGTCCAATGGTCAAAGCTTTACAGTCGAGTCTGAAACCAGAGTACTAGGGGTCTTGCTTGATTCTTCACTCACCTTCTCTTCCCATATTAACCAGCTATGGAAGAAAACACTATTCAAAATGAGCCAGCTACATCTAGTCAGATCATTCTTCGACCAAAAAGCCTTTGCACTACTAGTCCAAATGTTAGTCCTACCTCACTTGGATTACTGTTCTTGGTATTGTGTCAACATACCAGAAAAAACTGTAAATCGTACAAAATACAGCTGCTAGACTAATATACAGATTGAATAGATTTACTAGTGTTTCAACTCAACATAGTGGAAAAACTCAGGTTCAAAGCTGCTTGTTTAGTTTTTCAAATCTTACAGGGTTTCACCTCTGAACTGCTGACTAAGACCACTTCGTTACGTTTGGTCCAGTCTAACAGACTGAAAGAACAACTGATGCTAGCATCACCGTTTCAAAAGACAATTCAAAATCAGATTTTCAGCTCTCTGTTCCCTGTACTTGGAGATAAAATATGGAACTCCCTACCTATTAATAATTTACAGGATAAAATCAGTAAAGCGGATTAGTGGTCAACTAATGTTCAATTTGCCCAAATACATTGGAAGGATCAGAATTTGTCTGGCAAAATAGGCAACAAAAGTTATTTCTGAAACATCAAACAAATGTCTAAAAATGTAATATACGTGTTCATCTGCCCTTGTGAAAACTTGTATGTAGGATATACTGCTCAGAAGTTCAAGTCTAGAGTAATTCAGCATAGACTGTATATCCAGCAATATGTTTGAAGCACCGATGGTGCGCCATGTCAACAGATGGGCCATAATTTTGAACAGTTATTCTATACAGTGATTGATCAAGTCCATTTGGGTATGGGGGGGGGGGGGGGGGAGAGAGATCATTAAAAAATTGCTCTGGCGTAAAAAACAACAATGGATCTTCCAGCTTAAAACCATATAACCTTATGCCTGACCGTTTATGGTGACCGGCGTTGAATATCCAGTTTATTTTTGGCTGGTTTAAAGATTCAGACTTAGCCGGTTATCTTTAAACTGGCCAAAGATATATCAGGGTTTCATGTAGCCAAATATGGCCACGAAACCCAGTTTAAAAATCAGTATAATGGATTATTTTCATAGGGTCCTTTTTACTAAACCATGCTAGTGATTCCCGGCACGGCAAATGCAATGCAGCCCATGCAATTCAAATGGGCTTTGTTGCACTTGCCGCGTGGGAATCGCTAGTGCGGTTTAGTAAAAGGGGCCCTTAGTAAATCCATAAGTTGTGTTCAAAGCGTCTTCATTCAACCTTGACACATTCATGAAATCTTTGATGCAAATTAGCTGTTGGTTCAATGAATTCTGAGGTTTCATTAATTAACAGCTCAATGGTTTTGCAGGCTCAATGCGCTGGAGCTCCATCTAGGGCTGCAGAGAGGGGGGGGGGGCAGGAGGGCAAGATTCCCCGGGCCTGGCCTCCAAGGGGGGGGGGGCCTGGCACCGGGGTCTGTCTCTCTCCTGCTCCTGTGTGTTGGGACCTGGGTGATTGCATTAACGTGATAACCCGGTCCAGGCACACAGGAACAGGAGAGTGACAGACACAGGAAGGTAAGGGGGTGGTGGCGGCCCAAGTTTCAAATTTCATGCAGAAGCTTCTGCTGCAGTAGGACATTTTTGGGTTATTTGAAAAGGAATGAGAGTCTTTCTCTCTCTCCATATAGATAGAGAAAGTTAGATGTAGATTTGTATTGTATCAGCGCAAGGTGAGTTACATTCAGGTACACTGGATATTTGTCTGTCCCAGGAGGGCTCACAATCTAAGTTTGTACCTGAGGCAATGGAGGGTTAAGTGACTTGCCCAAGATCACAAGGAGCAGCAGTGGGATTTGAACTGGCCACTTCTGGATTTCAAGACCGGTGCTCTAACCACTAGGCCACTCCTCCACTAGCAGCATTCCATCTAGAATCTCAAATAGTAGTAACAGTCCATATAGAATCTCAGATCATATCAACATTCCATATAGAATTTCAAATAGTAGCAACATTCTATGTAGAATCTCAGATAATAGCAACAGAATCTCAAATAATTAATTTATTTGGATTTTGCTCACGTAGTAGCTCAAGGTGAGTTACATTTAGGTGGATGTTTCTCTGTCCCAGGAGGGCTCATAATCTAAGTTTGTACCTGAGGCAATGGAGGGTTAAATGTCTTGCCCAAGATCACAAGGAGCAGTAGTGGGATTTGAACCGGCCACCTCTGGATTGCAAGACCAGTGCTGTAACCACTAGGCCACTCCTCCACTCCGTTGTTGTTTCTCAATGCTAGGGTATGAATATTATCACTTCAACCTTTCCTTTATGTGTTTTCAGTTTTATTCCACTAACATTTAAATAACACTTAAATTAATAAAAACAAGCAGGCTGCACACAAACACCTATTAGGAACACACTGTACTGACAATATTAATGTACTTTATTGCTAGCCTAATAAAGAGCATCTACAACGCTGGTGGGCTTTTTAATTAGAGAGGAGGCATCACCTTCTCCTCAAAACACTGAAGACTTTTGACCTTGGCCAACACTGGTTGGGGAGGGGGGAGAACAGAAGTAATAACTATTGTTTATAAAAAACCTTGCTGTGTTTGATTTCTCTTGGTTTCCTTGAATTGCTTTGTTGTTATTTTTAAGGAATAAATATTTTTAACAGTGAAATGGCATGTTTCAAAGTTTACAGATCTGTGTTTTAACCAACCATTTTTTTAGAAGGAAATAAAGGGGTCGATAGTCAAAGCAATTTAATCAACCTGGACCCACACATACTAGGGCAGCACCTTCTTGGCCAATCATACCCTAATATTCAGTTTTGCTGTCTGGGGCCTGGCACTTAATATTGGAAACTAATTCTGCCAAGGTAGATAGCATTAATAAAAACAAAACACTGACCACAGGTGGCTGAATATTGACCAGTCCATTTATAGAGTTGATCACTAAAGTTTGTCCATTTCTTTGTACAACATTTTGATGGAAGCAAGAGGAGCCTTGGATAGACAGAAGTGGGGGTTTCATGCTGAGTTCAGTAGTGAAATGGACCCCTGAAATGTTTGCTTTTATTCTACAAGCAAAGAGGAATAAACTAGAATCTCGTTATGAAGAATATTTGTTTTAAAGATTTTAACATTGACACACTGTTTTTAAGACTATTTTCGTTTATTTGGCCCAGTAGTTACTCAATTTTTGCACAGCAGATTAGATGTATTTTCAGTGGCATTGCACATGGGGGAGATTCTATGTATGACGCCTGAAAAATCAGCGTGGAATAAAATGACATCTTGGCGTGTTCTCTAAAGCGTGCCTACATTTTATAGAATAGGCTTACATTTCCATACGGTATATAGAATACAATGAACACCTTTCCACGTGACCAAATTTAGTCATGGCCATTTACTCCGAGTAAAACCTGGTATAAATGCCGGCGCCTAAATTACGCGCAGAGCAGGTATATTCTATAACCTTGCACGTCATTTTTTTAGTACGCCCACGACATGCTCATGACCATTCCCATAGGCACGCCCCTTTTTGGATGTGCACATTAGAATTTAGGTGCAGTGAATAACAGAATATGCTTAGCAAGTTATGCATGTGAATTCTAATTATTGCCAATTAGTGCTCATAATTGCTCGTTAAGCACTGTTATCAATGCTGATTGGCTTGTTAACTCTTTAGTGCCCAATGTTCCTGTCATAAGTCATATGGGAACAGATTGATGGGAACATTGGACACTAAAGGGTTAAGCCAATTAAGTTACACGCATTCTTATAGAATAAGCTTGGGTTTCAGCACGTAGCGCTGGGCATGCTACATAGATTCTAGGGGATAGGGATCAAATTCTATAAATGGCGCTGAAAAATTGGCATCGACAAAAAAACATATTAAGCACTATTCTATAAAGAGCACTCATAGATAGGCATTGTTTGTGGAATAGTGCATAGCACTGGCATCAGCGCGTAAGTTTTAGATGCAAGGATTTACACCAACTAAACCCTGGTGTAAAACCTCACATCTAAATTAGGCACGCATCCCTCATATTCTATAGCAGCACACATGAATTGAAGGAACACCCCTAACCCACCCGTGATCCTCCTATTGCCATGACCCTTTTTGGATCCAATCGACTCAAAGTAGACGGTAACACCACACCACTTTGCTGAATCACTCAATCACACTATATTATCTTGAGATATACAATTGAATCTTTACGTATATCACTTTAATTCAGTCATGCAACTGTGTGGAACATGAGCCTCAGTTGTTCCGCACTGCATCTAGCCTTTCATATGCGCAGACTTATGTACTCCGATCGTCATTGGCTCAATGTCCTTCATCTCCATTTTTGGACCCATGCATAAAATGTACGCTCAGATCCTGGTGCTTAAAAATATACATGTAAATTTTTAATGAATGCCAAGTAACATAACATAACATAACATAATAAATGACAGCAGATAAAGACCTGAAGGGCCCATCCAGTCTGCCCAACAAGATAAACTCATTTTACATGGTATGTGATACTTTATATATTTACCTGAGTTTGATTTGTCCTTGCCATTCTCAGGGCACAAACCATAGAAGTCTGCCCAGCACTGTTCTTGTACTAAAAGTTCTGAAGATTCTGGAATCCTAAAGAGTTACAAGATTCTAGAATCCCAATTAGTAGCAGCATTCCATGTAGAACGCCAAAGAGTAACATTGAGGGGCATAATCGAACGGGGACACCCATCTATAAGGGCGGCCATCTCTAAGGACGGCCCCGTAAAGAAGCGTACCCGACCGTATTATCGAAACAAGATGGGCGGCCATCTTTCGTTTCGATAATACGGCCGGGGACGGCCAAATCTCAACATTTGGGTCAACCTTAGAGATGGCCGACATTGGTTTTCGCTGATAATGGAAACTAAGGGCGCCCATCTCAAAACCGGCCAAATCCAAGCCATTTGGTCGTGGGAGGAGCCAGCATTTGTAGTGCACTGGTCCCCCTCACATCCCAGGACACCAACCAGGCACCCTAGGGGGCACTGCAGTGGACCTCACAAATTGCTTCCAGGTGCATAGCTCCCTTACCTTGTGTGCTGAGCCCCCAACCCCCCCCCCCAAACCCACTCCCCACAACTGTTCAACACTACCATAGCCCTTAAAGGGTAACGGGGCACCTAGATGTGGGTACAGTGGGTTTCAGGTGGGTTTTGGAGGGCTCCCATTTACCACCACAAGTGTAACAGATGGGGGGGGGGGTATGGGCCTGGGTCCGCCTGCCTGAAGTGCACTGCAGTACCCACTAAAAACTGCTCCAGGGACCTGTATAGTGCTGTGATGGAGCTGAGTATGACATTTGAGGCTGGCATAGAGGCTGGCAAAAAAATGTTTAAAAAACATTTGTTTGTTTGGGTGGGAGGGGGGTTGGTGACCACTGGGGGAGTAAGGGGAGGTGATTCCCTCCGGTGGTCATCTGGTCAGTTCAAGCACCTTTTCAAGGCTTGGTCGTGAACAAAAAGGGACCAAGTAAAGTCGGCCAAATGCTTGTCAGGACCGGCCTGCTTTTTTCCATTATCGGCCGAAGACAGCCATCTCTTAACCACGCCCCCGTCCCACCTTCGGTACACTGCCAACTCACCCCCTTGAACTTTGGCCGTCCCTGTGACGGAAAGCAGTTGAAGCCGGCCAAAATTGGCTTTCGATTATACCGATTTGGCCGGCCTTGGGAGAAGGCCGGCCATCTCCTGATTTATATCGGAAGATGGCCATCTTTCTCCTTCGAAAATAAGCAGGAAAGCTAACTAGAGCAGAATAGCCAACAGCCTGGACAGACCTCAGCACAACCAGTGAAGGTTAACGAAAATAGGTGGGATTTTTAAAGACTCCTGAATTGGAGATAGGATTCTGCACCCCTGATATTTAAGGGCAGGGAGTTCCAAAGGAATGGAGCTTGACAGTAGAAAGCTGAGTGGTGGGTAGACTCCAACCTGGAACAATATACAGTAGAAACTGTCCCTCATAATATGAAATTTCAACCTCAGTAACAAAACGTCAAGGGCTTTAATACATGCCCAATTATATAGCGTTTGTTTGTGGATAGTGAATTACCTCTTTATATGTCCCCATAAGAATCACCTGAGTACTAATCAGAGGTTTATTTCACAGAACAGAGGTTTCAAGGACCTGACTCTAAATTTAATTCCAAAGAGGGAAGTCAGTGATCAAACCCAGATCAGCAATTAACAGTTCAACAGTGTTTATAGTTACCATTAAACAAACATCAGACACAGTGCAGCTCAGCAAAATTCAGCTCATTATCATTTTCAGGATTTTTTTCAGCCAGTCTCCGAAACTGTGAGATTAACCCTTAGGAACCTTGATACCTGGATCTCGATTCTTGCTGTCTCCTCTTGTAGAGGATGCGTTGAATGAAACCTGTGCACATCTCCCGAGGAATGTACTCTGCAAAACGAGGCAGTACAAGGTTCTCAGAGAAGAAATGAGTTTAAGGAAACTGAAAAGGTTTGATGCAAGGGAAATGCATCGAAGGTATCCTTAAAAATTACAAATGTATGTAATCCCCCATTATATGGGTATTACTAAGAAATAGAATCCCTGTTTAGAGTCACTGGTGGGAGTGACTAGGAGATCCCAGGGTAGTAGGAAGCCCAGCCCTGGGGGGGGGGGGGGGGGGGGAGTACATAAGAACATCAAAGGTTCATCAAGCCCAGCATCCTGATTCTAACAGTGGCCAATCCAGGTCACAAGAACCTGACAAGATCCCAAAACAGTACATTACATTTTATTCTGCTTCTTCTAGAAATAAACTGTGGATTTTCCCCAAGTCCATTTTAATAATGGTCTATGGACTTTTCCTTTAGGAATCTATCCAAACCTTTTTTAAACCCCACTAAGCTAACCACTTTTACCACATTCTCTGGCAACAAATTCCAGAGTTTAATTACATGTTGAGTGAAGAAATATTTTCTCAAATTCCTTTTAAATTTACTACTTTCTAGCTTCATTGCATGCCCCCTAGTTCTAGTATTTTTGGAAAGAGTAAACAAGTGATTCACTTCTACCCGTTCCACTCCACTCATTATTTTATAGACCTCTATCATATCTCCCCTCAGTGTCTTTTCTCCAAGCTGAAGAGACCTAACCACTTTAGCCTTTCCTCATGGGGAAGTCGTCCCATCCCCGTTATCATTTTCATTGCTCTTCTCTGTACCTTTTCTAATTCCACTATATCTTTTTTGAGATGCGGTGACCAGAATTTAACACATTATTCAAGGTGCTTTCTTAGCCACCACCGCACACTGAGCAGAGGGTTTCAATGTTTCATCAATGATGATACCTAGATCCCTTTCCTGGTCAGTGAATCCTAATGTGGAACCTTGCATTACGTAACTATAATTTGGGTTCCTCTTTCCCACATTAAACATAATCTGCCATTTAGATGCCCAGTCTCCCAGTCTCGTAAGGTCCTCTTGTAATTTTTCACAATCCTCCTGTGATTTAAATACTTTGAATAACTTTGTCTCATCAGCAAATTTAATTACCTCACTAGTTACTCCCATCTCTAGATCATTTATAAATATGTTAAAAAGCAGTGGTCCCAGCACAGATCCTTGGGGAACCTCTACCCTTCTCCATTGCATTTAAACTTCTATTGATATTTGTTTGAGAGAAGATTTATACTGAAATATTTGAAATCAGAATTAAAGTAGGTTAATATGAGGCACTAATGAACAATGGAAAAATCAAGAGGGGTCATTAGTAACATGCATTAAGGGATCCTTTTACTAGGCTGTTACTAAGCAATTTTATACCTGGCACTCATAGTTATTGCCACTTGCATGTGTAAATATACCAAACACGCTCACTTTTCTGGGTAACTGTACACTAAGGGAGGGGGGAATTCAATAATAAAAATCAGTCTCTAAAAGGCAAGCACCCTGTATAGAATCAAGCTTAGCATCAATTCCCACACCTATCTTTTGGAGCCAGACTTGGGCCTGCTGAAATCTGGCAAAATGAAAATTGCCGCGCATCCATTTTGAGTCTGAGACCTTACTGCCAGCCATTGACCTAGCGGCAAAGTCTCATGTGGTAACCGGACGGTAATGACCTATCCACTTGGCGCTGCCACCACCACCAACTTTGACCCCCCCCTTCCGACGACCCTCTCGACCCCCCTCCCGCCGCCAACCCTCCCCCGCCGTCACCGTCGCCTACCTTTGCTGGCGGGGGACCCCAACCCCCGCCAGCCAAGGTCCTCTTCTTCCTTCGTTCTGTTTCTGAGTCTGATGTCCTGCACATTGTATTGTATTGTATTGTAACATTTATAACCCGCGCTTTCCCACTTGTCAGCAGGCTCAATGCGGCTTACATAATATAACAGGTTTACAAGATAACATAAAATGGATAAAACAGCTAAATATAGTATATAAAGAGGTGGGCAATAAAAAGGATAAGGGAGAAAGCTGAATAGAGGTAGGTAACAGGGAGAGGGTGAAAGGTGGGGTAATGTGTTTTGAGTAAGGAAGAATGTATAAAAATATTTCGAGGAGGGATGAATTCAGAAGGATAAAAACATATTTTAAGTTCTGGTAAGTAGTAGATCCAGGTCTCACAGATCAATATCTAATTTAAGTCCCATCATATACTACTACTACTACTACTTAGCATTTCTATAGCGCTGCCAGGGTTACGCAGCGCTGTACAAGTTTAAACATGGGGAAGGACAGTCCCTGCTCAAGAGAGCTTACAATCTAAAGGTAACAACTATGTAGTCAGTGTAGGTATCATGAATGGGGAAGGTGGTTAGGCACCAAAAGCAAGGGAGGAGAGATGGGCTTTGAGTAAGGACTTGAAAATGGGCAGGGAGGGCGCATGGCGTATGGGCTCGGGAAGTCTGTTCCAGGCATAAGGTGATGCGAGGCAGAAGGGGCGGAGTCTAGAGTTAGCGGTGGTGGAGAAGGGTACAGAAAGGAGTGATTTGTCCTGAGAGCGGAGGTTACGGGTGGGAACATACGGGGAGAGGAGGGTAGAGAGGTAATGGGGGGTTGCAGATTGAGTGCACTTGAAGGTCAATAGGAGAAGCTTGAACTGTATACGGTAGCGGATCGGGAGCCAGTGAAGCGGCTTGAGGAGTGGGGTGATATGAGAGTATCGGTTCACGCGGTAGATAAGACGTGCAGCGGATTTTTGGACAGATTGAAGGGGGATAGGTGGCTAAGCGGGAGGCCAGCGAGGAGAAGGTTGCAATAGTCAAGACGAGAGGTAACGAGCGAGTGGACGAGGGTTCGGGTGGTCTGTTCAGAGAGGAATGGGCGAATTTTGCTAATATTATAGAGGAAGATATATACATATGTGTAGGCTTGCTTAAAAAGGTGAGTTTTCAGCAACTTCCGGAAAGGTAAAAGGCCATTGACTGTTCAAATCGATCTTGGTAGGGTGTTCCAGAGCTTGCTGCCAATAACGGGGAAACTGGATGCATAATATGTTTTGTACTTGATTCTTTTACAGTTGGAAAGATGTAGATTTAGATAAGTTCGAGAAGATCTGGAGCGATTCCTGGAAGGAAGGTCAATTAGATTGTACATGTAGGCTGGGGAATCTTCGTAGATAATCTTATGAATCATGTGGACTTTAAAATTTATTTGTTCCAAAATAGGGAGCCAATGAAGTTTAAAACGGAGAGGTGCTGTACGTTCAGGACATCAGACTCACAGAAGCAGAACGAAGCCTTGCGATCTGCAGGGCTTCGTTCTGTTTCTGTGAGTCTGACGTCCTGCACCTCTATGCCAAAAGAATCCAGCAGGAGAAAGTAGAGGCTGATCAAAGGACGAATCCAACACTGGATATAGGTGTATCATAGGGACACCAGAGAAGGAAAACTGTTCCAGGATTGTTAGTAGGCAATTTCGGAGTCAGATTAGTTGTTTTGACCCCTGACGTAGGCATTGTGATACGCCGAAACACGGACCGTGTCAGGCCACTGAACACTTGCATCAAAGTAGGTCTCTATTACATCTCCAGTGTTGGATTTGTCCTTTTTCTCCTGCTGTGTTATTCACCTCAACAGGTGCCATTAACTTTCTTCTCTTTGAACAAAATTCCCAAGTGCAACAACGTGAAAGTACGTTTACTGCAGGATTCACTAACTTGCGTTAGTACGCTACCACAAGTTAGCAAATCCTGTGGTAAGTTTTTCACGTGGTATAATAGCACATTTTATTTCAGCTTAGTGATTAAGACCATTTACTCACAATGCAAGAAATTCCCCATTCAATGTAGTGCGTTTATTTACCTCTACAGCCTTTCCTTCTCCACCCCCTCTCCTTATTCCCACCACAATGCAAATGGAAAAAAAAAATCTCTTCTTTTTTTCTTGCAGATACTTCTGGATTAGACGCTGAAGTTTTGAAGGCAAACTCCATCGGCTTTATCGGGTGCCTCTCCTCAGTCCAATATAATCACTTAGCGCCACTGAAAGCCGCCTTGAGACATCCAAGCATAGCCCCAGTGACTATAAAGGGGCCCCTGTCAGAAGGCAGCTGTGAGTCAATCGCCGAAGCTGATGCGGATACAGTCACAACTACGTATTCCTCGTTAGGTAGGTGCCCTGAGATGCACTTTTGCTGCTGACCAGAATAAGGTTTTAATGCTGAATTCTGTGTTTCTCTCATTACTAATTGTTTTGGAACCATGAGGCTGCATATTGAATAGAGACTCGATGGTATAAGAAACCTGGCTCTGAAAAACGTAGACATGGCATGCAGTGGAACACTGTAGATAAATAGGGGCCCTTTCACTAAGCCACGTAAGCGCCTATGGGCGCCCAATGCACACAAATTCTGAGTTACCGCCCGGCTACCGCGTGGTTCGGCCGGTAATTTCATTTTTGACGCGTGTCCCCTACGCACGCCAGAAAATAATTTTTATTTTCTGGCGCGTGACGCTGCAAGACGGTAAAAGGCATTTGACACATGTAGAGCATTACCTCCTGGTTAATGTGTGAGACCTTACCGCTAAGTCAATGGGTGGCGGTAATGTCTCAGACCCAAAATGGGAGCGCGCCAATTTTAATTTAGCCGTATGTCCATTTTCAGTC
The DNA here is from genome assembly GCF_901765095.1 of Microcaecilia unicolor. NCBI lineage: Eukaryota > Metazoa > Chordata > Amphibia > Gymnophiona > Siphonopidae > Microcaecilia > Microcaecilia unicolor. The sequence continues at coordinate 292,494,296 of NC_044037.1, forward strand.
AAAATTTTAAAATGGTATTTTTTACAGGTGCGCTGATAAATGGATCTGAGTGCGCCGAATACACGTACCTACACCACCACAGGCCATTTTTCAGCATACCTTACTAAAAGGACCCCTCAGATAGGTGAACATTCAGGCAGTTCTCAAATCAAATCTCGATCGTCCTGAAATAGTTCTTGTTTTTCAGGTTAATCAGAGTGCATATGCATGGGGGTAACTTCATGTTTGGTCTACATTGCATCTACTACTGTCATTTCTATAGCGCTACTAGATCTATTCAGCATGTAAGAGACAGTCCCTGCTCTGTAGGCTTACAATCTATTCAAGACAGGCAAACAGGACAGTGCTATAGAAATAAGTAGTAGTAGTAGGTAAGGGATTATGGAATTATTTATTACTAGTAAAAAAAGGTCCGTTTCTTAACGCAATGAAACGGGCGCTAGCAATGTAATGAGTTCCTGCCATTAATGTTTCCACGGTTGTATTCTGAATATAACTGTTGTTTACATGTGTAAGATTTCTTTATATACAATATTTTTTGTGTAAACTGTGTTACAATGTGGTAAAAGTTTTCCTTGTTCAGGCCCTTCAATCAGTTTAACAATCACATCAGAAGAGCTCCTTCCTCCTGAGAATTCAACATACAGTTGCCCATGTGAGAGACTGAGAGTGACAGTGTGTTTTACAGACAGTGTAAGAGAGAGATACACAGAGTGATTGAGTGTGTGTGTGTGTGTGTGTGTGTGTGTGTGTGAGTGTGTGTGTGTGTGTGTGTGTGTGTGTGTGTGTGTGAGTGTGTGTGTGTGTGTGTGTGAGTGTGAGTGTGTGTGTGTGTGTGTGTGTGTGAGTGTGTGTGTGTGTGTGTGTGTGTGTGTGTGTGTGTGTGAGTGACAAAGTGATTAAATGTTTGTCTTCCCTTCCGTTCTGTGCACTTGCCTCCACTGATGTTCGTACCTTCCTGTATATGATTGTTTGTTAGAGATTCAATCCACTCCACTTCCCTCCTCCAAGTTCCGTTCTGTCTGATTGGTTCTTCGTTCCTGTGACGTCGTGTTTGTTTGCTTGGCAACTATGCAGCGTTCCGTTTCCTCAACGTGAGGGTGGGGACAGTGAGAGCCAATGAAACGCTGAACTACAGACTTACGAACCCTACACTGCCACAGTGCCACGGAGTCAGCTTCAGAATGTTGGAGGTGCTTTTTATTATATAGAATGAGAACAATTAAAACAAACATGGGTAATAAACAAGGTTAAAAATTAAAAGCAGCCTAAAAAATGTGGACTTTTAGCCTAGATTTGAATAGGATCAGAGACGGAGCATGATGTACCGACTTCCAGGCTTATGGTGCAGCAAGATAAAAGAACGGAGACTGAAGCTGCCAACAGCGGAGGAGAAGGGTATCGATAAAAGTGACTTACCAGATAAATGGAGTTCCTGGGAAGGGTTTGTAGGAAGAGATAAGAGAGGAGAGGTACTGAGGAGCCTGCAGAATGTAAATGCACTCGTAAGTCAGTAAGAGGAGTTTGAACCACGTGCAGAAATGGATAGGGAGCCACTGAAGTGACGAGAGGAGAGGGGTTACGTGAGTGTAGAGACATTGGCGGAAGAATTTAGAACAGATTGAAGGGGAAACAGATGATTTATTGAGAGCCCTGTGAAAAGCAAGTTGCAGTAAGTTAAGCATGAGAGTGCGGATAAGGATTCTGGTAGTGTGCATGTAGGTTAATTTGCATAATTTATTTTCATAAGTAAGATTGTTTAAGGGAGATAAGGAGATAAGTTGTGAATCACTGCTATTAGAGATCAAAGTTGTTTCCTGTAAGGATCTGGAAGACCTCTACAATTGCCTTTGAGACCACACAGTTCCCTTTTTCAGCTGAAGGAAGGGGTCTGACAGATGTGGTTTCAAATGCTTTCTATTGTTTCTTTTAAACAGCCCAATTTGAATGATTTTAGGATTTTAACGTTAAACACACATACACATATAAGTATTGCCATACTGGGAAAGACCAAAGGTCCATGGAGCCCAGCATCCTGTTTCCAACAGTGGCCAATCCAGGTCACAAATACCTGGCAGAAAAACAAAGAGTAGCAACATTCCATGTAGAACTGCAAGGAATAGCAAGATTCTAGAATTCTAAAGAACAACAAGATTCCATGCAGAATTTCAAAGTGTAGCAACATTCCATGTAGAACCCCAAGTACATAAATACATAAGTATTGCCACACTGGGAAAGACCAAAGGTCCATGGAGCCCAGCATCCTGTTTCCAACAGTGGCCAATCCAGGTCACAAATACCTGGCAAGATCCCCAAAAAGTACAAAACATTTTATAGTCCTTATCCCAGAAATAGTGGATTTTCCCCAAGTCGTCCCATCCCCTTTATCATTTTCATCGCCCTTCTCTGCACCTTTTCTAATTCCACTATATCTTTTTTGAGATGTGGCGACCAGAATTGAACACAATATTCGAGGTGCGGTAGCACCATGGAGCGATACAAAGGGCATTATAACATCCTCATTTTTGTTTTCCATTCCTTAATTAACAGGGTAAGTTCAAGAAAAGTCAGCTAAAGTTAGGCACCAAGCATTTGAGCGCAGCACCAATTCTATAGTGGCAGTTGCGTACGGAACTACCATTCTGGAATACTAGCGTACATCCGTGTCTAACCTTCGGTGCAAGCCCTTATGCCAGCTCAAAGGCTAAAGTCAATGGTAGTGCCTAAGTACCGGCAGTCAGGTGCACAAATGACAGCATTCTATAACATCGCACTTAATTGCTTGGCACGCCCCTGCCCGCCCATGCCCCTCCCAGGTACATGCTCCCTGTGGGGCTGTGTGCTCTAGAAATTAGGTGCTCAGTTTATAGAATTGTTAGCCAGTTGCAGGTGGAACCAGTGGCGTAGCTACGTGGGGCCGTAGATTTGGCCCTGGACCCTCCTGCCGACGACCCTCTAGACCCCCCTCCCGCCGTCCCCATTGCCTGCCTTTGCTGGCAGGGGACCCCAACCCCCGCCAGCCGAGGTCCTCTTCTTCCCGCAAAAGGCTTCCTTCTGTTTCTGACGTCCTGCGCGGGAAGAAGAGGACCTCGGCTGGTGGGGGTTGGGATCCCCGCCAGCAAAGGTAGACGACAGTGGGTTGGCGGCGGGAGGGAGGTTTGAGAGGGTCATCGGTGGGGGGGGGGGGTGCAAAGTTGGTGGTGGCGGCAATGGTGGGGGGGGTTGCGGTTCCAGGGGGGCTAAAATGTGCCCCCTCACCTCTGGCTCTGGACCCCCCTCCCGCAAAAGTCTGGCTACGCCCCTGGGTGGAACTGCAAATTAATGCTGATCAGTGCTTGTTAAGGCCAATTATTGGCACTTATTATCAATTAAGTATCAATTTAGAACCAATTAGCTAATTACATTACATGCATAACTGACCCTATTATATAACTGGAAACACCAAAAGAGGAAGGAAATGGTCTGCAGTACAGAAAGCAGTCCAAAGAAGAGCAGAACACGTGTCTAACGTGATAAAAAGGCTTTATTTGTGCCACTCTGTAAAATGTCCCGACGTGGCCACGTTCCGCCCCTCTAGAGGTTGCGTCAGGGGCTAAAACAGCTATTGCGGTCCCAAAGGGCACATATGTGCAATAGAGCTAAAATCCAATGAAAGCAGCAACAAAAACAGCCTTGCAGTTCGCAGGGTTGATAGAAACACAGCAACTGTCTCCCTTATTCATTGGATTTTAAGCTGGCCAAAAAAAAAACCCTCCAGATATTCAATGCTGGTCACCAGAAACCACCCATCATTCAATGTCCGGGCTCAGCGCCGATCACGGCACTTAGCCGGCCCCGCCTCCCACAGGCTGAATATCGGCCGTAGAGTACCTAGTTCACTTTCTCCTATTATTCTGTGCCCCTCCCCCCACACCCTTATTCTATATTGGATAGATGCATAGTTATCCGGTTGGAATGCATATATATCAGATGAAAATGTCACTGAGCAATAAACGTTGCCCAATGGATGACTGTTGTGGTTGGTAAGAAGATACGGTAGGAAGATATGTCATTGCACCCTTGTTCTCTTGATGGTGAAGAGAATTTATGTCTCGTCCCTTCCAATATGATTTAGCAGGAAAACATGACTTGCAAATAAATACTGGCCAGAGGTCAAGATGTCTCATATAGTTTTGGTTTGAAATGAAAGTTGTTTATACACTAAAGGCAGAGGCCGCAAAGTCTTTTGATTCTGGGGGCACTGATAGAATTGTAAGTCTGTACTGTTATCACGATGCCCTTTCTGTTCTAATTTTCCTCCTGTTGTAGCAGAATGCGCCCTGAATCATCATAGCTAAGGGGAGAATTGCAGTGTTTTGTATCTGTTGATGGCATGAAAAAGACTCCCCCCACCCTCTCGGTGGTAGTGATGCTTCAGAATTCAGTCTGTCAAAATGTGATTATCTCATTGGGGACAGTTGTGCTGTCACTTGATACCTGTTTTCTAGCCTTTATAATATTTGCATCCTATTCCATAAGGATTTTTTTTTCAGATCTTACATCTATGGATAATATAATAGGATCACAATAGGACAAAGCTTTCTGTGTCTGTTGGATATCTCATTGCCCTGGGATCTTTCCTTTCTACTGTTCTTTAGATGTATTTGCTGTTCGTCTAATTTCACATCTTTAAGCCTTGTGGTAGCGTGGCTAGCGGATAGGCCTGGGCCCTTGATAAATACAGCCACACAGGGGTTAAAGGTGAAAGGAAAATATTTACATACATGCAGAGAAAACTGTAACTTGTTTTCTCCGCAGGTCAGAGATAAATAGAAATGCAAAAGTCACTTCTTAAAGACATACAATACGATCAAACCCACAAACATAAACACCCCAGATTATACCCTCCCTATCTCAGACAGCCTGAACATTCTCAGTGTTACAATCGACCGTAACCTCACACTAGAGAACCAAGTGAAATCTACAACAACGAAAATGTTCCACTCATTGTGGAAACTCAAACGCGTGAAACCATTCTTCCCAAGGGAAACATTTCGCAACTTGATACAATCAATGGTACTAAGCCATGTAGACTACTGCAACGGAATTTATGCGGGATGCAAAGAACAAATTATAAAGAAACTTCAGACTGCTCAAAACATGGCAGCCAGGCTTATATTTGGAAAAACGCGATTCGAAAGCGCCAAACCCCTCCGAGAAAAACTGCACTGGCTCCCAATCAAAGAACGTATTGCTTTCAATACCCTGGCTCTTAAAATTATCTACAGCGAAGCTCAGGGATACATGACAGATCTCATAGACCTACCAACCAGAAACACAACAGGATTAACACGAACATACCTAAATCTCCACTACCCAAGCTGCAAAGGACTCAAATACAAATCAACCTATGCATCCAGCTTTTCCTACATAAGCACGCAACTATGGAACGCATTACCAAAAGCCGTGAAAACAACCTAAACTTCCGGAAATCATTAAAAACTAACCTGTTCAAAAAGGCATCCCCTACCGACCCAACTTAAATGCCTGTACCCTGCAACACAACCAAACCAAAGCTCGTAATGGACATATAATAACTCTTCCTTTTTACGATTCTCTTCCTCTCTACGATTCCCTAATGTGTCTGTACACATGAACCTTATTCTACCACAACATTACTGTATTTGTTCATACCGGAATTGGCGAACGCCTTTACGGTACTATGTAAGCCACATTGAGCCTACAAATAGGTGGGAAAATGTGGGATACAAATGTAACAAATAAATAAATAAAATAAATAAGCTCTTTCTCCCGTGGTCTGCTCCTGAAGGCCCCACGGCACACGCTAGGTTGCCTCTCCACCAAGCAGCCCAACTACCTTCTTCCTGGAATCCCCACCGTTCCACTTTCACTGACTAACCAAGTCACACTGTACCAGGTTGCAAGACAAATTTGTCCTATCTTAATCCTCTTCTGCTCAGTCACTTATGGGGTAGCACTCCCTGATAACATAAGGCACTCTTGTTCCCCTGGTTCTTCCCAGGTCTTCTGCCCTGGTTTATAACCCTTGGATTCTCTGTACTTGAGGTCTCCTTGATCTATTCAGCCACAGGGTATTTAACTGCAGCCTGGTCGGAGCCCTGTCCCTCTGCCTCAACCTCAGCTAACTAGCGCCACCTGCTGTAAGGTGGCTCAACTGCACCATCAGTGAGGGAGTGCTCTTCACTATACCATCCACTCTCTCACAGACCCCACGGGAAAGACTTATACCAGTCAGCACTATAACAAAATGTGGTGCTTGGTCGATTCCTTGGACAGTCATTTGGAGGGCTATTTACCCAAATATGTTGGCAGTCTTAAAATGCCCACCCTCCCTGCAGGTAAGAGTATACCTGCACATTTGCCCATTTTAAGCAAAGGCATTCCCAGAAGTGGGATGGGGGAGGGAAAGACACTAAAACACATATTGCATTTTTAGAACTGCATATTGTTTGGAAGGATAATTACCCTAGGCAACTTTAAAAGGGAAAGTATGAGGGAAATTCTATAAATAATACTCAAATACGGGTGACAAAAAATTGGCACTTAAATAAAGTCATATATGGAGAGGCCCCGTCATATATGTCAGACCTCATAGACCTTCCAACAAGAAATACAAAAAGCTCAACAGAAACTTTCTTAAACCTCCATTATCCCAACTGTAGAGGACTTAAATACAAATCAATATGTGCGTCTAGCTTTTCCTACATCTGCACGCAGCTATGGAATGCACTACCGAACCCCATAAAGATAGCTCATGATCTGACAACCTTCTGGAAGTTACTGAAGACAAACCTATTCAAAGAGACTTGTAACAAGAATCCTTCGTAAAAGACTTGACATCTAAAATGCATCAGAACAAACCAACTCTGATTCCTTCAATCTGGTTACTTTAATTCACATTGACATTATTGAACGTTTTACCTTGTCCTACTCTTGTACACCTGCTATGAATTATTTATTTATTTTTTCTAATTCGCTTGTTATCTTGTTTTTATATCTAATTTGCGTGATATTTTCAGAGACCTTGATTGTAACACCTCTTTGTAGTTATCATTCCGTTAATGGTGATCACCATTGTGGCTTAATATAAGCCACATTGAGCCTGCAAAAAGGTGGGAAAATGTGGGATACAAATGCAGCAAATAAATAAATAAATGCTATTTTATAAAGGGCAAGTGCCCCTTCACTTAGGACTAGATTCAATATAAGATGTTGAAAAGATTGGCATAAAAAATAATGTGCCTAGGCGTATTCTATAAATGTCAAATAAAGTTAAGTGCAGTTTATAGACTACACCTAATTTAAGTATAGTTTACAGAATGCGCCAAAGTGCTTGGTCCGGTGACTAAATTTAGGTGCAGACATTTATCCCTAATTTATTCATGGATTGCGCATATTCTATTGCAGTGTGAATAGTTTTTAGGAATGCCCATGAACCGCCCATTCCACGCCTGTGAAAATGCCCCCTTTTCACATCCGCATCTTAGAATTTACGCAAATCACTTTATAGAATGTGCCTAGCAAGTTGTGCATGTAAATTCTAACTAATGCCAATTAGCGCTGATAATTGCTTGTTAAGTCACCAATTATCAGCACTGATTGGCTTTGTTATTCAATTAAGTTGTGTGCCTGGATTTCTATGCACAACGTATGGCAATGTATATACAATCCAGGTCTGTAGGTACCAGACTTAAGCCTGCTGAAGCCTGGTCTAAATGCTGGTGCTCATGTTAGGCAAACCGAAGCACTGTTTTGTAACTACATGCACAACATTTTGGACACTCGCACGGCCATGCCCCCTTATGGGTTAGGCATTAGAAGGGGCGTAGCTAGACCTCGGCGGGAGGGGGGGGCCAGAGCCCGAGGTGGGGAGGCACTGTTTAGCCACCCCACCACCACTTTGGACCCCTCACAGCCGCAACCACAACCCCCCGCCGCCACTGCCGCCCACCAGCCCCCTGCCCCGTCACCGCATCAGGTACCTTGTTTGCTGGCGGGGGGCCCCAATCCCCACCAGCCAAAGAGTCTTCTTCAGTGCCAGTTGACTCCGGCGCCTTCGTGGCATGATCATCTGTTTCTTACGCCTTACGTCCTGCACTGTGCATGTAGCCCTGTGCAGGATGTAAGGCGTCAGAAACAGATGATCACACCACGAAGGCGCCGGAGTCGACCGGCGCTGAAGAAGACTCTGGCTGGCTGGGATTGGGGACCCCCGCCAGCAAACAAGGTACCTGATGCGGGGGCGGGTGGCGGTGGCGGGGGTGTCAAATGTAGAGGGGGCCAGGGCGTAATCTGTGGGGGCCCCTGGGCACTATTAGAGTTAGGCGCCATGACTTATAGAACAGCGTGCAGCCAGATGAATGCGCAGATCCTAAGTGGTACCAATTCACTTCAATAATTGGTCGTAAGCACCCAATTATTGGTAGTTAAGGGTTCATTGCACAATTAATTTGCACGCCCATCTTGGATGCGCAAATCTGTGTGCCATGCTGTCTTTAGGAATTAAGCCTTGCATAGTGTTCAGACCTGCCCTATAAATGACAAGGACCAGGACTTTTTATTTGCACCAACAACACAAAAAAAATCCCGAGTCAGTTGGTAACACTGCCCAGTTTGATCCCTTCTGAAAGGAATAGTTTTATCCATCACAGAAGATCAGATTTCATACTGCTGCACTTTTTATCCACCGACTCTGCACCAGTTTTCAAAGGGAAAATGCATGCGTACTTTGGCTTTCAAATCTGACAAAGGAAAAAGTACTTGCTGACAATTGTACCTAGCTTTTTGTTCCCCTCTGTGCCTACTTTTTACAAGGAAAGCAGTGCTCATCTTTGTAGAAGATGGTAAAGTGTCCCTGCTGTTTCAATCCCTGCCCTAAGCTCGCCCGCAGGAACACTTCTGTTGAATGCAACTAAAAGAATGCGCACACCAGCATGCAAAGCGGGCAAGTCCAGAACAGGGTGCCAAAGTTTTGGTGCCATTTATGCACGGGCTGTGAGCCTGTTCTATTAAGAACATGTAATCATGTATGTGTTCTTATACAATTCGAGCATAAACTGACATTGGTACACCTAAATGTATATGTGTGTATTTATATAAGGTCTGTGATTAGCGTACATTTTAGGGGGAATTTTACTAAGCCGTGATAGTGTTTTTAGCTGATGGTAGAAACCAGCTGTGGGAAACGCTGAGATGCCCACAGTAATGTAATGGGTGTTCAGTATTTACCACCAGCTAATTTCTACTGTGCCCTGTACCCTTTTATCCCCACCTCTTTAATCCCCCTTACCTCTTAATTGTTCTGTTTGTCTGTCCTATTTAGATTGTGAGCTCTTTGAGCAGGGACTCTCTTTTCATGTATGGTGTACAGCGCTGTGCATGCCTTGTAGCACTATAGAAGTGATAAGTAGTAGTAGTAATGTAGAAGCCTGGCCTTGCAGATCAGCAACACGGCCGCGCAGGCTTCTGTTTCTGTGAGTCTGACGTCCTGCACATACGTGCAGGACGTCAGACTCACAGAAACAGAAGCCTGCGCGGCCGCGTTACTGATCTGCAAGGCCAGACTTCTAGATGGAATGTTGCTAGTGGAGGAGTAGCCTAGTGGTTAGTGCAGTGGAACATGGGATGTCGTTACTATTTGAGATTCTGGAATGTTGTTATTACTTGAGATTCTACATGGAACGTTGCTACTATTGGAGATTCTGTTGCTACTATTTGAGATTCTACATGGAATGTTGCTACTATTGGAGATTCTGTTGCTACTATTTGAGATTCTACATGGAATGTTGCTATTCCACTAGCAACATTCCATTTTTAGATTGTGAGCTCTTTGAGCAGGGACTGTCTTTTCATGTATGGTGTACAGCGCTGCTTATGCCTTGTAGCGCCATAGAAGTGATAAGTAGTAGTAGTAGCTAAAAATGCTACCGTGGCATTGTAAAAGGCCCCCTTAGTGTCTAAATGTGACAATTATGTGAGCAATTTATAGGACTCTGTAAGTTAACCCCGGATTCTATAAGTTGTATGCACAAAATTGTGCACTATCCAGGGATGCGCTTGCCACTAAATTGGCTAATGAGCCAATCATTTCTAATAATTGGATGTTTTATTTATTTGGATTTTGCTCACACCTTTTTCAGTAGTAGCTGAGGGTGAGTTGCTTTCAGGTACTCTGGATATTTCTCTGTCCCAGGAGGACTCACAGCCTAAGTTTGTATCTGAGGCAATGGAGGGTTAAGTGACTTGCCCAAGATCACAAGGAGCAGCAGCGGGATTTGAACTGGCCACCTCTGTATTGTAAGACCGGTGCTCTAACCACTAGGCCACTCCTACACTATAGCAACATTCCATATAGAATCTCCAACAGTAGCAACATTCCATGTAAAATCTCAGATAGTAGCAACAGAATCTCAAATAATTTATTTATTTGGATTTTGCTCACACCTTTTTCAGTAGTAGCTCAAGGTGAGTTACATTCAGGTACTCTGGATATTTCTCTGTCCCACGAGGGCTCACAGTCTAAGTTTGTAGCTGAGGCAATGGAGGGTTAAGTGACTTAGCAAGATCACAAGGAGCAGCAGTGGGATTTGAACCGGCCACCTCTGGATTGCAAGACCGGTGCTCTAACCACTAGGCCACTCCACTCAATTATTGGCCTGAATTGGCAACAATTTGGATTTGTGCATGCATCTTGTTAAGCACTATTCTATACATATCCACATGCAAATTTTACAGTGATCAACTCAAAAGGGGCGTGGCCATTTGGGACTTTCACTAAAGATGTGTGCAGTACTTCGCACGGATCCGCATCTAACTTACGCACCAGGATTTACACCAGGTTTCAGTTGGTGTAAGCCTTTGTGCTCAATGTTGTGCATGGAATTCGACACCTAGCGTTATTCAATAAAGAGCATTCATCCCAGAGCTGGGCGCCATTGACTGAGTCTTGCCCTAAGGGCCAGATTCTATATATGGTGCCTGAAAAATCCATTTGGTAAAAAACACACCTAGGCAGGCGTATTCTTAAAATGCACCTGAATTTTATACAATCAACTTATATTTACAATCAACTTATATCGCACCATGGAGCGATATAATGGCATTATAACTTCCTCACACCTGTTTTCCATACCTTTCCTAAGAATACCCAACATTCTATTCGCTTTCAGAGCCGCAGCAGCACACATGAGCAGAAGGTTTCAGTGTATTATCGACGACAACACCCAGATCCCTTTCTTGGTCCGTAACTCCTAACGTGGAACCTTGCATGACGTAGCTATAATTTGGGTTCTTTTTTCCCACATGCATCACCTTGCACTTGCTCATGTTAAAATTCATCTGCCATCTAGGTACAACTTAGACTTGAAGTCCACTTGTACACGGGTCCTTCAACTTTGTAACTCATCCTGAGCTCACATATGGAAAAGGCAAGTAATTAAACCTCAGATCTAAGCATGCCCTAGTAACACAAAATGACTCGGTGACAGTGAAAAAATATCAGAGAGACAGAAACAGAAAATGAAAAGATGAACTATGAGAGGCCCTGCAAAAATGGTTCATCCAACACAGATATAACCAAGGAAATCAGATGATACGCATGGGCATTATGATCTACTAGCCGTTAAGCCCGTAACAACGGGCTAGTTTTTTGTTTTCCTATGGCCTCCCCCTGTCCACCAACCCTGCTCCGTCCTCTGCCCTCCCCCCAACGTCTGTTTCCCTCAGTTCCGCCCCCTCCTTCCCTCCTCCTCCAATTTCTACGCCCATGTCCAAGCCCTCCTCCCTATTGGGCTGTACTGCTGGTGGAGGCGGGGCTTAGACTTCTATACGCTCAGCGTTCCGACTCTACTGCGCATTTGCAGGTGAGTCAGTCACTTGCCGTTTATATGTTTGATATGCCACCTTTTGTAAACATTATTTGAAACGAAAGAAATAAGCTTCACAATTCTGTTTTATTTTTTTTAATAAGTTAACAGTGTACACGGTTGACCACAGCGTCCCCAAAACAAAATAAATACATAAAATGAAAAATCCCATGAACAACCTGGGAAACTAAACAAAATAACAGCTTTTGGCCTGCACATCCTTACAAAAAAGTACAAAATGATTTCTTAACCCCTGTAATTTACAAGTAATTGGAAAAGTTCTACACACAGAGACTCAGAGGACCATGTGTAATGAAGGCAATAAATTTCTAGGTATTGCATTTCTACCTATGCACGTTAGCATTCAACATTCGGCCCTTATAGGTAGGGTAGGGAATACTGAAAAATATCTCTGTGTGACTTAGAAGTTAATTTTCTTTTAATGGACTTTAGTTATCGCGCATGGGGTTGAGGTAGATACGGGCAATTGTTTAGGAGAACGTCGCCTACACTGATTGTTGAGAAACTTTTTAAATTTGTGCGTGAGAACCTGTGATATCTTGGAGACAATTTCAAGCTGACGCCACTGATGCCAAACTTGAGACTCAACTATGAAAATAAAAGACAGAAGCAGACATTTCAGCAAATGTTCTGCCTTATAACTCTAACCATTACGATGTGTACAACTTGTACCAGATGCAATAAAAGGCACTCAAAATTAGGTTGATACTAAAATTATATAGTTTGTAAAATAATAAAGCCATAACACATCCATTGTTCCTGCATTTCATATATTAAATAACTGAGGGACCATTTTACAGAGCAGTGGTAAGCCTAACAAACACGGGCTTACCGCTCACTCTTTCTGGACTATCGTCAGCCCAACGTACCCACCAGTGGTAGTCCTGCCCTGAGCAGGCGCCATTTCCAGGGGGAAAAGAAAACCCCCTGAAATGGCTTGTGTGGCAATAACCCAGTGGTAGTCGAGCATCACTGCGCACTGCCTGGATACTGCTGGGTTAGCGCGGAAGCCCTTATCTCTTTCTCAATGGGTGGTGGTAGGGGCATGGAAATCGAAGGGTATTCTGCAACAATTCATGTAGCTTAATTGGTTAACTAGCTAATCAGCGCTGTTAATTGGATGTTAACAAGCAACTATCGGCACTAATTGGCATTAAGATTTATATGCACAATTCACTAAGTGTATTCTATAACATGATGTGCGTAAATTCCATGGTTGAAAAATGGACGGGTCATGGGCATTTCAAAAATCGATCTGCATTATTATAGAATACACCTGCTCTGGGCCTAATTTAGGCATTGGGATTTATGACAAGTAAAACATGGCCTTAAATGGATGTGACCAAATTTGGTCGCAAGGAAAGGCGCTCGGCATATTTTATATACACCTTGAGTATTGTGTTCAATTCTGGTTGCCGCATCTCAAGAAAGATATAGTGGAATTGGAAAAGGTGCAGCGAAGGGCGACTAAAATGATAGCGGGGATGGGACGACTTCCCTATGAAGAAAGACTAAGGAGGCTAGGGCTTTTCAGCTTGGAGAAGAGACGGCTGAGAGGAGACATGATAGAGGTATATAAAATAATGAGTGGAGTGGAACAGGTGGATGTGAAGTGTCTGTTCACGCTTTCCAAAAATACTAGGACTAGGGGGGCATGCGATGAAACTACAGTGTACTAAATTTAAAACAAATCGGAGAAAAGTTTTCTTCACCCAACGCGTAATTAAACTCTGGAATTCGTTGCCGAAGAACGTGGTGAAGGCGGTTAGCGTGGCAGAGTTTAGAAAGGGATTAGACGGTTTCCTAAAGGACAAGTCCATAAACCACTACTAAATGGACTTGGGAAAAATGCACAATTCCAGGAATAACATGTACAGAATGTTTGTACGTTTGGGAAGCTTGCCAGGTGCCCTTGGCCTGGATTGGCCGCTGTCATGGACAGGATGCTGGGCTCGATGGACCCTTGGTCTTTTCCCAGTGTGGCATTACTTATGTACTTATGTACCTGAGGCAATGGAGACTGAACTGAGTTCTCCAAGATCGTAAGAAACATCAGTGGAAGAAGCAGGATTTGAACCCTGGCTTGTGAGGGTCTCAGGCTGCTTTTCTAACAACTAGGTTACTCCGCTTCCTCTGACGCTGTTTGAACCTTGATTGTAATGCCATTTATCATATTAAATCAGTCTTTCTGCTCACCTGGCTAACGGAGCCAGTAGTAATATAAACCTCAAGGAAAGGCTGTAATTGCTGTGCATTTAGCTCCTGAAATATATATGACTGCAGTAGGAATCTCCAACATTAGCTATTGTTATCCAAGCCACTGAAAGATGTCTAGTACATGAAGGCAACCTTATTGATTGAAATGAGATAGAATAACCCACATTTGTTATCCATATTCTAGTGAATAGGAAAGCATCTAATTGAAATCTAATTGATACCCTTATGACATATTTCATCATTATAACTAAGAGCATGAAAATGCATATTTAGCTTTCCAAAATTTACTTTCTTAATGACAGGAGAAATCAGAGCTGCCTCAAGCGAATCGGTAAGTTATTTGAATTTTGCTCGCCTTTTTCAGTCGTAGCTTGAGGTGAGTTATATTCAGGTATTTCTCTGTCTCTAACCCAGGGGCGTAGCCAGACTTCCGTGGGAGGGGGGTCCAGAACTCGAGGGGAGGGGGCACATTTTAGCCCCCCCCCTTGCCGCCGCCTACCTTCCGTTTTGCTGGCGGGGGACCCCACTCCCCGCCAGCCGACGTCCACTCCGACCGTTCTGCTGCAGAGAAAAGTCTTCTTCCTTGCATGCTGACGACGTCAGACTCAGAGAACTTTTCCTCAACCATATTGAGGATGCCTCAAAGTTATTGTGTTGCATTTGCTTTGATATGCATCATTTTATAATACAGCAATTTCAGGGGGTATCTTCAATTCGATGGCACTGTGCTGGTGATGTATCTTAATCTCCAGTATTGAATGACCTCAAAAACTACAGTTCACAACCATCAAGAAAAGCATGACTTAACTACACAATAAATGGATTGCTTAATAAAGTCAAAATACAATATAAATGATCAATTCATCCCTTATTGGTCTGTTCAGGAGAAGGCCTATTTTGGTACAGAGAGAATAATTGTATTGTAAGTAGAAAGGTTTTCACTGCTGCTTTTAGCTCCTAGCCACAATTGCCCTCCCCTTGTCCCTTCCTCCCTTCTCACCCATTACTTCCCTCTTGTCTGTCTGTATTATTTAGAAATGTAAGCTCGTTTGAGCAGGGACTGTCTCTTTGTGTCAGGTGTTCAGCGCTGCGTGCGTCTGGTAGCACTATACAAATGCTAATAATAATAATAATAATCATGGCATGTGCCAAGGCCTCTCAAAGCATAATATCCTTAAAGTTTTAATATCCAAGAAGTATAACCTCTGCACATCAGCACACAACTGAAATCTCTTTCTTTTCTGAAATTTATTTTATTGACTAAATGTAGCTGATTTATTCACAGTTATTTATTTATTTCCAAGACCTTCTCTACCACTAGCTGACAAGCAGAGCAGAGCAATGTACAGACTAAATGTAAAAAAAAGGAAAGGATCTCCATTAAATTATAAGAAAGCAATGCAATCATATCAGAGGTTAAAGAAGAAATAATTCAATATGATATGAGAAGAAGGGGAAAAATTAACATCACATTGGGTATTTAGAGATAAGGATAGGCAGAGGAGATTAAATGGCAGAAGTGAACAAGTCAGCCGGTCTCCCCGAAAGCCTGCTGAAAGAGCCAGGTTTTTAAGTCTGCCTTAAAACTCTTAAAAGTGCTATTACTTTGTAGGGTGAGGAGTAAACTATTCCAAGTGTGTGGGGAAAGAAAGAAGAAAGCCCTGCACTGTGTAGATTCTAGATAGGCTAGTCTTGGACTGAGTAGTACTAACCTATGATCATTTAGTGAACTGAGAGATTTAGAGGGACAGCAAAGTAGGACAGATAGTCAGGGTTCCAATACAAAGAGCTTTGAAGGTAAGTAGAGCAACTTTATAGGTGATCTGTTGTTAAATGGGAAGCCAGTGATATCTTTCCAACAGCAGTGAAGTATGGTCTGAGCAGTGAGTCTTATATAATTTATTTTTTTTTGTTACATTTGTACCCCACGCTTTCCCACTCATGGCAGGCTCAATGCGGCGGGCAATGGAGGGTTAAGTGACTTGCCCAGAGTCACAAGGAGCTGCCTGTGCCAGGAATTGAACTCAGTTGCTCAGGACCAAAGTCCACCACCCTAACCACTAGACCACTCCTCCACTGTTGCTACTCTTTGAGATTCTACATGGAATGTTGCTATTCCACTAGCAACTTTCCATGTAGAAGTTGGCCCTTGCAGATCACCAATGTGGCTGGTGCAGGCTTCTGCTTCTGTGAGTCTGACGTCCTGCACGTACGTGCAGGACGTCGGACTCACAGAAACAGAAGCCTGCGCAGCCTTCTACATGGAATGTTGCTAGTGGAATAGCAACATTCCATGTAGAATCTCCAATAGTAGCAACATTCCATGTAGAATCTCCAATAGTATCTATTTTATTTTTGTTACATTTGTACCCTGCGCTTTCCCACTCATGGCAGGCTCAATGCGGCTTACATGGGGCAATGGAGGGTTAAGTGACTTGCCCAGAGTCACAAGGAGCTGCCTGTGCCTGAAGTGGGAAACAAACTCAGTTCCTCAGGACCAAAGTCCACCACCCTAACCACTAGGCCACTCCTATTACACTAGCAACATTCCATGTAGAAGTCGGCCCCTTGCAGATCACCAATGTGGCCGCGCAGGCTTCTGCTTCCATGTAGAATCTCCAATAGTAGCAACATTCCATGTAGAATCACAAATTTATAAGTGATTGAGCCAGGAAGGTGAAAGATGTCTACCAGTTGTGACCATATTTCTAGCCAGTATTTACGAAGGCACAAACAGTCAAATATAAGGTGCTTTCCTAGGGCGGCTGACACCCGGGGCGGATCGCCGATGCGCCCCCCCCCCCCCCCGGGTGCATTTTTACCTGCTGGGGGGGGGGGGGTGCCGCGCGCCTGTCAGCTTCGCTCGTTCCGTGCTCCCTCTGCCCCGGAACAGGAAGTAACCTGTTCCGGGGCAGAGGGAGCACGGAACGAGCAGCGCCGACAGGCGCGTGGCACCCCCCCCAGCGGCGTGCACCCGGGGCAGACCGCACCCACTGCCCCCCCCCCCCCCAGGAACGCCACTGCCCACTGGAGAGTGGCAAGATCAGCATACTCCTGCATAAGAAAAAAATGGCCATTTTTTGTATATGGACCATGCAATGAGAGCCTGTTCCCTGAGGAAGTTTTTTCGAAACCTGGCCACATCGGCAGAGGTTCTCGTGTTGTCAAACGTTGCTGCCGTTTTGTAAAGATAAGTGCTGCTGCTCTATTACGCACGTGTTGGACAAATGTTTTACATTGAAAATGCACATTTTAAAAAATTGAGGGTGATCGTATGACGATTTGCGCCACGACCATTTTTTTCTCAAGAGAAGAAGGAACGCTGAGTTCCTATGGTGTGAGCTGCAGTAGTATTATTTATTTATTTATTGCATTTGTATCCCACATTTTCCCACCTATTTGCAGGCTCAATGTGGCTTACAGAGTTTTGTTATGTCATAGTCATTACAAGATGTCAGATATAATTGGTAGTGTACAGAGTTTTGTTATGGTATATTCATTATAGGATAACAGATACAATTGGTAGCATACAAAGGTTAAGTCAGGGTTAAGTAAGAGAAAAGATAAGGAAGGTTTTAGGAAGGATAGTATAGAAGGTAGACTGTCAAAGCTGGTGGATTCGTAGGTATTTTGTGGGTTATGGGTTCTCTTTGTATTCCTTGTTGAAGAGATGTGTCTTTAGAGATTTACGAAAGTTTGTTATTTCGGCAGTAGTTTTCAAGGCAGTTGGTAATGCATTCCACAGCTGCGTGCTGATGTAAGAGAAGGTGGTGGAGTGTATCGGCTTGTATTTTAGTCCTTTACAGCTGGGGAAGTATAGGTTCAGAAATTTGCAGGATGATCGTTTGGCATTTCTGGGAGCAAGGCCCACGAGGTTTAGCATGTAGACTGGTGCGTCAGCGTGAATGATTTTGTGTACCATCGTGCAGATCTTGAACGCAATGCGTTCCTTGAGTGGGAGCCAGTGAAGTTTCTCTCTTAGGGGTTTTGCACTTTCATATTTAGCTTTTCCAAATATGAGTCTGGCGGCTGTGTTCTGGGCTGTTTGTTTTTTTGATAGTTTGTTCTTTGCAGCCCGCGTATAGTGCGTTGCAGTAGTCCAGATGACTTATTACCATTGATTGTACCAGGGTACGGAAGATGTATCTCGGGAAGAAAGGTTTTACTCTTTTGAGTTTCCACATGGAGTGAAACATCTTTTTCGTTGTATTCTTCACATGGGCATCGAGTGTGAAGTTTCGATCAATGGTAACTCCAAGAATTTTCAGAGTTTGTGAGACGGGAAGTGAGCAGTATGGTGTGGTTATGGTGGAGTATTTGTTTGTGTTGTGTTGTGAGGTGAGTACAAGGCATTGTGTTTTTTCTGCATTGAGTTTATGATCCCCATAAAAAAATAGATAATCTTTTCACTAAGTTTGAGAAAAGCACCAGAAGATTGAGTCAATGGCACCGCTGTTTAGAATCTTTATAAAATTAGCTCTGGTCAAATATCTATGAAGAAATATAAGATTTATTATTGAAGTATTATTGTTTGGAACACCATGTAGACTATACTTATATCCACGTCCCCACATACATATAACATACAGTCTATTAATTGGAACATAGGAATTCATTGGCATCTCTAGCATTTAGCGTGCACCTATTTTTAGAGTGCAGTAAAAACGCCAGCACGCCTTAGTAAAAGACCCCCTCATACTCAAAAGAATAAAATGTCATTATACTGAAAAGTACACAGTCAACCCAAAACAAAGAGAGAGAAAATAACTCACTTAGAAATAATGGAGCAATGCGGGGGGGAAAGACCTCAGATGACTGTGGTAAACCAAACGAATAAACCCTGTATCAGGGTGTCATGATATTCGAGCCACAGTTCACAGTTTCTATCATTGGTCTAAAAAAAAAACCTCAGGGAAAATAATTCTCATTTTTGTTAATTTGTTCACATTTTTGTTAAATGTTTACTGATTTATCATAGAAGAACAGGAGTCCTCCGCACGGATATAACCAGATTGGCTCACACAGCGGGGGTGACACCCCCACTGTTTGAGCTCATCTACTAATTTATCATAACATGGATTTTTGTGAAAACATGCTCATAAAAACAGCTTTCACTTATGTATGAAGAATTGCTAAACAGCTGAACTTGGCTTAAGGCAGTCCACAAATTATATTAGAATTTCTCCTTATATATTGTTACTATTATACTGAAATGAAAATACAATTAACGTAGCACGTCCAAATTCTATAAGTATATAAGTATTGCCAAACTGGGACAGACCAAAGGTCCATCAAACTGGATTCAGGTCACAAATACCTGGCAAGATCCCAAAAAAGTACAAAACATCTTATGCTGCTTATCCCAGAAATAAAAAAGGATTTTCTCCATTTAATAATGGTCTATGGACTTTTCCTTTAGGAAGCTGTCCAAACTCTGCTAAGCTAACCGCCTTTACCACATTCTCTGGCAACGAATTCCAGAGTTTAATTACACGTTGAGTGAAGAAAAATTTCTCCAATTCATTTTAAATGTACTACTTTGTAACTTCATCGAATGCCCCCTAGTCCTAGTATTTTTGGAAAGAGTAAACAGATGCTTCACGTCTACCCTTTCCACTCCACTCATTATTTTATAGACCTCTATCATATCTCCCCTCAGCCGTCTTTTCTCTAAGCTGAATAGCCCTAGCTGCTTTAGCCTTTCCTCATATTTTATAAGGAAAGACAGGGGGACAGCTAATCTTGCACAGTATTAACCCCATCATAGCAGACCTGTTCATTCCCATTCCAACAAACAGGATGACTTTTATTCTCTGTAATAATTGTGGTGCTTCAGTTTCAAGGTCAATTATCTGGAAACTTAAGGCTTGTCCTGTCTGTCATCAGCTTGCTAGTTTAAAACAGGAGCTCGGTAAGGTAAAACAGGAATTAGATGCACTTAAAGCAGCTTCTAAGACTACACAAAACCATGCAGCACAGAATCAAGCCAAATTCACACCACTGCCTCCAAGGATAAAACCACCTAGGAATAGGTTCACAGTAGGCTCAGGCAGACTTCGCTATGTGACACAGAGGCATCCGCACTCACAAGTGTTGCCCCTACAGAATTCTTTTGCTCCATTACAGCATGGTGATGATCCTGAAAATAGAACTGAGGCAGAAGAGAAAGAAATGAAGTTGGAACAAAAGGATATGAAGGTACCCAAAGAGAAAAGGCAACCCCAAATCACAAATGCTGAAACACATACCAGGAAATGTACATGGAAAACGATGGCCACAAATGCTCGCAGTCTAAGCAATAAAGTTCATGACCTTCAAGCCCTGATGTTGGAGGCAGACTTAGACATTGTTGCAATCATGGAGACCTGGCTAAATGGTTCGCATGAATGGGATGCAAACATACCAGGCTATAATCTGTTTAGGAAGGATAGAGAGAGTCGTAAAGGTGGAGGAGTAGCTCTATATGTGAGAAATGATATCACGGCGACCAAAATGACAGGGACCTGGGGAAAGGAAGAAGCGATATGGATCACCTTAAAAAGAGAGTTTAGAACCTCTATACACGTGGGTGTTGTCTACAGACCTCCGAAACAATTGGAGGAATTAGATAAAGACCTGATCGCAGATATTCAAAAGTTGGGAAACAAGAGAGAGGTGCTGTTGCTGAGAGATTTCAATCTGCCGGATATAGAATGGAATGTTCCGTCTGCCGAATCGGAAAGAAGTAGAGAGATCGTGGATGCTTTACAAAGCGGTTTGCTCAGACAAATGATGACGGAACCCACGAGGGAGAGAGCGACGCTGGATCTGGTGCTCACAAATGGGGATAGCGTGTCAAATATCCGAGTGGGTGCCCACCTGGGCAGCAGTGACCATCAAACGGTTTGGTTTGATATTACAGCTAAAGTGGAGAGCGGCCACTCAAAACTCAAAGTTCTGGATTTCAAGCATGCTGACTTTATTAAAATGGGGGAATACCTGAGGAAGGAGATGATGGGCTGAGAGGAACTACGAGAAGTGGAAGGACAGTGGTCCAGGCTGAAAGAAGCTATAAATAGGGCCACGAACCTTTATGTAAGGAGAGTAAGTAAAAGCAAGAGAAAAAGGAAACCGATATGGTTCTCCAAGCAAGGGGCTGAGAAAATAAAGGCTAAAGAGTTGGCGTTCCAGAAATACACAAAAACTCAAGAAAAGGAACACGAGGAGGAATACCGGATGAAACTGAAAGAAGCCAAGAGAGAGATACGTCTGGCGAAAGCGCAAGCGGAAGAACAAATGGATAGAAATGTAAGGAGGGGTGACAAAAATTTCTTCAGGTATATAAGTGAAAGGAGAATGACTAAAAAGGGAATTGTGAGACTAAAAGATACTGCGAACCGCTATGTGGATAATGATGAAGAAAAAGCAAATTTGCTAAATAGATACTTCTGTTCTGTTTTCACAGAAGAAAATCCTGGAGAAGGACCGCGATGGACTGCAAAAAGTACAAATGAGATTGAAGTGGATAGAGCACCATTCACGGAAGAGAGTGTGTATGAACAGCTTGAAAAGCTAAAGGTGGACAAAGCCATGGGACCAGATTGGATACACCCCAGGATATTGAGGGAGCTCAGAGAGGTTCTGGCGGGTCCTCTTAAAGATTTGTTTAATATATCCTTGCAGACGGGAGAGGTTCCGAGGGATTGGAGAACGGCGGAGGTGGTCCCTCTTCACAAGAGTGGTGATAGGGAACAAGCTGGAAACTACAGGCCGGTAAGCCTCACTTTGATTATTGGAAAAGTAATGGAAGCGATGCTGAAGGAAAGGATAGTGAATTTCCTGGAAGCCAATAAGTTGCAAGATCCGAGACAACATGGTTTTACCAAAGGGAAATCGTGCCAAACGAATCTCATTGAATTCTTTGATTGGGTGACAGGAGAATTGAATCAGGGACGAGCTATGGACGTAATCTACTTAGATTTCAGCAAAGCTTTTGACATGGTTCCCCACAGGAGGCTCTTAAATAAACTGGATGGGCTGAAGATAGGACCCGAAGTGGTGAACTGGATTAGGAACTGGTTGACAGACAGAAGCCAGAGGGTGGTGGTGAATGGAATTCGCTCGGAGGAGGGAAAGGTGAGTAGTGGTGTGCCTCAGGGATCGGTGCTGGGAACGATTCTGTTCAATATATTTGTGAGTGACATTACCGAAGGGTTAGAAGGTAAAGTTTGCCTATTTGCGGACGATACTAAGATCTGTAACAGAGTGGACACCCGGGAGGGAGTGGAAAACATGAAAAAAGGATCTGAGGAAGCTAGAAGAATGGTCTAAGGTTTGGCAATTAAAATTCAATGCGAAGAAATGCAAAGTGATGCACTTAGGGAATAGAAATCCTTGGGAGACGTATGTGTTAGGCGGGGAGAATCTGAAAGGTACGGACGGAGAGAGGGATCTTGGGGTGATAGTATCTGAGGATCTGAAGGCGACGAAACAGTGTGACAAGTCGGTGGCCGTAGCTAGAAGGTTGTTAGGCTGTATAGAGAGAGGTGTGACCAGCAGAAGAAAGGGGGTGTTGATGCCCCTGTATAAGTCGTTGGTGAGGCCCCACCTGGAGTATTGTGTTCAGTTTTGGAGGCCGTACCTTGCGAAGGATGTAAAAAGAATTGAAGCGGTGCAAAGAAAAGCTACGAGAATGGTAAGGGATTTGCGTTACAAGACGTATGAGGAGAGACTTGATGACCTGAACATGTATACTCTGGAAGAAAGGAGAAACAGGGGTGATATGGTACAGACGTTCAAATATTTGAAAAGTATTAATCCGCAAACGAACCTTTTCCGGAGGTACGAAGGCAGTAGAACGAGAGGACATGAAATGAGATTGAAGGGGGGCAGACTCAAGAAAAATGTCAGGAAGTATTTTTTCACGGAGAGAGTAGTGGATGCTTGGAATGCCCTCCCGCAGGAGGTGGTGGAAATGAAAACGGTAACAGAATTCAAACATGCATGGGATAAACATAAAGGAATCCTGTTCAGAAGGAATGGATCCTAAGGAGCTTAGCCGAGATTGGGTGGCAGAGCCGGTGGCGGGAGGCGGGGATAGTGCTGGGCAGACTTATACGGTCTGTGCCAGAGCTGGTGGTGGGAGGCGGGGCTGATGGTTGGGAGGCGGGGATAATGCTGGGCAGACTTACACGATCTGTGCCCTGAAAAGGACAGGTACAAATCAAGGTAAGGTATACACAAAAAGTAGCACATATGAGTTTATCTTGTTGGGCAGACTGTGGATGGACCCTGCAGGTCTTTTTCTGGCGTCATTTACTATGTTACTATGTTACACTACAACGTATGTACAAATCATTGTGATCATTCAGCAAGAGAAAGGCAGAGGGTCAGAAAACCATCAATACTTCCTTTACATTTGATGGTTATAACTGGATAATTCTCAGATGTTCTCTAGATGTGCATAAAATCACCTTTTTTTTCCTCTCATTTGACACATTTTGCTCAAACTAGAAACCATTACAGGAACTGAGCATCTTCCCTTTTCCAAGAAATGCTGTGAAATAAATTGAAGGAAATGAGTTGAGTCACGACGGGATAAATGTAATTCATGTTATTAATGAATAAAATTACTTTCTGACTTTAATACAGATCCGTTTGAGAAGAGTGATAAGAGGGAGCCTTTCGCAAACGAAGTCAGGAGTGATTCGGCTGTCATTGGAGGTAGTGTGTCTATCAAATGTTAACATTTCAATAAGTAACGTTTAGAGAATAGAAAACTGTGACTTCAAGCGGATATTTCTACTTTTATCTCCGCTCTGTCATTGCATAGGAAGAGAATATCTTTTTCTAGTATACTTGCAAAAAACGCTTGTTTTTGTTTTGTTTTGAATGTTTATTAAATTACCCTTGCCTGCATTTCAGGTAGAGCTTCTGCTAATAGTAGGTTCCACGATATGGAGGGGTCGTTTTAGTAAGTTACAGCAAGCACTAGTACATACTTACTGCATCTTTAAAGAGCTTACCCAGGGGCGGCCCGACCATTAGGTATGTTGCACTCAAGTGGCACTCTTTAGCAGCGGCATCTCGGGGGGGGGGGGGGGGGGGGGGGGGGCGGCTTTGCGGCCTTTTACCTGATCACGGTGATTTTTCAAAGCCAGCAGCGGCAGCGATTCCCATACGCTGCCCTGCCGCCACCGGCACCTGCCTCTTCCCTTTACTGCGGCCACCTGAAGTAACTTCCTGTTTCTCTCAGGCAGCCGCAATAAAGGGAAGAGGCGGGTAGCGCAGCGACAGGGCAGCGTATAGAAATTGCTGCCAGCTTTGGAAAGTCACCGTAACCAGGTAAAATGCCCGGGGGCGGGGGCAGCATCTTGGCGGGGGGGGGCGGGGGGGGGGGGCACATGCGATCTCCACCTCAGGGAGGCATCTTGCCTTGGGCTGGCCCTGGGCTTACCATGGGATACACTGAAGCACCGTGCAGTAAAATCTCAATGTATGTATGCAAGCTACGTGCTAAAATCAAATTCCTGATTATTTCTTAGAGGGAGCACGCCTGGGGGCAGTGGCGTAGGAAGGGCAGGGCGGTGGGTGCGGTCCGCCCCGGGTGCACGCTGCTGGAGGGTGGAGAGAGCAGCTGCGCGCCTGTCGGCTCCGCTGGTTCCCTGCTCCCTCTGCCCCGGAACAGGTTACTTCCTGTTTCGGGGCAGAGGGAGCAGGGAGCCAGTGGAGCCGACAGGCGCGCGGCTGCTCTCTGCACCCTCCAGCACCCAAGAATGCACCCGGGGATGGGGGGTGTCATTGCACCGGGGGGGGGTGTCGTGCTGCACCCTGGGGGGACAGACGCCGCTGTACCCGGGGGGGGGGGGGGGGGGGGGGTGACTAGGCGTGACAATTCAAATCAGTTATCGCACTAAGGGGCCCTTTTACTAAGCTGCAGTAAAAAGGGCCCTGCGCTAGCGGTGGTGGCCATTTTTGCTACGTACTGAAGCCCTTTCATACCACAGCAGGTAAAAAGGCTGAAAAAAGAAGTGGCTTTGCGGTAAGATTGCACTTTCCGCATGGCCATGCTGGGGGGAACACTTACCGCCACCCACTGAGGCTGCTAACCTAGTGCTAACCAGTGGTGTAGCTACGTGGGGCCAGGGGGGCCTGGGCCCCCCGTAGATTTGGCCCTGGACCCCCCTGGACCCCCCTGCCAACAACCCTCTCGAATCCTCCTCCCGCCGTTGCCTGCCTTTGCTGGCGGTGGACCCCAACCCCCGCCAGCTGAGGTCCTCTTCTTCCCGCAAAAGGCTTCCTTCTGTTTCTGATGTCCTGCACGTAAAGCGTGGGTGGGTGTTGGCAATGGTGGGGGGGGGGGGGGTCGGCGGCGCCGGGGGGAGGCTAAAATGTGCCCCCTCACCTCGGGCTCTGGACTCCCCTCCCGCTGAAGTCTGGCTATGCCCCTGGTGCTAACCACTGCCCAATTACCACCAGGTAACTGCTGTGGTAAAAAATGGGAACCTATTTTCCCTAGTGCTGAGGATGGAACTACAGCCAGCGCCCGCGTTGAACTGGCGGTAGTTCCGGATTGCCACTCAGTAAGCCCACAGTGGGCTTACCGCTGCTTTGTAAAAGAGCCCCCAAGGGCTTATCACATGCAAAATCCACGTGCGGACGCACGCCATTTCCAGGCCTAGGGAAAATAGATCCTTATTTTGTACCGAAGCAATTACCCGGCGTTCATTGGGCAGCGCCGCATGCTGCCCAGTTACCACCAGGTTAGCGTGCGAGCGCTTACTGCTACCTCAATGGGTGGTGGTAAGTGCTTCCCCTCCCCCGCCCCCCCCCCACCACCCCCCACAATGGCCATGTGGTAAATGCAGTCTTACTGCATGGCCATTTCTTTTTTTCAGCCTTTTTACCCACTGCGGTGAAAAGGGTTTCAGCACGCAGCAAAAACGTCTGCCGCTGCTAGCGCAGAGCCCCTTTTATCGGGGCTTAATAAAGGGGCCCTCGCTGATTAGCGCGGCATTAACGCTTGAGCCCTTACCGCTAAAAATGATGGAGAAAAGGGCTCATGCACTAATTTTTGTTAATGGCCATGTGGTAAATGGCAACATTAGCACATGGTCATTAATTGGGAAAATAGAAACTTGGCCATTTACTAAAAGTAGCCCTAGTGCACGAGAAAGACCCATGTAAGGGGGCACTAAGGCCACTTTTTACCACAGCTTAGTAAAAGGACCCCAGAATGAGGAGTTTAGTTATTTGGACACTGCCCTGAATATAGGTGGCATTCTGTTAACTCCTGGGAGCTCTTGAGTGCCCACATGTTCAGTGTCGGTTCCTGGGTAGGGGTTGGCATCGAAAATCATGGCACAAATCCGATCGTTATGAGCTGAATATCTAGGAGAATGAAATGAAACGCTATCATCTTCCTGCTCTAAGCAACACCTACACTCAGCTTGGCAAATTTGTACGCAACCACCCTGTCTATGCATAGGGAGATCTTTAAATCAGATGAGGCAAATTTACATATCAAACATATAAATGGCGAGTGACCGACTCACTCGCAAATGCGCAGTAGAGACTTCCCTCTCTGTCCCGCCCCCGCGTCAATACGTGATGACGGGGGGGGGGACGGGACAGAGAGGGAAACTGCGCCGCCGAGGTTGCTACCACTCCCCCCCCACTCGGAGTCGCCGCCGCCACCCCTCCACCCGGCCCGGGCCCTCTCTTCCCTTCTGAACTTACACATCCATTCGCCGAACGCAGCAACGCACATCAGCTGAGCTGCAGTGAGCCCTTCCTTCTTTGCCTGTGGCCCCGCCCTCCTGTGATGTAACGTCAGCGAGGGCGGGACACACACAGGCAGAGAAGGAAGGGGCAGCTCAGCTGATGTGCGTTGCTGCGTTCGGCGAATGGATGTGTAAGTTCAGAAGTGAAGAGAGGGCCCGGGCCAGGTGGAGGGGTGGCGGTGACTTCGCGGGGGGGAGGGGAGCGGTGGTGACCGCGGGGGGAGGAAAACCTCAATACCAGCCCGTTTTTACGGGCTCAACGGCTAGTATATATATAACGCACCTCCAACGTTCTATTGAAGCCTGTAGTTGTGTAGATCGAAACTCCTCCATGAGTGTATGCCCCGCCCTCACGTCACAACGTGATGACGTCGAGGGCGGAGCACTTACACTCAACGAATCGCATCGCCCACAAAACGTGACATCAGAAACATGGCGAAAGCGAACAACCTGCAAGAAAGGGAGGACTACCATCGTCCCGCCCTCGCGTCACAACGGAGCACTGACACTTGGGAGGAAGCGAGGGAAGAAAGCAACCTGAATGTGGGAGGGAGGGAGAGAGGCAGGCAGCCTGAACATCGGAGGGAGGGAGGGAGCAAGCCAGCCAGCCAGCCAGCCTGCCTGCCTGAACGTGGCAGTGGGAGGGAGGGAGCCAGCTTGAACGTGGCAGTGGGAGGCAGGGCCACGACCCTGAAAGGCTGAGGGAGGGGGGCCCACGACCCTGAAGCTGGGAGGGGGAGGGGGAAGGAGGGCGGGATACGGGGGGGGGGGCCCTGCCGTACACTCATTCTTTCTCACACACACACACTCACACACACTCTCTTAAACATACACACAACGATGAAAACCTTGCTAGCGCCCGTTTCATTGGTCTCAGAAACGGGCCTTTTTCACTAGTATATATATAAACATGTCTATGCATAAAACACTTCTATTCACAGAAATGCCTTTTAAAATGGCCCTCAGAGAAGCACAGCAGAATCTTTTCAGTATCAGAATATTTCTTATCTTTACATAATTGACTTTCTAAGCAGGTAGCTGCTATCATCTAGCTCTAGGATTTCACACTTCTCATTCCTATTAATATACTCAAAAAAGGAAGCACAGTTTCAGATTTATGAGTGCAATTTCTAGAAAGCACAAATCTAATTTGATTTTCAATTTATGAGTCACACGCAAGTTGACTTTGATAACCGATTTACTATGCAGTTAAATGTGCAACTTTTCTCATTGCAAAATGGTGCCCTAAGATTTCCACAGAAATCCTTAATATTCCCCTGGAATGCTTGTTGAATGTTTGTGCTTATTCGAAGGCCACTCACAATTCACACTCAGGATGAGGGGTTTAATTTATAATAGAGCACCTGTGTAAGTAGTTCAGAAAAGGCAATGAGGAGGGGCATAATCGAACGGGGCGCCCAAGTTTGCATGAGGGCGTCCTCGCGAAGGGACGAGGAAAACCCGTAGTATCGAAACAAGATGGGCGGCCATCTTTCATTTTGACAATACGGTCGGGGACGCCCAAATCTCAACATTTAGGTCGACCTTAGAGATGGTCGACCTAAATGTTGAGATGTTCAACCTTAGAGATGGTTGTCCGCCCATCTCAAAAATGACCAAATCCAAGTCCTTTGGTCATGGGAGGAGCCAGAGTTCGTAGTGCACTGATCCCCCCCACATGCCAGGACACCAACCGAGCACCCTAGGGGGCACTGCAGTGGACTTCACAAATTGCTCCCAGGTGCATAGCTCACTTACCTTGGGTGCTGAGCCTCCCCAACCCCCCCCCCCCCCAAACCCACTCCCCACAACTGTACACCACTACCATAGCCCTAAGGGGTGAAGGGGCACCTACATGTGGGTACAGTGGGTTTGTGGTGGGTTTTGGAGGGCTCACATTTACCACCACAAGTGTAACAGGTAGGGGGATGGGCCTGGGTTTCCCTGCCTGAAGTGCACTGCACCCACTATAACTGCTCCAGGGACCAGCATACTGCTATCATGAGGCTGGCATAGAGGATGGCAAAAAACTTTTTAAAGGATTTTTTAGGGTGGGAGGGGGTTGGTGACCACTGGGGGAGTAATGGGAGGTTATCCCTGATTCCCTCCAGTGGTCATCTGGTCAGTTTTGGCACCTTTTCACAGCTTGGTTGCAAGAAAAAATGGACCAAGTAAAGTCGGCCAAGTGCTTGTCAGGGACGCCCTTCTTTTTTCCATTATCAGCTGAGGACGCCCATCTCATAAGCAGAACCCAATCCCGCCTTCGCTACGGTGCTGACACGCCCCCGTGAACTTTGGTCGTCCCCGCGATGGGAAGCAGTTGAGGATGCCCAAAATCGGCTTTCGATTATGCCGATTTGGGCGACCCTGAGAGAAGGACACCCATCTCCCGATTTGTGTCGGAAGATGGGCGCCCTTCTCTTTCGAAAATAAGCCTGATAAGCAACTATGGGGCTTGTTTACTAATGAGTATTAAAGTTTTTGCACTTAGCATGGGTTAACATCCATAATTAACCTGTGTTAAGTGCAATGGCTCTGCGGTAATTGTTGGGGCATGTCCTGCATTAAGAACATAAGAGTAGCCATACTGGGTCAGACCAATGGTCCATCTAGCCCAGTATCCTGTTTTCCAAACAGTGTCCACGTCAGGTCACAAGTAGCAGGCAGAAACCCAAATCGTGGCAACACTCCATACTACCAATTCCAAAGCAAGCAGTTGCTTCCCATGCCTGTCTCAATAGCAGACTATAGACTTTTCCTCCAGGAATTTGTCCAAACCTTTTTAAACCCAGAAACACTAACCGCTGTTACCACATCCTCCGGCAAAGAGTTCCAGAGCTTAACTATTCGTTGAGTGAAAAAATATTTCCTCCTATTTGTTTTAAAAGTATTTCCAAGTAACTTCCTCGAGTGTCCCCTAGTCTTTGTACTTTTGGAACGAGTAAAAAATTGATTTACTTGCTCTACATCACTCAGGATTTTGTAGACCTCAATCATATCTCCCCTCATCTGTCTCTTTTCCAAGCTGAAGAGCCTTAACCTCTTTAGCCTTTCCTCATACGAGAGGAGTTCCCCTGCAGTTTCAAGAAGGACATGTTCCCTAACATGTGTGACATTCAGGCATTATGGGGCTGATATTCAGACCACAGGCGTTAGCTAGGCCTACCTCCCAAGATTGGCGTTGAATCCAGATAATTAATGCTGAGCCATTTCCGGTCACCAGCATTGACTATCCAGTTTATTTTTGGGCGGTTTAAACTTAACTGACCAAGTCTGTATTCAGCACTGGCCATTTAAGTTAAAACCGGCCAAAGATAGGTCTGCTATTTCAGTGGTTCAATTTGGCAACCAAACTTAGCCGGTGATGCGCTGAAATGCACAGTCAGCTATATCACATAATATAGGTTATCTGCTAAGGGCCAGATTCTATATAAGGTGCCAAAAAAATGCATAAGTACATACGTAATGCCACACTGGGAAAAGACCAGGGTCCATTGAGCCCAGCATCCTGTCCACGACAGCGACCAATCCAGGCCATGGGCACCTGGCAAACTTCCCAGACGTACAAACATTCTATACATGTTATTCCTGGAATTGTGGATTTTTCCCAAGTCCATTTAGTAGTGATTTATGGACTTGTCCTTTAGGAAACCGTTTTAACCCCTTTTTAAACTCTGCCAAGCTAACAGCCTTCACCACGTTCTCCGGCAACGAATTCCAGAGTTTAATTATGCGTTCGGTGAAGAAAGATTTTCTCCGATTTGTTTTAAATTTACTACACTGTAGTTTCATCGCATGCCCCCTAGTCCTAGTATTTTTGGAAAGCGTGAACAGACGCTTCACATCCACCTGCTCCACTCATTATCTTATACCTCTATCATGTCTCCCCTCAGCCGCCTCTTCTCCAAGCTGAAAAGCCCTAGAGCCTCCTTAGTGTTTCTTCATAGGGAAGTCGTCCCATTCCCGCTATCATTTTAGTCACCCTTCGCTGCACCTTTTCCAATTCTACTATGCAGTAAATATTTCCGCCTAAGGGTATTCTATAAGTACTGCCTACATTTAGGCACAGTATCTAGACTACACGTAGTTGATATCCCATTTGGACGTCTTTTGTTCGAAAATGGACCAGGACGTCCATAGTATTTTCGAAAACAAAAGATAGACATTCATTTTCCTGTTTGGAATTTGGACATCTTTGTAAAACGTCCAAATTCTGATTTAGACGTTTCTTTTGAAAATGCCTCTCATTGCTTCTATTCCTCTACCTCACCCAAACAACAAAAAAAGATAGATGTTTTTCTGATTCAGAAATCACTATCCAGCTTATTTTCAAAGGAGATCGCCGCCCATCTTCCGACACAAATCGGAGATGGCCATCAATCTCCTGAAGCCGGCCAAATCGGTATAATCGAAAGCCGTTTTGGCCGGCGCCAACTGCTTTACGTCGTGGAGCCAGCCAAATTTCAAGGGGGCGTTTCAGCATGGTAGCGAAGGCGGGACAGGGGTGGGATGGGGCGTGGCTATGACATGGCCGGCTTCGCCCGATAATGGAGAAAAGATGGCCAGCTCTAACGAGCATTTTGCCGACTTCACTTGGTCCATTTATTTGTAAGACCAAGTGTCAAAAAAGTGCCCCAATTGACCAGATGACCCCGGAGGGAATCGGAGATCACCTCCCCTTACTCCCCCAGTGGTCACCAACCCCCTCCCACCAAAAAATAAAAAATAAAAAAACATTTTTTTGCCAGCCTCTATGCCAGCCTCAAATGTCATACCCAGCTCCCTGACAGCAGTATGCAGGTCCCTGGAGTAGTATTTAGTGGGTGCAGTGTACTTCAGGCAGGCGGACCCAGGCCCATCCCCCCCCTACCTGTTACACTTGTGGTGGTAAATGTTGAGCCCTCTACCCCCCCCAAAACCCACTGTACCCACATGTAGGTGCCCCCTTCACCCCTTAGGGCTATGGTAGTGGTGTAGAGTTGTGGGGAGTGGGTTTTGGGGGGGATTTCGGGGGCTCAGCACACAAGGTAAGGGAGGTATGCACCTGGGAGCATTTTTTGAAGTCCACTGCAGTGCCCCCTAGGGTGCCCGGTTGGTGTCCTGGCATGTGAGGGGGGCCAGTACACTGCAAATGCTGGCTCCTCCCACGACCAAAAGGCTTGCATTTCGCCGGGTTTGAGATGGCCGGGCCCAGTTTCCATTGTGGCCGAAAACCGAAGCCGGCGATCTCAACATTTGACCTAAATGTTGAGATTTAGCCGGCGCCAACCGTATTATCGAAAGAAATGATAGCCGACCATCTTTTTTGATAATACGGTTGGCGCCGCCCCTTTACGGCGCCGGCCATGTAGATGGTCGGCCATCTATTTGGTCCAGCGCCGTTGATTATGCCCCTCTAGGTTTGCCACTTGATTTTTGGGTGTTTTCAGCAAACCGTTCAAAATGAGATTTAGATGTCATATCAAAAATGCCCCATTATGCTTTGAAATAGCAACCGGAAAGAGCTATATTCTGTGCATAATTATTTTATAATTGATGTACTTATTTACTCAACCAGACTAAATAGTCAACCGCTGACACTATGCCCAGAAACACACCTGAGCAAAGTAATGCATTTCCAAAAATACTACTGGATCACACTTTGCCAAGAAAATATTATGCTACACATATGAAATTATGGATTTATAAGAGAGAGATAATGCATATTTCTCTATCAATATTTTTCCATCACAGGTGTTATAGCAGTTGTGATATTCATCCTCTTTTGCATCGTGGCAATCATGGCAAAGTTCCTCTACCAACACAAAGAGACCCGTCGAAAGAGCCGAGCCAGTGAAAAAGATTACCCCGAAAACCTGGACACTTCTTTCCGAAATGAACTGGATTTGCAGAACACAGTGAGCGAGTGCAAAAAGGAATATTTTATCTGATGGACTTAGCCCTTCCTCCTCTATGGTCCTGTTTGATTTCTTCCCCGCAGCCTTTTTCCTTTGGAAAGAGAACATTCTACCGTGGTGAGACTTTTTCCGCTCCTCACAGTCTCTCTTTCCCATCTGAAGTGGATCCACCCTTCTGCCACATCTCCTGAAGCCCAGTCCACTCAGTGCATGGTTGTATATTTTAAATGTTTCATTTAAAGATTTTGCGAGAATTAACATCTTACATACTGGGTCCAATTTATTTGTTATTACTACTTTTTTTAAGTTTTATTAAGACTTTTGAAAGTGGAATTGTGGTAAAGTGGCAGACCGCAGCGCCACGACGTGGATTGGAAAGAATCAATAAGGCAAACAAAAAAAAAAAAACCCTGGTTCGTTTCAGGTACACTTATTGAAGTTAAAAAGAAAATGTTTTCATACATAAACTAAAAATCTTCTTTTTTTTTGCCTACAAATAGTTAAATTATTCATCAATAGCAAAGGGCAAAGCGTCATTCCCTAAACTGCTGTTGTGACAATTACAGAAAGACGGTTTTGGAACGTGTACTAGATCGAGCAGAGGACAAGGCAATTTGGCATCAAGGATGCTAACAAGAATTAGATCGTTTACAAATACACTCAGCATCTGAACGTTCAGACTCATTAATTGCTGAGCGCTGAAGTAAGTAAGGCCGTTAGTGGAACTCATGTTTTGCCTTCTAGGAAACGGGTCTTTATCATCTGGGCTGAGATGGTCAAAAGTGAGGACAGGGTATTTGTCTTTTGCTAGGGCTCCGAATAAAGATTTTCAGCAGTAGCTGCAGAACCTATACACCCCCTAGATTCTATATATGGCATCCAGATTTGGGCGCCAAATTCGGGCACACTGCTGAGATGTGTGCACAACTTAATTGGCTAATGAGCAGTTAACCATTAATAAATGGATACTGACAACCCATTATTGATGTTAATTGGCACCAGTTAGGATTTGCGCATGCATCTGGCTGTGTGCTATTCTTTAATGCTGGGCACCTAAATTCTATACTCTGCAACCCCAAAGGGGGTGTGGCCATGGGAGGGGCATGGGCAATTAGCAAAAGGGATGTGGTCATGTGAAGGACACGAGCAATTAGCAAAAGGGGGTGTGGTCATGGGAGGGGCATGAACAATTAGCAAAAGGGGGTGTGGCCATGGGCGGGGCATGATCTATTAGCAAAAGGGGGTGTGCCCATTGGAGGGGCATGAGCAGTTAGCAAAAAAGCACTAAGCCAAACGTTTTGGCTTGCTGATACACGGCATTTTGGCTTAGTGCGGGATATTTGTGCTTGAAAATTACATCTGTTTCTGAGTTGCCTGTTTGGCCACTTTCAACTCAGTACAATTGTCTTTTTCAAGACAAGTATTTTCCAAAGTGCATGATTGGTATCCCTGGCAACGGATTACCATCTATAGACCCCTGATGCAGGCATTTTTCGCTAAAACACAGACCGTGTCTGGTCTGAACAATAAAGTCAAGCTGAGACGCTCTTTACTTAAAGGCTGCTTGTGCTTTTTTTGTTATTGCTTCTTCCTTTATGCTTTGGATTCCTCTCCTTTGTGTTGTTTATTCCATGGGTGGTGGGGGGGGGGGGGGGCGGTGGACAGGACATGAGCATTCCAAAGGTTGTGCACAGTGTTATAGAATAATAAGTCTACACGCTGAACTTGGGCAGCAGGGTTTACACCAGTGCATAGCTACATGGGGCCATGGGGGCCTGGGTCCCGTTAAATTTGGCCCTGCCAACGACCCTCTTGAACCCCCCCTCCTGCCGCCGCCATTGCCTATTCTTTGCTGGCGGGGGACCCCAACCCCCGGCAGCCGAGGTCTCTTCTTCCGTTGCAAGGCTTTGTTCAGTTCTGAGTCTTGACGTCCTGGCACGGAAGAAGAGGACCTCGGCTGGCAGGGGTTGGGGTCCCCAGTCAGCAAAGGTAGGCGACGGTGGCAGCGGGGGAGGATTGGCGGTGGGAGAGGGGTCGAGAGGGTCATCGGCAGGGGAGTAAGGTCAAAGTTGGTGGTGGCGGCAGCGGCGGGGGGGGGGAGGTTGGCAATGGCAGGGGGGGTCAGCGGCGCCCGGGGGGGGGACTAAATGTGCATCCTCACCCTCGAGCTCTGGACACCCCTCCCGCCGGTCTGGCTACACCCCTGGTTTACACCAAGTTTCAGCAGGCATAAGTCTGACATCCAGAGTTTGGCACAGAAACGAGCTAAGCATTATTCTTTAAAGGGTATGCGCCCTAAGGCTTGGGGAAGGATGGGGATGGGAGAGGGATTTAAAAATCTTTTAATTCATAAAGTGATATAGCCTTGGGATTGGTGATATGATCAAACCACCATGAGGATTAGTGCAGAACATTGTGAGTAATATTTGAGCGATGATAAATTACTTTTTGACATAAATTGGAGCAGGAAGTGCATATTTTGCAATGCAGTGTATCTAGCACTCGGCAAGATATAGGTCACACTGTCCATATCTTATACTGGTTCCGTCAGATGACAGTTCACAGAGTTCCAGTGTCCTGTACAAACACCAAGAAACCCAGGAAGGACTGATGTAGGCCAAGAAACAAAGCTGACTGAGTACATTTCCAAATGCAGATATATCAAACGCACTGTAATTATATTATATTATTATTTTATTTATTTATTTATGTATTTATTTATTTATTTGCTGCACTTGTATCCCACATTTTCCCACCTATTTGCAGGCTGAATGTGGCTTACAAAATGTTATAGCAACATGTACACATTATAGGATAAGAATTTCAAAATATAGATACAGATGGGTGCATAGAATATCAAAGCAATCATAGTAACGGAATAATATTTTACATCAAAAGTAAACGATCCTAGCTTGTATATAATTGTATCAAAATATATTTTTTACAAATTTGAAGGACCTCAGCATGGGGAACAAGTGGTCAATAAACTTTCATACCGTATTTGACCACCCCAAACTCCTCACCCCGGTCCCTAATTCTTAAATCTTAATCGTCTTATATTATTAAACTTGATGATGCTCTTAACGGATTCAACTATCATCCCAAATCTTTAACTTTTTAATAATATGGTAATCACCTAACTTTCAGTGAATAAAGTCGGCTGTGGAGGGTTCTTCAATCTGACATGTCACATGTTTCGCTCAAGGACAATCCCCCCCCCCCCCCAAAAAAAAAATAAATTTCAACTCCTCCCATACATGCATTGCTCTAATGTCATCAATTTGGGGTGGTCAAATACGGTATGAAAGTTTATTGACCGCTTGTTCCCCATGCTGAGGTCCTTCAAATTTGGAAAAATTTATTTTGATACAATATACAAGCTAGGATCATTTACTTTTGATGATACTTTACAACTTAGCTTGTGAAGTATATTTTTACTCTGCCTTATTTTGAGACCAATTGTAATTATATTAGGCATACATATTCTCTGTCCTCAGGAGCTTGCTTAAGTTACTTTATATTCAAGCCCTTTAATAGTGACCCTGGTCATAGAAACCACAAGATAAACTAGGTCTACGAAATAATAGGACAGTAGGGATTGGTTGCCTGAAATTATTCATGTTTGTTTTCATTTTTATACCTGCTGTAAATGAGTGTTATTAAGAGAGCACACTATCCTCCAGCTCTATCAAAGTTAGCAAAAATTGCATGCACTAATTAATTGAATTACGAGCCAATTAGTGCCACTAATTGACTTTTTAACAAGCAATTATTGGCGCTAATTGAAATCAATTAAGATGTACGTGTGTAAATGTAGGCAGGCGGTCCCTGTCTAAATTTTGCACGCATCCCGGAAATGCGGGGGGGAGGGGGGTGCAGATATGGGAGGGTCATGGGTGTTTCGGGGCATAGCATGGGTGTGGATTCGAGTTGGGCGTGCAATTGTAGAATAGGGGTTTTCGGCGCATTAAGAATCACATTAGCACCAATTCCCACACCCTAACTTTGGGCTCTAGACTTACGCCTGCTGAAACCTGGTGTAAATGCATGTGCTCAAGTTGGGCGTGCTGACCCAGTATTCTGTAGCATGCATAACTTTTCAGAATACCCTTGATACACCCATGCCCCTCCCATGGCCATGCCCCCTTTTAAGTCACGAAATATGGGCATAGGGAGCCTGGTGTCATAGCAGTGGTGTAGCTACATAGATTTGGCCCTGGACCCCCCTGCCAATGACCCTCTTGACCCCCCTCCCGCCACCAACCCGCTGTTGCCTGCCTTTGCTGGCGGAGGACCTCAACCCCCGCCAGCCAAGTTCCTCTTCCTTTCACAAAAGGCTTCCTTCTGTTTCTGACGTCCTGCGGCGGTGGCGGCAATGGCGGGGGGGGGGGGGCTAAAACTTGCCCCCACCCCTCGGGCTCTGAACCCCCCTCCCACTGAAGTCTGGCTACGCTCCTGTGTCATAGAATAACATAAGCCAGATAAGCGTACAAATCCGATTGTCTACGCATGATCAGGGATATAATTGGGCAGAGCACGGGTGGCATTACGAACTGCATGTGCAGGTTATAAAATACGCATTATATGTGCATTTCTGCCACATGCCTGTCTATCTTCAGATGTAAATTTACGCCGCTGCCTTTTAGACAGGTGTAGAGTTGATGCAGCCCCAAAATGTTTTGCTTTGTTAGTTTCCTGTATTCTTTGACGGAATTATACCATCTTCTTTTCATTTGAGGGGCGATGTCAGAAATGGTGTTCAGTGTTGGATCACTTGGAATGTTGTTTTCAAATGACTGCGCATCCCTAAGGGGCCCTAAGTCGATGTGAAAGGGGCCCTGTGCTAGTGGTGATAGCCATATTTGCTGAGTGCCAGGGACCCTTTTACCATAGTGGGTAAAAGGCCAAACCAGAAGTGGGCCATGTGGTAAGTTCGCACTTGCGCGGCCCATTTCAGGGGGAAGCTCTTACCATACGCATTAAAAGTGGCAGTAAGGACTCCCTTGCTAATTCGGTGGTAACCGGGCAGTGGATGCGTGCCGAGTAACCACAGCTAGTTTTTTTACTGTGGCTTTTTATAATGGGCCGTGAAATGGGCATGCTCTGAATGAAAACTAGCGCGTACAACGTGCAGGACGTCAGAAACAGAACGAGCCTTCGCGGGAAGAAGAGGACCTCCTCGTTTGGCGGGGATTGGGGTCCCCCGCCAGCAAAGGCAGCCCACGGCGATGGCGGGGAGGATTGGCAGCGGGAGGGGGGTCCAGGGTCAAATCTACGAGGCCCAGGCCTCCCTGGCCTCACGTAGCTATGCCACTGTATAGAATCCTGGGGTAAATGCAGGTACTTTCTCTGCCCACTACACTAACCATTAGCCACTCCTCCATTCATTGTAGAATAGCACTTAGCACTGGGAACTGTGACTACGTTAGACACACTTGTTTACACCAACACAATCTTGATGTAAATCCAGGTACCTTAGGCCTTCTTTTACAAAGCCGCGCTAGCAGTTCCCACACGGCGAATGAGATGAAGCCCATAGGAATTGAATTGCCTTCCTCTCATTTGCCGCTGGAGAATCGGTAGCGCAACTTTGTAAGAGAGGCCCTAAATTAGACAAGGATCTCCATTATTGCATGTAAATTAAAGGAACGTCCCTGATCTGCCCATGGCCAACCCCCGTTTTGGATCCATACATACAATTTATGTGTGGAGTCCCGTGCCTAAATGTTTGCGTGTAAATTTTAATTAAAACCAATTAGCACCAATAATTTATTGTTTTATTTATTTATTTTATTTATTTATGACATTTATATCCCACATTTTCTCAAAAACAGGTTCAAGTTCAATATGGCTCACATTGTAGGAGGAACAATTGAATAATCAATTTTAGTTACATAGAACGTTTGGTATCAAACTCCAGATAAAACAAAGTATATGGAAAATGTTGTGATGACCAGAATAGAATGTGAAGGGATCTTAGGTTTATAACTTGTAGGTTAGATGTTGGATTGGTTGCTACCATCATTGATAATCGATCCTATCAGTTGTGTTTTTAGCAATTTGCGAAATATGAGATAATCATCATTGTGATGTAATTGTTTAGGTAGGAATTCCATCTCTCCGTTCATTGATAAGAGAATTCAGCAGTATGAATTGTTATATATTGATTTTGTCACATAGAAGAAAGTATAACAGAAGGTTGTCTCTGGAGGATTTCTTATGTACTGGCAACTCGATTAGGTAAACAGTTTATAGGGTTTTGGGGGGCGAGCGACCGCGCGGATGGATGGGGGTGGGCGGAGGAGACGAGACTCGGAGTGGGTGTAAGACTCGCACGGTAGGGGGAGGAGTCACTGCAGGCATTTGGCACTTAGGTGCCATCTCTTCTAAAAATCTGTTTGGGGGAGCGACCGCTCCCCCTGCGCCCCACCTAGCTACACCACTGACTGGACCTATCTGTGGCATTTGATTTGATTGATCACAATTCATTATTAGAGCATCTTCAATCATTGGGAATTTCTGGTACTGTCTATAACTGGTTCTCTTCTTTTTTGAAAAATCATTCATACAACATTTCTAAATCTTCACTACTCAAGCTGCAAAGATCTTAAATACAAATCGATCTACACATCCAGTTTCTCCTACATAAGCACGCAATTATGGAATGCAAGCCTTGAAAACGACGTACAACTACCTAAACTTCCGGAAATCACTAAAGACTAACCTGTTCCAAAAGGCATACACTACCGACTCAACTAAATGCCAGTACGGCAAATGTAAGCCACATTGAGCCTGCAAATAGGTGGGAAAATGTGGGATACAAATGCTACAAATAAATAAATCTGCTACACAACAAAACTCAAGTACTTATGGACATAACTCAACTCTTCCGTTGTACAACTCCCTAATGTGACAAGTGCTACATGAACTCTATCCTATCACAACATTACCTTGTACTTTTTCACCGGAGACTTCAAAGCCTCTCCGGTACTATGTAAGCCACATTGAGCCTGCAAATAGTTGGGAAAATGTGGGATACAAATGTAACAAATAAATAAATAGTCATCCATGTATAATAACAATCAGAATGGAACTGAGAAATTGAATAATTGTACAATTAGGGGTTTAAATTAATTATGATCATCCATGAGAAACTGCCTAAACAGAGAGGATTTAAAGTATTTCTGGAATATCAAATAATTAGGTTCCCATCCGATGAATTTCGGGAGGGAATTCCACCATTTAGTACAGAGTTAAGGGAATCCTGACATGTAGATTGACTTGTTAAGATCTTGATTATTGGCACTAAGGAGGAGATTCTATATATGGCACCAAATAAATTGGCGCTGAGATCAGTACCGACTTAGCGTATTCTATAATCGGTGCCTAGATTTAGCAGCCAATTACAGAATACACTTAACTCATATTTCAGTGCCTAAATCTATGTGCATCCATTTACATCAGCGAAAACTTGGAGTAAATCCCTGCACAAAGATTTATGTGTATTAGGCTATACAGTGATACCTCGGTTTTCGTCGATAATCCGAAAACAATCGGCGAAATCCGAAACCGACGAAAACCGAGGCAATTATTTCCATATGGAATTATTTGGCTAGACGCGCGGGGTGATGCTCACACAACGAGAAACTATGCCACACTGAGCAGGAGAACGCGTGGGTCGCCCTTTGCTTTCACAAAATTAGCAGCGAGGTCACGTGGGCACGCCAACAAAATCCGAGACAAATTTTTCGCAGAAAAAAATCGACAAAACCCGAAACCAACGATAACCGAAGTCAACGAAAACCGAGGTACTACTGTATTCTATAACTAGGCGTGCAAATTTTGGAATGCCCATGAAATGCCCGTTTACCCACCCATAACCTTTTTGCCTGTGCACATTAGAAATTCAACATACATCATTACAGAATACGCTTAGTGAGTTGTGCGCTTACATTATAATTAGTACCATTCAATGGTCATTATTGCTTAAGTGCTGTTATCAGCACTCATTAGCTTGTTAAGCATGTTAACTTATGCATATTGTTACTCGCCAATTTCAGCACTATATAGAATCCAGGGGTAATTGGGTTGTTATTCAGTTAAATTGCGCATGAAAATTGGATACGCGTCTGCCCTTGCGTGCACCATTTGTAGCGCATTTTATAGAATTTGGGGGTTAATGCATAAGGCTTGCATTTATCATATAATAATTTGGGTTACTGCACTTTACTACTACTACTACTTATCATTTCTAAAGCGCTACTAGACGTACGCAGCGCTGTACACTTGAACATGAAGAGACAGTCCCTGCTCGACAGAGCTTACAATCTAATTAGGACAGACAAACAGGACAAACAAGAGATAAAGGAATATTAAATTGAGGATGATAAAATAAGGGTTCTGAACAAGTGAAAAAGGGTTAGGAGTTAAAAGCTGCATCAAAAAGGTGGGCTTTTAGCTTAGATTTGAAGATGGCCAGAGATGGAGCTTGACCTACCGGCTCAGGAAGTCTATTCCAGGCATATGGTGCAGCAAGATAAAAGGAACAGAGTCTGGAGTTAGCGGTGGAGGAGAAGGGTGCAGATAAGAGAGATTTCCGGGGAGGAATGTAGGGAGAGATGAGAGTGGAGAGATACTGAGGAGCTGCAGAGTGAATGCACTTATAGGTCAATAAGAGGAGTTTGAACTGTATGCGGAAATGGATAGGAAGCTAGTGAAGTGACTTGAGGAGAGGGCTAATATGAGCATAACGACACTGGTGGAATATTAGTCGTGCAGCAGAATTTTGAACAGATTGAAGAGGAGAGAGATGGCTAAGTGGGAGACCTGTGAGAAGCAAGTTACAATAGTCTAAGCAAGAGGTGATGAGAGTGTGGATGAGGGTTCTGGTAGTGTGCTCAGAAAGGAAAGGGCGGATTTTGCTGATATTATAGAGAAAGAAACGACAGGTTTTAGCAGTCTGCTGAATATGTGCAGAGAAGGAGAGGGAGGAGTCGAAGATGACCCCAAGGTTATGAGCTGATGAGACAGGAAGGATGAGATTGTTATCCACAGAAATAGAGAATGGGGGAGGAGGAGAGGTTGGTTTAGGGGAAAAGATGAGAAGCTCAGTCTTGGTCATGTTTAGTTTCAGATGGCGCGGAGACATCCAGGCAGCAACGTCAGACAGGCAGGCTGATACTTTGGCCTGGATTTCGGCTGAGATTTCTGGTGTGGAGAGGTAGATAGGTAAAGAGGTAGTATAAAAGGCCCCCACAGGCACCTCTAGGTCTATAAAATAGGCTCTAATTATTTTCCCCAGCTAGGTGACCTGTAGTAAAATCACCTTCTAGGTATTTACTGAGCAGTAATTACACAACTAGCAGAACCCCTGAAGGAGAAACTCAATTTGATGGTCAAAATAATTGTCTGGAAAAAGATATTATTGTGGCAAGATTGACTTAATTTACTATTTTGTAAGTTTGTACTAATGCCATTAACATGTGTTAATAGTACATGTACCCCATGATATGGAACAGGCTTCTCAATAGATAACATGTTAACGCATTTAGCACTGTTTAGTAAATCTCAGTGTCCATTGCAGAAACACATACCTTAACAAACCAGTAGCCAAGTTAACCAGGGGCTCTTTTACTAAGCTGCGGTAAGCTCTAACGTGCATGGCCATTACGAATATATTCCCAAAAAGCACACAGGCCAGCGGTCTGCAAGATCCATAGCAGCAGAAAAGAAAAGCAGACCCACGTGATGAAAGAAAACAAAATTTATTCAAATCAGCATGCAATTTTCTTCTAACCGCCCAACATTGCCATATTTCGCCCTCTCAAGGGTTGCATAATGGGCTTCCAAGAGAATC
Organism: Microcaecilia unicolor; assembly: GCF_901765095.1. Lineage (NCBI taxonomy): Eukaryota > Metazoa > Chordata > Amphibia > Gymnophiona > Siphonopidae > Microcaecilia > Microcaecilia unicolor. The sequence continues at coordinate 292,536,933 of NC_044037.1, forward strand.
CGCTGACACGGAGAACTCAAAGCCCCCACGGGAAAACACAAATGGATAAAAGAAAAGGGTGGGGGATGGACCACGGGTACCAGAGACTGGAGAGACTCATCCTTGGTTCAAAATGTTTATTGATAAAAGACTCGACACAACGTTGTGCATTTCACTTAGTTTTATTTCAACTGACACGTGTGTTTACCATGAGAAAGGTCTTTTTCAAGACCATTCTGCATTTCATCACAACTGGAAACTTGATGTTCATTTGTTCTCCGATTCTCACAGACTCCTGATGCAGGCCTAACAGCCGAAACACAACATTGCGTCAAGTCTTTTATCAATAAACATTTTGAACCAAGATGGAGTCTTTCCAGGTGTCTGGTACTTGTGGTCCATCTCCCACCCCTTTCTTTTATCCATCTGTGTAATGGGCTTGACATGGAACTAGCAGGAACAGTCCGATGTTTTCCCTGTCTGGGTAGTGCAGAGTAGCATAAAGAATAAAGCTCCCAGTCATCTTTCCCAAGCAGCTGCAGCCTAACACACGAGCTACTTACTGCGTTAGTACTTCCTGTCATCTATTTTGTAGGCGTTAAGAGCTCATGAGGTAATCCTGTGCTAAACAGTGCACGGTAATGTAGCTGTGCTAACTGATTAGCGCAGGAATGCCCATTCTCTGCCCCCCCCCCAGACATGCCCCTTCCAATGCAAATTTTAAACTATTTTAACACAGAATTATCGCACGTTGATTTGGAACTTACCGCTGGATGCCTGAAAGCACCCCCTCCCCTCCAGTAAGCCATTTTAAAATGCAGTATGCATGCTTTTTATTATTACATATTTATTCAAGTTTCAAAAATATATATACAGCAATACATGTTGTACAGAGTATAAGAAAGAACCCAATATTCAGCAGGATGGCAAGGTATAATATGAAACTTTAATGTAGGCAGCATTGAGATTACTGAAACTTCTGTTTTAGCTGTCTTCAAATCAAACTGATTTACAGTATTGGAAAAGTCAACTAAATACATCAACTATCCAAAGCTGTCACTGTCTGTCACATTAATCAAGAAGCCGAGGACTTTGATAAGTGTAGAGTGATGCGCTTGGGGTGCAGAAACCCAAAAGAGAGATACCGGATAGGAGGGGAGAGATTAGTAAGCTCGACTCAGGAGAGAGACCTTGGGGTGTTGGTGTCTGAGGATCTGAAGGTGAAGAAACAAGGCGATGACCGTGGCCAGAAGGATGCTAGGCTGCGTAGAGAGGGGTATAACCAGCAGAAGAAAGGAGGTGTTGATGCCTCTCTACAAGTCGTTGGTGAGGCCCCACTTGGAGTATTGTGTTCAGTTTTGGAGGCCGTATCTGGTTAAAGATGTAAAAAGACTGGAAACAGTGCAAAGAAAAGCTACGAAAATGGTATGGGATTTGCATTGCAAGCCGTACGAGGAGAGACTTGCTGACCTGAACATGTATACCTTGGAGGAAAGGAGAAACAGGGTTGACATGATACAGACATTCAAATATATGAAAGGTATTAATCCACAAACAAATATTTTCTGTAGATGGGAAGGCGGTAGAACTAGAGGAAATGAATTGAGGTTGAAGGGGGGGCAGCCTCAGGAGTAATGTCTGGAAGTATTTTTTCATGGAAAGGTGGTAGATACGTGGAACACCCTCGCGCAGGAGGTAATGGAATTCAAACGTGTGGGATAAACACAAAGGAATGCTGTTTAGAATTAATGGATCTGCGGAATTTTAGCGGAGATTGGTTAGCGACGCCGGTAATTGGAGAGTAAAACCAGTGCTGGGCGGACTTTTACGGTCTGCGCCCTGATTGTAACTGAATAGATATGGATGGGCTGGAGTGTAAATTTTAAGGGGCTTCGACGTTAGCTTCAGAACTTTTAGTACAGGAACAGTGCTGGGCAGACTTCTACGGTCTGTGCCCTGAAAATGGCAAGGACAAATCAAATTCGGGTATACGTATAAAGTATCACATACCATGTAAAACGAGTTTATCTTGTTGGGCAGACTGGATGGACCGTACAGGTGTTTATCTGCCGTCATTTACTATGTTACTCTTTGGGGTTCTACATGGAATGTTGCTACTAATTGGGATTCCGGAATCTTGTAACTCTTTAGGATTCCAGAATCTTCAGAACTTTTAGTACAAGAACAGTACTGGACAGACTTCTACGGTCTGGTCTGTGCCCTGAGAATGGCAAGGACAAATCAAACTCGGGTATACGTATAAAGTATCACATACCATGTAAAATGAGTTTATCTTGTTGGGCAGACTGGATGGACCATACAGGTCTTTATCTGCCGTCATTTACTATGTTACTATGTTTTGATTAGATGAAAGGAATTTTTAGACCTTTTGGAGCTATTTTAAAGGGTTTTAAAAGTTGCGATAGGAAGTGGCCTTAGCACACCCTTACGTGAGTCTTGCCCATGTGCTAAGATCATTTCTACCACAGCAGGAAAATGGCCGATTTTCTATTTTCTGAATTAATGGCCAAGCGCTACTGTTAAACCAAAAAAAACCAAAAAGGCACACAACTGCTTACAAAACAGTAGATAAAAAAACAACAAAGCAGTGGAATCAAATGCATTTATTTGGAATAATACCCGATGTGGCCACGTTTCGGCCTCAGGCTGCGTCAGGGGTACAAACTATCAAAAGTGTGTATAAGTATATCATATACACTAGTAGTGAGATGAGAACCGTTATGCATATCAGTTTAGTGGGAAGAAGCAGAAAAGTGGAACTAGATTTTTGGAATAACTGTTCTCATCTCACTACTAGTGTATATGATATACTTATACACACTTTTGATAGCTTGTACCCCTGACGCAGCCTGAGGGCGAAACGTGGCCATGTCGGGTATTATTCCAAATAAATGCATTTGATTCCACTGCTTTGTTGTTTTTTATCAAGCGCTACTGTTGCCTGCATGACTTATCTTAATATAGCTTCAGTCCTTATCAAGAACTAAAGTTCAAAGGAATCTAGTTCTTTAGGGGTTTAGAGCATCATAAAAGAATTAATCTTTCTTTTTAAATGCATCTGATTCAAGAAAAAGTTGTGCCCTTACAAAAAAAAAAAAAAACAATGTATATCATTAGAGCAAAAAGAAATCGAGGAAAGTTTTGTAGCTGCATAGAGACAGAATGTTCCTATGTAATTTTTTTTTAAGTTGCTCAGTAAACATCCATTTACCAGCAGCATTTTAAATAGTTTTGCATTTCTGCTGCTTAAGCTTTTTTCTTCAGTAGTTTTGTTTGGCTGACTGCAGGCATATAAACTACTACCAGCAGCCTGATTTTGAAAAAAGATGTGAGGCATTTTATTCATGCTTTTCATGACGCTTTCAGCATTTATTTTTGTTTATATATAAAATTCTCTCCTGTTGCTTGAGCCTTCAGTTGTATCAGCTTTTCGGTATTTCATGTATTGCTGGGGTTTTTTTTTTTAGATTCAGGTTTATTCAGGTTTATTAAAGGTTTGCTATCACAGACATCAAGAAATATTTATGTGGCTTACAGTGCTAAAATACGTAAGAAATAGAGGAAACACAATTTAAGAGAAAGAAGTGATAGAATGTGGGAAGATGGCAAAAGAAAGAGTGGAGGAGTGGCCTAGTGGTTAGTGCAGTCACGGAACATGGAATGTTGCTACTATTTGAGATTCTACATGAAATGTTGCTAGTGGAGGAGTGGCCTAGTGGTTAGAGCACCGGTCTTGCAATCTAGAGGTGGCCAATTCAAATCCCACTGCTGCTCCTTGTGATCTTGGGCAAGTCACTTAACCCTCCATTGCCTCAGGTACAAACTTAGATTGTGAGCCCTCCTGGGACAGAGAAATATCCAGAGTACCTGAATGTAACTCACCTTGAGCTACTACTGAAAAAGGTGTGAGCAAAATCTAAATAAATTATTGGATTGAAAGGTAGATAAAGAGCAGTCAGAGGAGTGGGAGTGAGTTTAGACTGGTTGACAGGCTCAGTCTCAGGACAGTGCCTAAGATAGTACAAAGGCATCCTCAAACTTAGGTTTCCTTTTACCAAACTGTGGAGAAAATGGTCCTGTGCCAGCAGTAGGGGCCATTTTTCTTCAGTGCCAGGGCCCTTTTTACTGCAGCAGGTAAAAAGCCCCCAGACACAAATGGCCAAGCGGTAAGTGAACTCATGCTGCGAGGAGCCCTTACTGCCACCCATTGAGCAGCATGCGCCAACGTTCAATTACCGCCAGGCAAACCATTTCCGGGGGTTTTCTTTTTAGTACATAAGCACTGCCACGCTGGGAAAAGACCCAAGGTCCATCAAGCCCAGCGCTCCGTCTCCGACAGCGGCAATCCAGGCCCCAAGAACCTGGCAAAAACCCCAAATTTAATAACGATCAATGGACTTTTCCTTCAAGAATCTGTCCAGACCCCCTTTAAACTCAGCAAGGCCACCTGCCGTCACTACCTTCTCTGGCAATGAGTTCCAGAGTCTAACCATGCGCTGAGTAAAGAAAAACTTTCTCCCATTTGTTTTAAATCTACCACATTCTAATTTCATCTTGTGTCCCCTGGTTCTATTATTGTTAGAAAGTGTAAACAAACGCTTCACATCTGTCCGCTCTACCCCACTCATTATTTTGTAGACCTCTATCATATCACTCCTCAGCCGCCTTTTCTCCAGCCTAAAGAGTCCTAGCCTTCTTAACCTCTCCTTATAAGGTAGTCATCCCATCCCTTTTATCATTTTCGTTGCCCTTCTCTGCACCTTCTCCAATTCCTTTATATCTTTTTTGAGATGAGGAGACCAGAACTGAACACATTACTACTACTACTATTTAGCATTTCTATAGCGCTACAAAGCGTACGCAGCGCTGCACAAACATAGAAGAAAGACAGTCCCTGCTCAAAGAGCTTACAATCTAATAGACAAAAAAAAAAAAATAAAGTAAGCAAATCAAATCAATTAATGTGAACGGGAAGGAAGAGAGGAGGGTAGGTGGAGGCGAGTGGTTACAAGTGGTTACGAGTCAAAAGCAATGTTAAAGAGGTGGACTTTCAGTCTAGATTTAAAGGTGGCCAAGGATGGGGCAAGATGTAGGGGCTCAGGAAGTTTATTCCAGGCGTAGGGTGCAGCGAGACAGAAGGCGTGAAGTCTGGAGTTGGCAGTAGTGGAGAAGGGAACAGATAAGAAGGATTTATCCGTGGAGCGGAGTGCACGGGAAGGGGTGTAGGGAAGGACGAGTGTGGAGAGATACTGGGGAGCAGCAGAGTACTCACATTTATAGGTTAGTAGAAGAAGTTTGAACAGGATGCGAAAACAGATAGGGAGCCAGTGAAGGGTCTTGAGGAGAGGGGTAGTATGAGTAAAGCGACCCTGGCGGAAGATGAGACGGGCAGCAGAGTTTTGAACCGACTGGAGAGGGGAGAGGTGACTAAGTGCGGTCGCACCATGGAGCGATATAACGGCATTATAACATCCTCGTGCTTGTTTTCCATCCCTTTTCTAATAATACTCAACATTGTGTTCGCCTTCTTAGCCGCCGCAGCACATTGAGCTGAAGATTTCAACGTCCTATCCACGATGACTCACAGATCCCTTTCTTGGTCCATAACTCCTAAAGCGGAACCTTGCATGACATAGCTGAAATGCATGCATTTGGGGCACGACTACTGTTGGCAGCCGCATTGGGCTGACGGTACTCCCAGAAAAGCAAGAGGTAAGCCCCTGTTGGGCTTATCACCACTCTGTAAAAGGGCCCCAGAATGAGAAGGTGGTTTCTGCTAAAG